>NW_019392893.1:1161071-1496703 GCF_000648675.2 Cimex lectularius | reverse complement strand
ATTTCCAAGTAGCGGAATGCTACAGAGGTAAACAAACAATATCATTTGGAAGAGGATTAATAAGTGTTGACATTCATACAAATGAGTAATCCTGTAAACGTAAACAGAATATTTTATATAGATTTTTTTTAATGAAAACTTAAAATCCTGCATTATTTTCCGGACAACCCAATAGATATATCAAAGATTTGTTGAGTAATTAAGCCCTCCAGTTTTTCTTTTTTGTAAGTCCACGACAAATTGTATATTATGTGGTCACCCAGGGCAAAGCTCGTTACTTGAGGAAAGCTATTTACTGCTGGAGGACGCCTGTTTTTAGCATTCCTGAACAATGAATGCCTTGTTAAAGAAAAGGCAATCATCCAGACAAATCAATAGCAGAGTTTGGACACAATAGACGAATTCAAGTGCGTAAGGGCAAAACCCCATGGACTTCACAAAAAATATGAAAATAAAAACTCTTATTTATGTCCATAGATAAAGTTTTGATTTAATACTAAGTATATTATTAACCAATACAACCGTTTTTACGTGCAGGATTTGGTCTGAATAAGAACGTATCGGTATAATTTTTAAATTAAAACATTTATTCAATTAAGCTAGTTTTCACATTGTTCCAACGAGATACTTTTTTGGAAAAAAAAGATTATTCTGAATTTTCGAGGATTTTGCAATAAAAATTCTTCTTTTCCGGTACTTGGTGATAAGCCAAACTTCAAGATGCCACATAAAATGTATATTATGTCTATAATAATTAAACCCGAAAAATTCCAGTATTTTTCTGTCTATTTGGAGAAATCGAAACGTATGTAGTTTTCACGTTTCCCACTATTTTGTGTAAATCCAAAACAAAATGTTTCATTGAGTTCTAAGGGAAATTTAAACCTCAACATTTTCTTCTAAACAGGGATTACAGGGGTTTTTAAAAGTTGCGGAAAATATTTCGATTAGATCTAATAACTCGGAATCACTCTAATAGAAAAGAACACAGTCGTCTCAATCCATAACGACTTACAAAGCCTTTATTGACTTTGTCACTGAGCAAAGCCGGACTTACGAACTTTGTTCACCCAATATTATGGTTTCTTCCCCCTCCCCAATCCATACCCACGGTTAACAAAACCGGAATTTATTCTCTCCCGTCTTTCTCAAAGGCAATAGCTCATCTTTCAAATCGAAATTCTTTTTAAAAAGGGTCAACTCTTGCCCTGCACATCTGATTGCTTAAAAGAGGAAACGCGCTTTAATTCTTAAAGAGATTCGTGATGAAATACTAACCCTTCTCATCATATATACAAAAGCAAACATAAGCAGATGTTTGTTTTATACTGACTACAACATGATTTGATTTATGCTTAGACCAACAATAAAGATAAGCAAATTGTCACGAGACTTTGTTCATTTAGTTTTCTCGTCATTCTAAATACGATGATTTCTTGATCCTGTGTAGTTTCATTCCATTTTCATATGGAATTTTAAGTTATGCAAAACAGTTTTAGCTTCAACTATCATTCAGACTTATAAATGAATGCTTTTAGAATGCTACTAATCTGTTATTTTTTTTATCGTTTTACTTCTGAAGTACCTTTCAAGACCGAATCTTTAGGTTTGCTAACTGTCTTTGAGCATTTGGCATATATTCTATCATTGAAAAATTACAAATTTCACTAGCATAAGCTAAAGTCCATTGAGAAAAATAAAACACTCATTATTACGAATTAAAACACATTTTCACAATATTTAGCCCGTGTTTTGTTCCCCACTGTTTGATAACGAATAAATTACTTTGCCCAAGAATGACATGGTCTCATCCTAAAGTTCCTCGCTCTCTTTGAATGGAAAGTAGCTGAGCTGCAGAGACTTATTCCAAATCCTGCTTCACAGTTGTCAAAATGAAGTACCAACAGATATTAATTTGCAATTTGATCGTTACCGATCATTTTGGTCTGCCTATCCCTGCTGATTTGGTATATCAAAAGCGCTTCAAGATGTATCATACTACAGGTTCATCACCCGCAGAACACGTGGAGAGATCTTACACGATATTAATTTATCACAATGACTAACATGGATTTGTTTGTGCTGTATACACAATTTTTTTGCGTGACCATTTCGCGTTTTTTGAATTACGGACAGGTTAAATTAACTATGTTTATGGTTAGGGAAAAGTACTGATAGGTTTAATTAGGTATGTTTATGATTAGAGGAGCAGGTTAGGTTAAATTATGTATGTTTATGGTTGGGGACGGGTTAAGTTAGGTTAAATTAGGTATGTTTAGGGTTAGGATGGGTTAAGTTAGGCTTGGTAGGGTTTGGGTTAGAGAGAGTTAGGTTAGGCTAGGTAGGATTAGGAGATGGGTTAGAACATCCATATTCAGTGTTTTTTTCTTGAAGCGGAGAAAGCATGTGAGTGCAAGGCACGAATTTTGATACAGACATTGTACAATCGTACATGCCTGCACACCCATTTTAAACACTGATGTGTTCATCACCTGCAGTTATCATGCTATCACTAGGTGTCACCCCAGTTCAGGAATGACCTTGCCCTCCTCTGTGCGGTCAGTCAATGTAGAGGAATTCCATATATAAGGAGGGACACTGCCCCGATGGTTTCAGGACTTGTCTAATCGACGATATCTCACTATCCACCTGGAGCAAGCCAACCACACCAGCTCAACAGCAAGGGCACGCTCAGCATCAGCTGCCTCTCTCTCTTGCCTTCTCGACAGCTGACTTGGATACCAGCCACCTGCTACAGAGTCCCTCCTCAATGACAACACTGGGCTTTGACAGGGCCACCAAAACTCCCAGTCACTAAAAATCAAAATAGTTTTTCAGGCCATATTTGGCTTCATGCGAGGCTTTCTTCACCCATAGCACAATGGGCCATTTATTTTATTTTATTTTATTTCCCGTACAACATAGAAACATTGTCCCTTTCTGGTGACATATTACATATCTGAAGAGCAAGGCATAAATCTGGTGCCTTTACTCAAATATTTCATTGGATATTTAATAAAAGGCTTAGATTTGTTTATATGGCCTGGGAACCAGTAAATCATTTCTGGAATTTTTTTAAACATTTGAATTTCTTAAAATTATTTCACTGTAAACATACACCTCAATTTTAAAACAAGGTAAGTTAATTTACTCATTAATTAGGGGTAAAATTAATATTTTATTTCTAAAAGCCAAGAGCGAAAGTACCCTATCCCTTTAAACTTAGGCCTGCCACTTTCCTTCTTTGTCAACTAACTAGATCATAATAAATAAACCTGATGAAATCTATGATTTTTTACATTCTATGACACTCTCTTTTATTATTATTATTATTATTATTTTATATAGACCTCACTTATGTTTCAATGTAGACTTTTATTTTTGTATAAATTAATATGCTCAAAAATCATTCATGTTCACAATAAAACATCATGTGCTTAAAAATACACTTACTCTACCAACATGATGTGTCCATTCTGTAATGAATTGGTTGGAGGGATGTAACTTTCTGTGTAATATCTCATGTTTTACTCGTAAAGCCAAACATGACGGTAAGGTATGCATCGAGGAAGGAAGAAATTAAATGAAAATTTGGATAATATATCAAAAATAAGTTGATTTGTAAATTTAAAAAATGTACATAAGAAATTTAAATAATTAAAGCTTATCAATTGAAGTTTTTTTAATCTGTTTTACCATATTATAGTATTGTAAATGACATGGTAGAAAGGTCTGACCTCTTGTTCAGAAAGCCCAGTGGGTCTTGTGGGTCTCAGGTTTCTGACAAGAATTGTGTCATTTCTTCTAAAAGGTAAATCTTGGTTTACAATTAAAAATCATAATGATAAATAAAACAACTTTGTATTTAGTACATTTAAATCATGCATGATCAATGGCATCTTACAAAATTTAAAAAAGCATTTCCATGCAGATTGATACGAGAAATTATGCGTCTGCAGAAATAACAACACTTGACATATTGAATATGCTGCAAATATCGTAAATCCATGTTATAAATTATAAACAAATTGATGTGACATTCAATAAAAATGCAATAGTAACTCATATCACGCACTTTCTTGTTCAAAATATTTTCATCTGATTGTATTACAAAAAAAAAACATTAAACTTTATGAACAAGTTTATAACATTTCTAAGATAATAGTTATAATTAATAATATTAACAACCATACAATATTTAGTTTTCAAATAAAATATTTATACCACAATAAAACATTGATTTTTATTTGATTACCTCTTGCTAAAACACTATAAAAACAAGTTTAAAGAAATTATAAACATAAATAATTAATAAAATCTTTCACACTATAACCACAGCCTATAATTTCAAAGAATCTTCCCTCACTGATCAAAATTTGAAAATTATTTACAATCAAGGATACCCACGATGAGTCCCAAAATCAAAAATGTTTAAACGTTATGAATTGAAAAATTGCGAAAAATATTTACAAAACAGTTTAAATTAGTTCAGACTAGAAATAAAATATTACTATTCTATACAAGTATTTTAATAACACATTTTTTAAATAATATTTCTTTTACACACACTCACACACAATATATATAGTATTCTTTTAGTCTTGAGAATTCATAATATAATCTGTTTGGTACAAAGATTTTTCTAGTTCTTGTTGTATAGAATTAGAATAAAGAGAATCAATTTTTAGATCCGGATCATTTAATGAAGAATCGACTTCATGGTCGCTGAAATCTTCATCTGAGGTGGAGATCTGAATTGAGTCAATGTCATCATCAACAACATCATCATCGTCAGAAGCCTCACCAGAAATCATCGCTTCCCCACCGGACTCTTTTGGCACAGATACGTCAGCTCTGTATCCTGGCTCTTCCACTCTCCGCAGCATTTCGATATCTTCTTCTGAAGGCTCTTTTTTAGGGTGGTCCTCGATGTGTATCTCCGTGTTGTCGACTTCAAAGAGTTCTAGAACGCTCCGATCGCCGATACTCTCTACAACGATGACTTCCTCTGTGATGTGTTCATCCCAGCTTTCGTCATCAGGCGATTTCCTCTCGGGCGTACATGGACTGCTCTTGCTCCGAGACGCCTTCCTTGGCAAAGAGACTGAAAGGGACTTCGAAGAACGATTCCTGCACTTGAGTTGCGTCGGCTTCATCTGAGTTGTGGCCGTGCACTTCATGCTCTGCGCCCTTTGGAGAATCTTTGAAGCTATGCACTCCGGTTCATCGTACATGTCAAGCATCCAAGCTATCGACTCATTTTTTTCGATTACGGCTTTCACCTTCGGTGAATCCACAGGGGTGGAACAATTACGTTGATGGGAAAAGTATCTGAAACGAAAGATTTTTAAATATAAATTTTGGTATTATACAAAGATGACATATATGCAAAATAATGTATACTGACTTTTGCCCATCGATATCGGCTTCACTGGCAGTTTTGCTTAAAGAATATCCAGTCCGGCCTTCGCCCTTCACTGGTGTTGTTACACCTGTCCCTGTATTAATGACAATAATAAACTGAAAACTTTATAAAACTTTAAACTTGCTTAATCTACTTAAACGGAATTTATATGCAGTGTTTAACGTAGAGCAATACCAGTAAATGAGAAACTTAAATATATTTTTGGTATTTTTTAAATAAATCAATGAGTGTAGTTGTGGCTAATTTATTAATAAGGAAAACCAAATTAATTCTTAAGCAAAAAAAATTATGAGTTTACTAATTAGTAATACAATTTTTATGGACTTCATCACAATAGATAAAGTAGTTGACATAAGCCTAATACTATGATTTTCTATTTAAAAAAATCAAGTAGATTTGAAAGAAAGAAAAACACAGACTTCATCTGAAAGAGACATTCCAACTTTCTTTATCCCTGATTTTTTTATATACAAGTATAAAGTATAAGTATATATTACATACAAATATACAGTTAAATCCCATATTTCGTATCTTCAAGGGGACAAAAGATAACTACAATATATTGATATGTTCACTATACCAAGGGTGAATGAACAATAATATATTGTTCAATTCACTAGTTTCGTGGTCTGCTTGACCAATTAATATATTACAATTAATTAAGGTTTTCAGTTGAGATAAAAAAGTCAATGGCATGAGCGGGATTCGAACCCACGATCTTCGGCTTGATACGCCGCTGCTCTACAACTTGAGCTATCGTGACCTCAGGGGTTTGAATCCCGCTCATGCCATTGACTTTTTTTATCTCAACTGAAAACCTTAATTAATTGTGATAATATGTTATATCAAAAGTTTTAATTTTTTAGTATATTATACATATGGATGATTAGAAAGTAAGTTTTTATTTTTTTTATATGTACATATAACATTATATGTACGTTTGAAAATATTGATCATTTTTCGTTTGAATGAAAAAGTTATTGAAACGTGTGCTGTTTATTGCTAATTAAGTAGTGTTAATTGCCCATAACGTATTTTCATCCATGTTTGATTCTGCTAAAAAATGACATCCCCCACTTCTTCACAACCTATGTCTGTTTTAGTTAAAATTTCATCATTGTCAAGCATTCCAATAACTGCAATGTTATCATCAAAACTAACAGTCCTGAAAATTGACAGGATTGTCTTCATTTTGCCATCGGATGCGAGCTTGGATTTCATTTGCCGGCTCTATGGCTGATAAATCCTCCTTTAGAAAACCACAAATTCTGAAGCAATTTGTTATTGTAGTTGCCATTTTTAAACTTTTTCCATGCTTTAATGGCAATATGCATTTTAGCAAGTACTGTGGTTTATCTTGAGTTATTGAGGCATTGGTTGTAACCAAATCCTGGAAACACCCACCACTGGTCACAATAGACCCTTGTGGTCTATGTGACAAGGATATAGACCCATCTTTATAAGGAAACTCCTACCACTCTATTCATATGTTTAATTGGGATTTCAATGCTAAAACTCAAATTGTAAGATGTTGACCCGCCTGCAGATCGGTCACCCACGTGGTAACTGTTGGTTGGCGCAAGTAGACCTAGGTGCCCGGAAAGACAAGATAACAGAATCACGGTGGTGCACATGTTGGAGGGGTGTCGCAGCTTGGCCCCATATAGGAACCGAAATGGAATATTGCCGGACTATAAGGCAATGCTCGAGCATGGCAACGAGTTTAAAGAAAAACTTTTTAGGTTCTTGAGAGAGGTTGGGATAATAGGTTGTATATAGTGGGGTATTTATTTCATAGGTTAAAGTTAAGGTTAAGTGTACATTAGAATAGGACTATGCTGGGCGGTGGTGCAGCTTATCATCTCAAGGCTCCACCGCTGCTCCGCCAAGCCGGGTCAGGGCGGGATATCAAGTACCCTCCGACCCAGATTCTAGACAGAGGATGTGCATGTATGATTGGTTTTATATATAAGAGTATGTGTGTTTTTATTGTATGAGTATGTGTGAGAAGGACTAGTTTGAATGAGATTTGTTCAAGGGACCAGCAAATATATCAGGATACAAAATATCGAAATTTTACTGTACTACTTATATTTTCGAGGATAGAGTAAATAATAGTTATCTGCAATAATACCAGAAAGAGCTGCCATTGCATTTACAACTTCATAGTTTTTCTTAAGTTTCCATTGAAGTTCTTCATTATACATAGACAAACGTTTCTTCTGGGTTGATTCTTTCTCGACTTTCTGAGAGAGAGTTCCTATTTCTTGGACAAGCTTCCTGCAAAAAAGAGAAAATATTGAATAAAAGTCATCAGTTTATAAAAATGTGTAATATTTTCACGATGTTTAAATAATCGTATATAAAAAATTCAACGTACTGTTCGTTTGACTCCTTGTCGTTCAGCCTGGCCTGTAAATCTTCGACTCTGGCATGGAGCGTTGTGACTTTATGTTGGGCAAGTGGAAGCTGCTCGGCGTCCCTTTGCCAAATTTGGCTCTGCCTCCTAAGCTCTAGTAGTTCTGCACTTTTCAACTCGAGTACGCTTCTCAAAGAGTCGATCTCTTGTTGCAATTCATTCGTTTGCTGTATGGACATCTTTAAAAAATAATTGCAACACGAGTAATTTTATGATCATTGAAAAAAAAAATTGTTACCTTGAGTTTTGCGTCTTTTCCGACAGTGGTTAAAAATTGTTCGGATTTCTGCTTCAACTGCTCAAACTCTTTCTGTACTTCTTCCAATTTTTTCACTAGTGACTCCTCTCTATTGTTGCCCTCTGCTATGATCTTCAAATATTCCTTTTTCATATTTTCTTTTTCTAAATTACTCTCTTTCTTTTGTTTGTTTAACTGCTCCAACTGGCTATGTTGTAGGCATTCAATTTCTCGGTCATATTTATCCTTAAGCAGTTTCTCCTAATAAAATAAATCAATTATTAGCATTATATTTTTGGAACAATGGGTTGAATATGAGATAGAAAAAGTCGGCTGACTATAAAGCATAGTTTATTCTTATAATTGCACCATAAAACTTCGTTTTGTAACGTTGTCCAATATAAATTAACAACAAAGCTCACTCCAGTGTCAAATTAATTATTACAGAGGTTTATTTAATGTGCTAGTACAATATTCAACTTGGAACCGAGTTGATTGAAACAATCCCAATAATCAGTTTAACTTTTTTTGACCTCAATAAAATTTAAACATTCAAAAAATTACCTTTGCTTCAAAATCACTCCTAATTTCATTCAACTTCTCCTTATGAAACTGTGACACTAAAAAATACATAACATTAAATTAATGATAAATTTATTTTTTAAATAATAAATAATTACATTTATTGTATTCCTCTTTAAATTTTTCGCTGAGTTCGTTTTTCTCGTCTTCATAAGCTTTATAAGCCTCATCGAATGACTCATCATGATTTTTCTTCTCTAAATCATATTCACTTTTTAACTTATCATAGTTAACCTTAGCTTCCTCTGTACAAAATAAAAAAAAAATTATTGTAGCTAATAATCATAAAAAAATTGCCAATCACAACTTACCCAACTCTTGCTTCGTTTTTAACCACTCAATATTCAAATTTTCAATATCTTTTTTGAGTTTAGGTGTTGAAAACGCATCGACCTAAAGAAAACTGTATTAATATCCGACATCAGGAAAATGTTAATTATAGTCTTACCTGATAAACAAGGTAGTTGACTAGGAT
This sequence comes from Cimex lectularius, assembly GCF_000648675.2. Classification (NCBI taxonomy): domain Eukaryota; kingdom Metazoa; phylum Arthropoda; class Insecta; order Hemiptera; family Cimicidae; genus Cimex; species Cimex lectularius. Next base: position 1,487,564 of record NW_019392893.1, on the reverse strand, counting down.
GGCAAGAGCTTCAGCGCCCTTCGATGCATGGTTGATGGCCGCTACTGCCTTCGGGTCCGGTGTAGGCGTTGATTTAGGGACGCTTGATAAATGTGTCTGTGTTTTACCCCTCCCGACAGGGCTTTCCTTGTATGCGAAGCCATTTTCAGATTTCCCTCCAACATTATTAACTCTGTTTTGGTCTGAAAACAAGAATAAAGAAGGTAAGAAATTAATTTTTTTTTTATTGTATTAACTATTAGAAAATCTGGGTTTATAAAAAACTTCTGCCAGTTGAACTTTGGCAACTGTTTACAATTAAAATAAACTGACGATACAATGATGCAGCCACATAACGGGGTACATTTAGACCCTCAGGTGAGCATATCGGGTAATGACAACTCTTCTGTGTGTAATAATAATAATACAATGATGAAATTTGTTTGTATTGTTTTGGTATAAAACAGGAGATATATATAATTTATAAATATATTTTCGATATTTATAATGAAATGTAACACACAATGAATGCATTAATCAGAAATTTTGAGAACTTTACTTTCTCTGAAAGTCCTAGCTGAATAGTCGGCAATACTGCTTTCTCAAGAACCTTGGAAATCGATCCGGTCTGAAACCATCAGGCAGATATGCATCGTTGATGAAGTGAAGCCAAATCCATGTTGCAGAAGGCAAGCAGGGATAACAGGAGTCTACAGGATAACAGCAGGGATAATCTACTTACAGTCCATTCTGTATAAATTTATAATTGTCTCATAATATAACATCTAATAACATGCTAATAAAACTCTTTTTTTTAATGGACTTTCTAGATTGGGGTTTAGCTTAATTGGTGGAGCCAGTTTCAGTCTTCACGAAAAATTTATCATATAAAATTGTTGGCACTTTGAATTAATTATTCTTTTCAAATAACTATTTGGAGATTGTGAAATGCAGTCTGGTGTGTTGTAGGTTTTAGAAAAAACATTTTCTGTATTGTGCCAATGTTTTGATCTTTATTGAGATCATCTTCAGGGCTCAAAGTGTTAGTTTTCTGTGTAGATGTGTCATTATTAGGTGTCATGTTGAGAGGTCACTAAACACCACATATTTCTACATGAGAAGAGCGAAGAACACACGAACACTCTCAACACAAAACCCAATAATGACTCATCTATACAGAAAGCTAACACTTTGAGCCCTGAAAATGATCTCAATAAAGTTCGAAACATTGGAACGATAAAGAAATATTTTTCTTAAGCCTACGTCACACCAGACTGCATATCACGATCTCCAAATAATCATTAACTAACAGTCACTAAACATCACACATTCTTTTCAAAAATCAATTTTTTTTCTTTGGGGGATGCCTATCAATCATGCCTCGGGTGTGTTCCTGATAAAACTCAATTTAAGTGTCAAGGATGTTATATTAGTATGATTTATGGTCAGGTCTATAAGAAGGCCGTGATCATTCCCCTTGAAGTTTTAAAAAGTGTCGACTAGAACTGGTAACTCCTGGCTCTTTGGTTGCATAATCCGGCGTGAATCCGAACGGACCCCAAAGACAAATAGTATTTTTTTTTAATTAGCATTCAAACACGACAAAAAAAATACTGACTAGTTAAAAATCACTTGTACCATCGTCGCAAAATAGGGCATTGCGTCAACTTTGGCCTTCGGATTTCCAAACACTTCAGAATTCTGCCTACACCAGAAAAGGTTTCTATCGTCGGCGGGACTTGAAAACAACTTAAACAAATCGTCTATTGTCCTATAAGAGGGAAAACAACGCTTCTCTATTTAAAAACAGAACGTAAATACAGAAAATTTCAATGTGATCTTAGAAAGTTATTTGATTTGTAAAGAAAGGACGTAGAAAGTTTCATTACTGCGCCCATAATTACACAAAATTCTATAAAAGAATTTCTATCAATTTATTGGATGAATAATCCCCACAAGAATATTCATGACAGAAAATTTTCTCCATCACGATGCTAGATTTTGTATAAAACGTCGAAAACGTCAAATCCCTAATCCCCTTTCCCGAAGACAAAATGTCCCCCCATTTTTAAACTTAACCTTATGAAAAGAAAATTAATTTTGTAACAACAACAAACACTAAACTATAAAATGTTAGGGTTTCTTTATGTATTACATTAATTAAACCAATATACCATCGAAATCTGAAAGATTTGTTTGGTTTATTTTGGCTAAACACGTGGTGTTTTTCCTAAAATTTTCAATTTCTTAAAATGTGTGCCATTTGAAAAGATTTTTAGGGAGTTATTTTCCAATATTAAACTGTTAAAATATCTTTCAGAAAAATCATTAAATGTCTAAAATGAAAATTGAACCTGTTATTTAGCTGTTTTTGTGTGATGCAAAGAAACTCTTTTTTTCCGTCAGACATTTGCGTTTTTAAACAAAAAAGCTTTATGAACAAGAACACCAAAAATATAATATATCCACTTCCAACAAGTCGCTCTGACCATTAACGATTATATTAATTAAACCAATAAACCATGGAAGATCCACAAAATTTATTTTTTTGCTAAATACGTGGTGTATTTTCCTATAAATTATCTTAAATTGTGTGCCATTTTAAAGGGTTTTTAAGGAAATTTTCCAATATTAAACTGTTAAAATATCTTTCTTGATGAAAATTTAACCTTAGCTATTTAACTGCTTTTGAGTGATGCAAAGAAACTATTTTTTCGTCAGACATTATCATTTTTAAACAAGGAAAACATTTTATGAATAACAATGCCAAAAATATTATATATTCGCAGACCATGAACAATTATATTAATTAAACCAATAAACCATCGAAGATCCATAGATTTGTTTGGTTTATTTTGACTTAGCACGTGGTGTTTTTTTCTTAAAATTATAAAGTGTTATCTTAGAAATTTATTTTCCCTTTAAAATGTACGCATTTAAAAGGCTTTTAAGGAATTATTTTCCAACATTAAATTGTTAAAATATCTTTCAGAAAAATCGTTAAATGTTTAAAATAAAAATTTGACCTTTTATATGTTTTTGTGTGACGCAAAAAAACTATTTTTTTCGTCAGATATTAGCATTTTTAAACCAAAAAAAAACCGCCAAAAATACAATATATCAGTTTAAACCAATCCATGTATAGAAAATTCATGATTTTTTTTTGGGGGGGGGGGCTTACCACGTGTTTTTCCTAAAATTTTAAATTATCTTAAAAATTTATTTTCACTTTAAAATGTATACATTTAAAAGGTTTTTAAGGAATTACTTTCCAACATTACATTGTTAAAATATCTTTCTGAAAAATCGTTAAATGTTTAAAATAAAAATTTGACCTTAGCTTTTAAATGTTTTTGTGTGACGCAAAGAAACTATTTTTTTCGTCAGACATTAGCATTTTTAAACCAAAAAAACGCCAAAAATAAAATATATCAGCTTAAACCAATCCATGGATCGAAAATTCATGTTTTTTTGGGGGGGGGGCATACCACGTGTTTTTTCCTAAAATTTTAAATACTCTTAAAAATTTATTTTCTCTTTAAAATGTATACATTTAAAAGGTTTTTAACGAATTATTTTCCAACATTAAATTGTTAAAATATCTTTCAGAAAAATCGTTAAATTTAAAATAAAAATTTGACCTTAGCTTTTAATTGTTTTGTGTGATGCAAAGAAACTATTTTTTCGTCAGATATTAGCATTTAAAAAAAAGCTTTATGAACAAGAACGCCAAAAATATAATATATCAGTTTAATTAAACCAATAAACGATTGAAAATCCATGGATTTGTTTGGTTTATTTTGGCTTAACACGTGGTGTTTTTTTCCTAAAATTTTAAATTGTATAACCGACTCATTTTAAAGAGTTTTATAGAAATCACTTTCTAATATTAAATTGTTAAAATATCTTTTAGAAAAATCATCGAATGTTTAAAAATGAAAATTAAACCAATTCTGTTGTTTTTTGACTGATGTAAAAAAGCTCTATTTGCTTTCAGACATGGCATTTTGAAACACTGGAAGCGCATTGTGAACAAGAACATCAAAAATATAATATATTTATTACTAACAAATTGCTCTGACCCTGCAATTAAAACGCCATTTAAAAATTAAACAAATATAGAAATTCAAGGATTTCCTTAGGCATTGTTTGGTTGATGAACCGACTCACCGATTTCGGACTGTAATGTCATAACACCGAACGCCTTTTTATTGTCTTTCCGGCACACGAGACCACTTGTTTATGATTGAAAAAGTCATGATTTCGTATGGAAATCGAAGGGGGACGTTGAATTTGGCCGCCTTTCTTCAACTGGCCGTTTTGCCAACTCGTCTTGGCTCTACACCAAGCCTTGTTGATTTTTCTTCTAGAAGCTGGTCCTCCCGATATAACTTAGCTGTTAACGTTATTAAAAGTTTTCCACGACTATGGAACTGAGACAGTCCTTCAAATACTGCGCTATTAAAAAAAACGTTTGGCATTTCTTGTATTGCCTAAGATCTGAATTTTATCTCGGAAGGAACATCCAAACTACGCTTTTTTCAATTCAATACGCACTGACTTCTAAAAATACCCAACTCATGAATATTAAAAATTAAAGTTTGTATATTTGGTTATGCGCGATTTCACGGCCCACATTCCGCCTTGGGATACCAATCAAATTAAGGCCGTGAGCGTTTCAACTCTCAGGAGAAATATAAAGGATTTTCCGGTTCGACGAGATTTACGAAAGCTATTGAAGTCTTTCTTTTTTCATAAAAACACTTTAAAAAATTAATTCGGAAAAATCGACTGTACTTTTATCAGTCCTTCGATCCATTATCCAAAGAAGCCTTAGAAAGGCTGAATTAATAAAATTCAAAACAACTCAGAATGCTTATAAGCTGAAAGGCACTTTTTTTTTAGTTGAAATTTTTCGAGAGAGTGCTTAAACCACAAGATTATTAATAAACAATTTTATTGATAAAGGACAACCATTTGTGACAACACTTTGGTGATAATTGAAAAAAAACCTCCATTACTTTTTTTTATTTTTACAAGGTGATTTCAAGTACGAGGTTATACTCTCAGGGGTTTTAAAAAAAAGGAAGATTTGTAAGTTTGTTGGGTTCGAACCCGGGGCCTTTGCCTTACAATGATGAATCTCCGTGTCAACGCCTTAATCGTCGGTATAAAATAAGTTTTTGACCCTGATATTATTTGTTGTGATGAATAGGAATCAATAAAAAATAAGCCAAGAATATATTCAACCACAGGATTTCAAAAAAAAGAAAGGAGCTCTGACCAACGAAGAAAAATATATGATTTCCTCTTCAGACAAGCAGGAAGGGACATTAATACCATTCTGATTCGTTCGGATCATTCTGGTTATAATTAATTAGTTAAATATTAAAATAATTAAGTTTTTGAATAAAATGTCAACAATGGATGAGTAGGAACCAGCGTTGAAAGTAAACCAAGTGTACGTAAAATACCAGAATTATATTCAAAAAAAGGTTTCTTTTCAAACTCGCCTGGATCTACATAGAGCAATGAAGGAAATAGTGTGATTTCCTCTTGAGGCCTGTAAGAGAGGAAATTAAAGCCATTTTGGTCGTTTCCGATCATTTATGTCTGTCAAGTCTCGTTGGTTTGGTCTGTCAGCCGCGTTTCGGCTTCTCTTCATCTTCAGTGGTCGTTCTGTGTTTCATCAATCGAGTCTCCGAAGAATGCGAGAAGCCGAAATGCGTCTCACAGGCCAAAACAGCGAGACTTTACACACCAAAACGATCGACTAAACAAAAAGTTCAACACTTACCAGACCCCATGATGAAAATCTAACAATGTAATATTATTAAAATTAAAATAAATTTCTTCAGAATACACTAAAACTGCATATCTTTAGAATTTTGTGTCTGATCAATATATTTCAAGAGGAGGTAATTGCTTAATGCTTTGTAAGTTAGGCATCTAAGCAGCAAATTATCCAGTTTTTCACATTTAAAGATGTTACAAACCCTGCACATCTTTTATCCTCAATATAATTAGTGATCAGTCTTCAAAATTGTTTATTTTAATATAAAATTAAATTAGAAAGGCCAATTAGAAAGAAAACAGTTTCATCGTCGAGCTTTCGTAATATATCCCGTTCGTCAGTACTTTGAAATTTTAATTAATAATTTAAATGATTAACATATAACCATCCACTCACGATTCCGAAACCTTTGATCTCAACTATGTTTTGATATGGTTTCCTATGCTTCCCAGGTTTGGGATATCAGCGGTTCGATCAAGTCGGATCTTTTCAGCGTTCTTTTTATTCGAAAATGCTTCACCTGCCGAATTTCACATCTTACTACGTGTTGTACTTAGAAACATCAACTGACCTTTTGTCTGTTTACACCATCAAACTCCACCTTTCATCTCTAAGTAGGTCACTCACACTGCCTGACTAAAATTACCATAGTTGAAATAATTAACGCTAATTTATCCTGGTTTAAGACTCTCAATTCACAAGCCAAGATCTTAATATCAACTTATTGTTTTGCTTTAACAACCATGAAAACTGCTTCTCTAAATTTTTGGCTTTTCAATCGTCCATTTATTCCAGGCATTTTGAACGCGCTACGGAACTGGCTCTTAGAACCAACAGATTTCAGCTCTACAAAGAACTTGATCATTCAAAGACATTTTTCGACTTGTTCAGTAATAATACTCTAAAGTTTCCCTCTATTAATTTAAGTTGGTTCTTCAAACTTAGGTGTGAACTTATCTACGTAAATTCCTCCCCTCTGAGAGATGGTAGAGAGCTGCTCATTGTATAACTCCTGGGCGAGGAAAGACCTCTTCCATTTTTTGGCTGACCATTCAAGTTTCGTGTTCTCTTTTTGAAGACTACTACAGTTTTGAGAGCATGTTTGACCGGAAAACATAATTTCCCGGATTGTTCAGACCTGGTTGGTTCTGCAGAGAATGCACTGGAGTACCGCAGAGAGCTCACGTTGAGCACTCTAATTTTTAATTTTTTATTGAGATTTAATTTTGTTTAGTTAATTTTAATATTATCTTTGTGCGTATATATTTTCTTCTATTCAAGTGAATCTCAGCTGGCTAAAACCTCCAGCAGACTAATAATCAATGCTGTATAAGAACGGTTTTTATTGGAATATGGATTAAACTTCTTTAAGTACATAAATGTATTTTCTTTTTGTAAATAAAGTCCTTTATTCATTCATTCATCCAAACCCCGTGGGTTTAGTGATAGTTTAAATTTGCGCCAAATAAATCAGTGTTGCCAATACTCGGCCAGAAAGGAACAGGAACAAAACTGCCCTCGAGCTACATAACTCACGGGATTTCCTTCTAACCTTAAATGAAATTGCTAAAGTTGACAATGCTCTGAAGCACTTTGGGAAAAACAGGATCACAATATAAACTGGATATGAAACATTTTATATTTGGGAAATATAACTATCATTACAAGCTATTGGGTTGTCCGGAAAATAATGCAGGATTTTAAGTTTTCATTAAAAAAAATCTATATAAAATATTCTGTTTACGTTTACAGGNATAATAAGTTACCAACACGTTGGGAGAAATGTATTGAGAGTATGGGAAATTATTTTGATTAAAGAACATTGCTTTAAAGTAACTAGTTTCTTTTTTTTTTGTTTAATACCAAAATCCTGCATTATTTTCCGGACAACCCAATAGTAGTGGAGTTAAGAGCCATGTTGGAGATAGAAGATACGATAAGATCCTTCCATCGACCTAAACACAATATTAATAATCTAATCGAAATTAAGGTCGATGGGATACTTTTATGAAATTCCACTATCGGCCCTAAACAAAGCTTTATTTCCCCATCACCCTCATCCCTCACACTAATAAATACACGCACTCAAACGACACATAAAGCATATCTACATACTATAAAAAAACCTACGTCTTTCAAAAAAGCGGAAGGGGTATGGTATGGTAAGGAGGATACTAGGAAGCGGGGTTTGTGCTCTCCAGGCACTGCAGCCTTCTAGCTTACTGTACCTTCCTTAGTTCAGTGCAATCGACTCAATCCTTCTCCTTAGAAGTATCAGGTAATTGATTGTCACTGCTGCAAATTCATTGCCTAGATTTTCGTATATTAGGCTAAATCTCCATTGAGCTGTTGCTTCGCATTCGAAGATGACATTAGTGGCTGTTTCTTCCTCCTCATTGCATAATCTGCAGATGGGGTCATCGGTGATTATGTCCATGTTGTGTAGATGTTTTCTCAGATACCAGTTCCTCTGAGTCTAGCCCAATCCAATTGCAGCAGTGATTTTGCGATTCTTGGTGAGGGTTGTTTCATCATAGTTTACAGTTTATAGCGCCGGTAGAGTTTCTCCTTTTCTTTTGTTTAGATCCATTCTGCGATGGAGGATTCTATATTTCTGTTTGTTATCCCCTAACCATTATAGGTTCGGGGCCTATGTTTGGTCTTGCAAATCCTCCTCTGGCCAGTCTGTCCGCTTCTCTTTACCAAAATTCCTCTATGGAACAAGGTACTCAGAAACTCGTTACAGAGCCATAGAACCTTTCTTAGATTCGGCGGCATGCCTATACGCTCTCTGTAAAGAGCCAAGGCACGACAAGCTTCTATTATGTGGGACACATCGAGCAACCTTTCACTGCGAAAGAGGCACCTGCCTTGTGTCAACCGCGAACGACCTATTCTCAATCGGGTAAGATTCCTCGTTTCCGGCTCGGGTTCTCGGGGGGCCATCAAAACGTCGTGCTCTTGACACATGAATTGCTTTTATTGTGGATTTACGAATCTGTCTAGATTGGCATCTGTAGATTTTAGAGGCAACGAGTTTTTAAAAAAGGGAATGTATTATTGCTATCAATTTTTCACATTACATATATTATATATCGATTACTAGCCCATTGATGTATCTTTTATGTAATTTTTTGTCATTGAAATAGAGACACTATCTGTCTAATAAAACATAAGACTGGAACTTATATTTTACAGAGTGCATTTTTTTTTTTTGTGTCAATCATTCCTTTTACTTTGAACTTATATAATCGTATGAAGAAGAAAGAGGATGTAGATTTGGGAAAATAATGATCAAGGGTAGAGGGCGCCAATTCATATCGTGTATCATATTATGTTATCATTATTATTCATTTTTATTTATTATATTTTATATTATTATATTATTTTATTTATCATATTATATATTATATATCCAATATCCATCAATATTTGGACGTTTGACGCCCAGTACCCTCGTTCATTACTACGATAATAGTTCAAATTTCAGAAAAAAAATCGATGCCCCATACTAAATCAGAAAAACGCACAAACGGCATGGAACTCGGAAACTTGTTCAGTTGCTGGGGCAGGTTGAGGCAGATGTTATAAAAGTTGCACAAACTGAAACAGATTTAGCAGAGGGGAAAAAACAAGGTAACAGACCGGCTTAGCGGGCGCAGCACGCGGAATTCTAAAGAGAAGGATCCCCGCATTAGAATTCGTCGCTGGGGCCGGATGTAAGGCCCGGAAAAGGCCAATGTTTCAACCAGCTACTTTCCTTTCAAGACTGTTCAACAAAAGAGACCGGAGGCAAACGTTTAACGGATGAGATTCAACTGTGCTCCTACAATCCGACAAAAAAGAAATGTCGTTCCTGTTTAGAAATGTTCCGGGTGGTCGATTTTCTCTAATCGGCTTGTGTTTTATCGAACGCAATTCGATAACATTTCATAAATATCCTTCTGGACTTTCTAAAGAGAACGGCCTTTCGTCCAGATCCGCTCCGAACGATAGGAGATATGCGGCGGCGGCGCTTTAACCAACCGGCCGATCAAAAATCGGTCCAGTGAGTACGGAACGATAAATATTCGGGGTGAATCGATGAGGAAAAATTATAACTTCACGGCGGTTAAAGACCTTATAAAGCAAAGGATAAGCATAGCGATATAAATGCTTTATCTTCATGAAAACTACCACATTCACAAGACGTGTCTTCTCACAATAACACGTTTGATGAGACAAAACTCAGTCATACAAGATTATAAGAAAGTATATTAATCTGCAAAAGTTTACTATCCTTAAGAGAGTCTTTTTTCCTTATTGTCGTAAGACTTGCACTGTAAAATGACGAAACTAAAGAAGTTAGTTAATATATGCCAGGAAAACTTTTTTTTTCTTCCTTTATTGCTATTTAGACCAAGTTTACAGAACTCATAGACGAAAGACTCGATAGCTCCAAAATATATTTGATTTTGGGTTCTTATTAGTATTATTGCTCTTAAGTTGAATATTTTACATCACCAACAGTGAAGATAGCAGGAAACGCGTCTGATAGAATAAACCAGCAAGTCTTGGCAGATTCAAATTATGGAGTCTGACTATAAAGGATCATTATTTAATTTTAGTTGAAATCAAAGGTTTCAGACATGCAAATAGATGTTTCATACTTGTTAATCTTTTAAATTATTAATTAAAATTTCAAAGTGCTGACGAAAGGGATATATATATATTACGAAAGCTCGACGAAGAAACCTAGTGTTTTCTTTCTAATTGGCCTCATCTTTAATCGTTTATTAAAATATGCAATCATAATTTGGAAGACTGATCACTGATTATATTGAGGATAAAAGATGTGCAGTGTTTGTAACATATTTTAATGTGAAAAATTAAGAAATTACCTGCGCTTAAAATATACAGATCAGACACAAAATTCTAAAGATATGCAGTTTTATTGTATTCTGAAGAAATTAATTTTAATTTTAATAATATTATGTTCGGCCTGGAGGGTAACGAACGCGCGGACGAGGCGGCGAAAGCCGGTACGTCCCACCCTCCAGATCGGACCATCGCGATCAGGCCCCCTGACGCTAAACACGCAGTTAAAAATATGATAAAAGAAAGATGGCAGCGTCAGTGGGCGGGGTCGTCGGAGAGGCTCTTGCGAGTCAAGAGCACGACCGGTAGATGGCCCCCNAAAAAAAAAAAAAAAAAAAAAAAAAAAAAAAAAAATAATAATAATATTATGTTATTAGATTTTCATCATGGGGTCTGGTAAGTGTTGAACTTTTTGTTTAGTCGATCGTTTTGGTGTGTAAGGTCTCCTGTTTTGGGCTGTGAGACGCATTTCGGCTTCTTTCTTCGGAGACTCGATTGATGAAACACAGAACGACCACTGAAGATGAAGAGAAGCCGAAACGCGGCTGCAGACCAAACCAACGAGACTTGACAGCCATAAACGATCCGAAAGATCCAAAATGGCCTTAATTTCCCCTCTTGCATGCCTCAAAACGAAACCATCTACTTTTCTTTATTGCTCAGAGTTCTACTTGCATCTCGTGAGTTTGAAAAGCGACCTTATTTATGAAATCCTGGGGTTGAACATAGGTTTATTTTCTTTGCTGTTCCTATTCATCCATGGACATGGTTGACAATTTATTGAAAAAACTGCAGTATTTTAATTTTTTATAATTAATTATAAACAAAATGATCGGAAACGACCAAAATGGCCCTACTTTCCTCTCTTACAGGCCTCAAGAGGAAATCACACTATTTCCTTCATTGCTCTATGTAGATCCAGGCGAGTTTGAAAAGAAACCTTTTTTTTAAATATAATTCTGGTATTTTACGTATACTTGGTTTACTTTCAACGCTGGTTCCTACTCATCCATTGTTGACATTTTATTCAAAAATTTAATTATTTTAATATTTAACTAAGTGATAACCAAAATGATCCGAACGAATCAAAATGATATTAATATCCCTTCTTGCTTGTCTGAAGAGGAAGTCATACTCTTTTCTTCATTTTTCAAAGCTCCTTTTTTAATTGAAATCCTGGCGTTGAATATATTCTTGGTTTATTTTTTTACTGGTTCCTATTCATCCGTACAAATAATATGACGGTCAAAACAAACTTATTTTATACCAACACGGAGAATTCATCATTGTAAGGCAAATGCCCCGGGTTCGAACCCAACAAACTTACAAATCCGCCTTTTCTAAAAACACCGGTACCCTGAAGTTCGTAGTCGAAATCCCCTTGTAAAAATATTTTTATCGGATGAGTTTGAAAAGAAAGCTTTTTTTGGATATAATTCTGGTGTTTTACATAATCTTGGTTGACTTTCAACGCTGGTTCCTACTCAACCATGGACATTGGTGACATTTTATGCAAAAACTTAATTATTTTAATATTTGACTAACTAGTTATAACCAAAATGATCCGAACGAATCAGAATGATAGATATTAAAATCCCTTCTTGCTTGTCTGAAGAGGAAGTCATACTCTTTTCTTCATTTTTCAAAGCTCCTTTTTTAATTGAAATCCTGGCGTTGAATATATTCTTGGTTTATTTTTTTACTGGTTCCTATTCATCCGTACAAATAATATGACGGTCAAAACAAACTTATTTTATACCAACACGGAGAATTCATCATTGTAAGGCAAATGCCCCGGGTTCGAACCCAACAAACTTACAAATCCGCCTTTTCTAAAAACACCGGTACCCTGAAGTTCGTAGTCGAAATCCCCTTGTAAAAATATTTTTATCGGATGAGTTTGAAAAGAAAGCTTTTTTTGGATATAATTCTGGTGTTTTACATAATCTTGGTTGACTTTCAACGCTGGTTCCTACTCAACCATGGACATTGGTGACATTTTATGCAAAAACTTAATTATTTTAATATTTGACTAACTAGTTATAACCAAAATGATCCGAACGAATCAGAATGATAGATATTAAAATCCCTTCTTGCTTGTCTGAAGAGGAAGTCATACTCTTTTCTTCATTTTTCAAAGCTCCTTTTTTAATTGAAATCCTGGCGTTGAATATATTCTTGGTTTATTTTTTTACTGGTTCCTATTCATCCGTACAAATAATATGACGGTCAAAACAAACTTATTTTATACCAACATGGAGAATTCATCATTGTAAGGCAAATGCCCCGGGTTCGAACCCAACAAACTTACAAATCCGCCTTTTCTAAAAACACCGGTACCCTGAGGTTCGTAATCGAAATCCCCTTGTAAAAATATTTTTATCGGGTGAGTTTGAAAAGAAACCTTTTTTACGAAATCCTGAGGTTGAACATATTCTTGGTTCATTTTCTTTGCTCTTCCTATTCATATCCATGGACATGGGTGACACACCTTATTGAAAACTTAACTAATTAATTATAACCAAAATGATCGGATGCGACTAAACTACAAATAATATCTCAATATAAAACAAATTGTATTTAATCATATTTTATGGTGCTCTGGATGTTTCAAAATAAATTCTATTCAGTTGAGGAAGTTTTGCCTGTACATAGCTAATCATAAAAAAGTATAAATAACTATTATTTATTATTTATAATTTATTTAAATAACACGTATATTGTTTATACTTTATACTAGATGTGTTGAGCAAATGACCTATTATCTAAACTCATACCTATACATGTATACATTCGTTGACACTGTAATATCCTATCTTGGTCTATACAATAAAAATTTTGATTTGTTTTTATTTGTTGAATATGTAACTAATAATGAATAGAACTTCTTTTTTAAAGTATGTACAACTGTGTGGTAATTAGTGACCGTTAATCGATATTTATTTAGAAATCGTGAGATGCGGTCTGGTGTGATGTAGGTGTCAGAAAAACATTTTCTTTATCGTGCCAACGTTTCGATCTTTATTGAGATCATNCCCTGAAGATGATCTCAATAAAGATCGAAACGTTGGCACGATAAAGAAAATGTTTTTCTGAAACCTACATCACACCAGACCGCATCTCACGATTTCTAAATAAGTATGTAAAACTGTTTTTATTTACCCATTCGCTACCTTAGGGCTAATAATAATAATAATAAATCTTTATTTCGCCATAATGGAAAATACAAAAGATAGTATGGTTTTTTGAATTTGCGTTCGAATAAAGAAGAAACTTAATTATAGAAGTAATTTATTATCCTTCCATTACTTTTCATAATTATAAATACTTGGTTAAGATTTCAGGTTTTATTTTATTCATTTTTAACCTTTAAATTGTATTTTTATTCTATTTTTTATTTATATTTCAATTGTGAATTAACTAAAGTTGTTATTGTTGGCATTTTACAGCGGTGTTACAAAAACCATACCCACCTCCTGTGAATTGTAATAGAGCACCAGTTTGCATAGTGGAAAATCTTTTTTCAATAATTTCCCAATTAACATAAACATTTTTCAAAGGTTTCTTGTTTTTTTAAACCGACTGAACACGCCAGCTAATCAAATCAATTCTATTTCTTCGAAAAGAAAAGCCGATCTTCTAAGATTAACCGTTTCCCGAAAATCGATAATCGCACTAACATTTGTGCCAATTAGGTTAGCGATAAGATTACCTCAATAGCACACTTCGGCGTATTATTTTTGTTTTCCATTCAATACAGACGCAACAAACCAAAGAGGCGATATGTATGCAAATTTCGCCCACAGTTTTTCCCCAGGAGCTGTAGTACTACAAGCCATGTGCGAAGGCGACACAGGTGTAAAAGAAAAAATAAATCGTTTCCGGTCGAGTGTTATTTTGCCAATATTTAGGGAATAAATAATGTAGCCCTACTACTATACTAATACTTATCGAGTTCAGTATAAATATATACGTTTTAAATTGGATTTTCTTCTCCAGTAACATTTGAACCTAATGTTTTTATTCTCAAATTAAGGCAAATAATTTAATAAATGGACAGTTTTCCTAAAATTATGTGAAAAGTATGAGTGATTTTCGTCGGTGAGACCCAACAGGAAAGGGTATTTTTTCTGAGCACCGGACGGACCGCTAAGCACAATTACTACTTTCAACACGTCATCTGCTGAAGCGCCAGGCCCGTTGAAAAAACAAAGAAGTAAAAAGCCTATTTTCACACTCTTGTAACTTACACTCTAAGCTCGGAGCAGTTTCTGGACTGGATTACTGGCAATAAACTCGCCAACTTGCTCTAATACGCCTAGTTTGTGCGAATTTCTTTTCTGTGAGCAACCTTCTCGAACGTGGCAAGTCAAAAAATCATATAAATTTGTAGTTTGACCGTTTCCGAATATCCCAGTCTGCCTAGTATCACTTTTTGATACGATATGAAATAGTTCAGAAACCGCGACCACTGAAAATGTGGAAATGGTAGAAACGATTAGTTTTCGAGAGACATACATCAAATGGCAAAACTGGATAGTCTAGGATGATCGGAAACGACCAAATGACAAGTTCATCTCAAGAAGGAGTACCAACTTCTTAATATCCCATCACACTATGGAAATATGGCATAATAACAAAATTGTAACAGTTAGAAAATAAATAGAAAAACGTCGACTGGTATCGAAATGGTGACAAAAAAGAGAAGGCTTACCCCTGTGCCGTTTTGAGAACCTGAAGGACCACGTCCTCCTCAGATTTTTATCTGTACTGGCGTTTTCTTCGCAGACGGTCATGGTGCTGGGGTATGCCGAGCTGGAGGTGCTGAGGCTCGATTTGCTCCCGAAAAGGGCCGCGATTTTTCCCAACTTGCCGACCATTTTTCCCCTTTTGTTTATCGCGTTCGCCGGTCCGCTTTCCACGGGTACGACTTTCACTTTTGACCGAGGACGGAAAAGGCGACTTCCTCGTGTCCGTCGTCACATAACGACGTCGGCCCAAGGCTTTTCTAAAATCTGGGATCTCGATCAGGTCGTACGGCCTAGAACGTCGTTAGGTTCGGTGAGCTCCGACGGAGGGGATCCTCGGTCCATCTGGTACGGCGAGTATAGGTTTTCGATTTTCGTCCGGAGGCGACCGAGTCGAACGCAATAAGGTCGGCTATTTCCTGTTGTGCCACTTCCAGAACGGTCGAGGGGCGGCCGAGAAAGGAGGATAGGCATTCCAGACAACAACGTACCCAAGACAATCTCTAAAAGCGTAAATCGTACTACGACGAGACTGTCCTTCTTATATTACGGTTTTCCATAATTTTAAAATATACTCTAACATTGAACCGTCACAACGAGCCGTTTGGCTATAGGAGCGGAGTGTCTCCGGCCCAAAAACGCACTATTGTATCGCGTTACAAGCCAAAAGGCCTTATTATTAGAATGGACCTCTCACTCTGGATTTTAGAGTGGGAAAAGACACAAGTCGAGTTCTGGAACCGTGTCCGGCACCATGCCCAACGAACACTGGAAGGCGACTGGAGTACAGTTAGTTAGCTAGCTCGGCGACCCGCCATCTGCTCCTCCCCCCCACTCGCGGCCACTCTCACTAATAAAACCTGAAACCACGGAGATCCTCACGACGGACGGATTCCAGCACTGCCAAACAAAGGTCATCAACAAGCCGGTGCATCGACATTCACTCGGTCCTAGCACTTTTCACTACCTTCCATCTAAGGGCGAAATTGCACGCAAGAATATTAAACAAATAGAAATAGTTTTATTTTATTGCAAAAAGATTAAAGGTAGAAAAAGGATTTGTATCGATCCTAACATATTGAGAAACTGGTCGAGCTCTGATTCCCCGATGCCCCATTTTTTGCAATGATGTGGCATTCTTCGCTTGACATGTTGACGAAAACCTTTAGCAATGGCTCATTAATGCATAAATATTTTTAGTAATAAACTTAGACTTATCAGTCCTGATTGTCTTGTAAAATATAATAACAAAACCAAAATCAATCGTAGAAACTTTAGGTGAGCACCTTCCATTTGTTAAACGAAATATAACTATTATTAAGTCTTTATTAATTAATTACATATACAATAGTGTAAAACCTTAATAAATGTAACTTAATACAGTATTTTTGGTTTTACAAAGCCGTCAAAAGGTGTTCTTTTTCAAACAAGAAATATAATTTTAAAAGATCAATAATAAAAAGTAAGCAAGTATGTAAAGTAAAAGGAAGCAGTATCTTCGTAAAATCTCTCTAGGGAAAAATGCTAGGCTCAATATAAACGAGATTTTTCTCATGTCATTTCCTAGAAGAAATTCTGTCTATTGAAATTTATATTCAAGAGCAGATTGGGTACAAAGCAAAGATGGGTTTTTGAAACTCGCGTCCTGTTTATTCTGTGACCTGAAGAGAAAACAGTCATCTCAGTACTATCGTCATTCGATGGAAAGAAATCACGTTAGAGATCGATGTAAGTTAGAAACATCAAAATTAATAGACAAAAGTGGATAAATGGTTAAGAGAAGCGTTTAGTCTCTTTAGTGGACATGGCCGGTCATTTTGTCTTATTGCCAAATGCTTGAATTAATCGACCCTGATCACTTTTCTGACTGAAACTGATAAGTAATCCAGGCCCCCAAGAAATCCTGCAGCCAATCAGTTTATACTCGCTCAATCGATAGACATTTTTGTAGATCTGGTTCAAAGTTGTCAGAATGAATGTGGGCAAAATATCCATGAATTGCTATCAATAGAGTAAAGATAATATGAAGGCAATCAAGAAGAGTGGATAAAATCGTTGAACTAATCGACCCTGATCACTTTTTGGGTTGATACTGAAGTTATCCGGGTCGATCAGTCCATCCCCAGAAACCTTGCAGCTAATCAGTCCACCTGATTGTTTTAATTTTATCCTCGCTCAATCGATAGAAACTTTTGTAGATCTGGTTCAAAGTTGCCAGAATGAATGTGGGCAAAAAGCTCCATGTATTCTTATCGCTAGAGTAAAGATAAATTGAAGACAATCAAGAAGAAGAGTGGATAAAATCGTTCAACTAATCGACCCTGAACATTTTTTTGGTTGAAACGGATAAGTAATCCGGGTCGATCAGTTCAGCCGTAGAAATTCTGCAGCTAATCAGTCCACCTGATGAATTGTTTTCAGTTTATCCTCGCATTATGGATTAGAATTTTTCTCGGTCTGTTTTCGAACCCAGAAAGTTGATTAATGCTGATCAGTTAAATATGAGTTCATCCATTCGTAGACCAACCTAAAAAACCAAATTTACGACGACTCAGCATAAACTTAATTTGGTATAAAGTAGGACAGGTCTCTGACGTGCAATTTCATTTTAAAAATCGATAGGCTTTGAAACATTCAGTGGGAAGCCCCGAAGACAAGTACGTGAACCAAACCGACTTTTATGGGTAAAAGCATATCCAATCAATTTCACCACAAGTTATTTGTTCTTACCAGATTTCTCAGTGATCGGTGGTCGAAGCACGTACACACCAAATAACTTCGAAAAGAAAAAAAAGTGGTTAAATTGTTAATTTTCACCACGATGTAAGTAGCCAATTAAAGAGATGTTTACATCAATACTTAAGTATTATGAATTATCTTGGCCTTTGCTGTGAAAGTCATATTTCTATCATGAGGATGTGCATTATTGTGTAATGTCGGGTTCAATCAACATCGGCCTTCGTTCTGCGCTACATTTCCTCGAGCACATCTTTACATTGTTTTATTTATTTATTGTATTATCACCCCATTGGGTTAGGACTGCAATCAAAATTTTTAAAATAGCGAAGATTGAAAATTAACCGGAAGGTTTCCGCCTTTCAATAAAGACTTTCTTTTGTCTCGTTGAAAAAGAAAACCGCGGCAAAAAAGACTGGTAATTTACACCTATATTAGAAATTCCAATCAATGATGCAGCCAAAACGTCTTCATCATTTGGAAGTCTATTAAGTTGTGGACATTTTCGCGAACTTTCTCCATTCTCTTTATATTTTATGCTATCCAGGAGCTCGTTTTACAAATTATAAATAAATTATTAAAAAAAAAAAACACCTGCCATTGCAAGTTCAAAAGATCCGGTGCCAAAGTATTGCGTAATTTTCTCACCAATTACCCATTTTCCTTTCAGTTTCTCGCATTATAGTTTAAAGTGAAATTGGCCCGTTGGACAGATCCGTTCCTTTCCCATGGCACTTCCTTCCCATGGGAATGGATTTTTCAGAAACAATGTATTAGTTGCAAACGTTGTAATCTGTCCAAACGGGATTTAATGAAGCAGAAAATCCCAGGTTTGAGGGGGCGGGAGAGGAAAGGAGAAAGTGAGAACTAACAACACTAAAGCTCACATTAAAACATCAAAAAGCAATAAACTTATTAAGAACTTAACTTGTATGATATTAAATCTTATCTTTTTATGGCGAAGAAGCAATTTCACACTCGTCCAAGTGAGATTTTTTTATTATAGACATAAAAATAAACAATGTCATACAGTCTATCTGTCCCTAATCTTTCATATATAAAAATATTTTGGCAGTAGGACAGTGAATAAAGATATGAATATTTAAGGGTAGAAATTGCATTTTCTCTCTTTGTGTTGGAAAATAATTTGTTAAATCAAATTAAATAGAACAGATTCTTTATTCAATAATAACAATAGTTTATACATTTTTACATCAGAGTACAAGTTTACATGATAACCTCCTGATTAATATATATATTTATTTATTTATTTTAACGAGGGTTCGCAACAACAGAGGTCATATCAACCCTCAGCGTGCCGGTGTTTTTGAAAAAAAAGCCCATTTGTAAGTATGTCGGGCTCGAAGTATGCTGGATTCGAACCCGAGACCTTTACCTTACAGTGATGAGCGCCGTCTCAATGCCTAAACCGTTGCGGACACCGACGCCCCCAATTTATTTTTAAAGTGTGTATCCAAAAAACAAAAGTCAATTTAAGGGAAAAACATAATAAAAACCCTATGGCTTAGGCGAGGTTCAAACTGAAGAGCTTTACACTCTCCTATGTTTGTACACAAAGTCCATGTCCTAGTCGAACTAACTGATTACTATTGTTTAATAGTCACTGTCATCCTTGTCTGCCTATCCTCATTTACCTTGTTAGTAATTTAGCTTGGCTAGCTATGTTAAACTACTGCTAAGCTCATTACAGTTCGTGGTCCGATTGAGCGAAAAACGTTTTTCAATTAATTAATCTTTATAAAGATATTTGCTGAGATAAAAAGTCAGCGTCACGAGCGGGATTCGAACCCGGTTAATTACGCTCCTCTCCCACTTGAGCTAACATGAGCTTGGTGTCCGAGTGGATCGAAGTCACGATAGCTCAAGTGGTAGAGCAGCGGCGTATGTAGATGAAGGTCGTGTGTTCGAATCCCGCTCGTGACACTGACTTTTTTTATCTCAACAAATACCTTATATAAAGATTAATTAATTGAAAAACTACTGCTAAGCTTTCGACCTATTTTAAGGTCAACATCAGGTCAAACAAAACTGTGCACAGTCCTCGGCAACTGACCCGGTCTTCAGATAAATTTGAAATCGTCTATGAAAAACTTAAATATGTCAATCTGTAGACATATTTAAGATTGTTTTACCCTGATGATGACCATAAATAGGTCGAAAACTTGACAGTAACAACTGAATTTGCTTTCCCATTAAGACTTTACCATGAGCCAGAGCATGAAAAGTGGAATTGCCGATGGATGCGTGAAGTGATAGGCGCTCTGCATACATGTGCTGATGTGAGCTTCCATAAATCCAAATCCAAAACAAACACTTTATTTGAGGGGTATTGGAGAATCCTGACCGGAACCCAGCCTGTTTATTTGGATCATCTGGTGGTCATTCAAACGATTGACCCCCAGCTAGCACTATTCTTTATTGAACGTGCTAAGCATGTAGATGTAGATGTAATAGTCAGGGTGTAATATACTGCGCCATTTAAGAACCTCCATTCTGTGCCTAAAGCACACCGGTAAGCCGTAGTTAATTAAGAGACTTAATTAATGGGCCCGGTTTCAGTGGTTGAAGCTCTTCTATGGGCACATTGTACATCCCAAAGCACTTTCTTCTACGGGCAAGTGTAGCACCGCAGTTTGTTAGGAGGTGTGTTGGAGTCTCCTCTGCCTCTTTGCAGAATCTGGATGTGCTGTCTTGGATTATTCCAATGTTTTTTAAGTGTCCATGTAGCTTGCAGTGTCCTGTTAAGGATCCTATTAGGATTCGCAGATTATTCCTGCTTCCTTTGATACATTCTGTAATTTCTTTTCTTCCGAAATTTGTTAGGAGATTCTTGGATTGCCTGTGCCCAATGAGCGAATTCCATTGTTCCTTCATTTTATTTTTGTCCTTCTAAGATACACATTGATAGTGTGGGGTTCCTATGGCACAGAAGGTTTAACTTGGTAAGCATACTAATCTTACTAAGCTTTTTGGGTCACTGAGTAATAACAACTAAATAGCAATGCATGTCTAAATTGACCAAAATGGTAAGAGAACCAGAAATGACCGTTGGATTAGTCAATATTACGACTTGTTGAATTGACATGGGTAGCAGTTTTCAAATATACCGTTCATCAAATAAAACCCTATTTAGCTACTGTAGCTATTTTAGACTGTCAATAATTAAAGGAAAATATTCAAACTGAACTAACATCAAGATACCCCATCTCAATTATTTTTACTAAAATTATCGACTTTATCACTAAAGAAACATTTATAAATAGTAAAATTATAGTTCATAGAAAAGTTTATATGTTATACAATTTTCCATCTAATTCTTGTGAGGTCAAAATGGTCTTGGTTATTATCTTCCGGAGACCCACATCAACATGTCCTTGGGGAATACTTCGTTTATGATTAAAAGATAACCGAATTTCAGGTAATGAAAAAACCACGCAGAGATGAGTTTCTCATGCCTATTTATAGCTAGCATTGTCCGTTTTGTCGGCTAAGAAATCAACTCGAACCCCGTCGTTTTTGTCGCGTTTCTCCCTTCAATCATGTCGTTTCCCCGGCAATCAAACCATTTAGTCAACGAGGCCCGTCTGAAAAAATTGCTGCCTCTGTTTGCCTCTAAGAATTTAAACAGATTGTCCTCCTTCCTTGTTATTAAGACGTAAATTTATACGGTATTAATAGGATTTGTTGAAGGAAACAGCATAAAGGAAACCTGGCAATTAAGTTGAAAGCTAAATACAAATTTCAATAACTTTTGACTTTTTTCTCTTCCTCATCTCTTTCTCATTAAACATTAATAGCAGTAATCTTTATGTAAGGTATTGGTTGACATAAAAAAGTCAGTGTCACGAGCCGGATTCGAACCCACGACCTTCGGCTAAATACGCCGCCGCTCTACCACTTGAGCTATCGTGACTTCGATCCACTTTTTTATCTCAACCAATACCTTACATAAAGATTAATTAATTGAAAGAAGGTACTTGGTCAATTGGACCACGAAATCTAAGGGATTTAATAAGTAAAATGAAGTATATCTTCACTAAAGCTCTCCGTGGCCATTTCATTTGTCGCCGAGAATCAAATAGATTACACGACATTTGAAAAATGGCAGAAAGGTGGGTTGAGGTAGGAAGTTGGTGTCCGATAGCTCAGGTGGTAGAGCAGCGGCGTGTTTAGCCGAAGGTCGTTGGTTCGAATCCCACTCGTGACACCGACTTTTTTATCCCAACCAATACCTTACATAAAGATTAATTAACTGAAAGAAGTTATTTGGTCAATCGGACCACGAAATCTAATGGATTTAATTAATAGCAAGGTTTAATGTTCCCGTGTGTGTTTCGGCAGTTTGTTTATGTCCAGTGGATGACCGCGTGTTAAGGTCGTGCTACACCGTTTGTACATAGTTGCTCATAAATAAAAACCTTATCAGTAACATAAATTTGCATTGCGGTTTCTTATTTTTCATGGCATAACCTACTTGATCGACATGTACAGTTAACAACCGCGCAAAGTTGTGTCCGGTCTTGATTCGACAGATCTGTCGGCCCTTTGTTGATTTGAACATGAACTATTATTTTATGGTACTTGTACTTTGGTCCTACTAGTGGCCATCCTGTAAACTCATCCCTTCTAGTGTTTTGAACGCAACTTCCAAGTATTTTATCTTTTTGCATTTCATTCCCACTGTATTTTTATTACATTTGCGCGAAGCAAGCTCAACCTAGCTAATAAAACGCTGCAAGCTAAAAATGAGCTATTACTCATACGACCTCCAACCTTGTAGATGCGGTACAAAAGCTTTTTACATGCATCAATAAATCCTCCTGGTAGAGGAAAAGCCCAAAGCTGAAGAATACAGACGGAAGCCCTTGACAAAGCTTTCGGATCTTCCAAAAGCCTCTAAAAAAAGCTAACGAAGAGATCTAAATCATAAGGAAGATTGCACAATAGACTAATATTGGTCGAAAAGAGGCCGATTCCTTTTAATCTTAACCTTACATCAACAAATATGAATCAGAGAAACTAACCGTTTAACCACTTAGCTAAGTTTAATATAAGATGATAGGACTACTGACTGGAAACTGCCTCCGGAAGCAAGTGTGTAGACTCGGAGAAGCAGAAACACGCCAGTGCAAATATTGGCAGGAAGAAGAAGAAACTGCGGATCATGCCGTGTATTATCCAGTAGGAAGGTTGTGCTGAGATTCCTACTCCTGGATTGTAAAAGCCAAGGATTGAAAGATACACAGGTCCTACCTTAGGATGCAATGCAAAAGGTATTTTAGATATATGGACAAATCCTCTTAGGATTAAAAAAAAAAAAAAAACAGGCCTGAGGAATACACACGAGTCCTTCCAAAGCTTTGGTATCTGATAAAAAGCCTTAAACTTAACGAAGGGCTTTAGAGAATAAGGAAGATTGAACAATAGACCAATATTGATCGTGAAGAGACCTTTCAACCTTAACCTAACATCAACAAATCTATATGGATATGAGAAACTAAACATGATGATAGTAAAACTGCTAATTGGACATCGCCGACTCCAGAGAAAATCTGTAGGCTTAGAGTAGCGGAAATAAGAAGAAACTGTGGAACATGTCCTCTGTTAGAGAGAAGACAGGCTGATTCCTACTCCTGGAATAGTAAAAGGCAAGACTTGAAAGATACACACGAGAACCATTAACAAAGCTTTAGAATCTGTTAAAAGCCTTAAGGTTAAGGAAGAACTGACAATGGTGGAGATTGCAGAATAGACCAATATTGGTCGCGGTGCGGAGTCTTGAAGATTCTGACTACCAAAAACCTAACCTAATTTCATAAATTCCTTATGACTAGTACTTTTTTTCGAATTCAATTTTCAAATCATTTGAATTTATATGCAAGGAATTGTCTCAATTATTTAATTTTAATGAACAGGTATTCTTTCTAAGGCCATGGCGTAGGGTATGGGGTTTGTTCACTCGGCAATCTTTTCCACTTTAACGTTAAGTTAAGTTCAAGTTAAGAACAATCCCAGTTAAGCCTTTTGCATTTGGTCTAGTTTACTATTTAAACGGTTGTCTTGATTCAGTATCTGGAAGGGTCAATGAATCCAAGGAGTGTCATTGCATATGCCCGCCAGGCCTGGAATTGTATTTATGTTGCAGTTCTCTCCTAATTACTCACTTGCGTTGTAAAGTTCTTTTCGGGTTCCTTTTAAATTTAGTTCGGTTTTTTTAATCTTAGGCCATTTTTTTCGATAAGCCATCTGCAATACTGTGCCAATTTCATCCCAAACAGGACTAAAAATCAAACACCTTTTGCCAGAAGAGAAACTAATAATAGTTATTTCTAAAACCATTTCAAGAAAACGTATATATGGATTAAAGAACCGACCAAAGAAAACCTCGATATTCACTGTCTTATAAAATTTCCAATTTTAAGTGAACATTTCATCAAAAAAATAATATTAAAGATTTTACCTTTAACAAGTGTTTTCTTTATTGATAGTTGAGCAATAACATTATCGGCATAAAATTGAGAAACGATGTTTATTCAATGAGTGAACTGAAAATCTGTGCAAGGACAATTAAAGGTTTGCCAATAAAATTATAAACCTTGCAAACAAATATTGAATTGTCCCCGTCATTAACTTAAAAAATTGGCGTGAACATTTTTGGGATCTTAATGTCTCGCTATTTTCTACCTATATAAAACACGATTTTACGACCATGCTGAATCGTAAGCGCAAAAATTAAGCAAGAAATAGAAAGAAAACCCGATAAAAATCGTTCACAATTATTTTTTTCCGACATAGTTTTCAATGGGTACGACCCAGATGAGTCGATTGGCTCTAAGAATTAAGCCCATGCGACCCAAAATAAACGAGAAAAACCGATAAAACCTTACACGATTTTTTCTCGACATATTGTATAGTTTTCAATGGATACGACCCATATGAGTTGATTGGCTCAAGAATTAAGCTCATGCGACCCAAAATAAACGAGAAAAACTGATAAAACTTTACACGATTTTTTTCCTCGATATGTTTGTATAGTTTTCAATGGATACGACCCAGATGAGTTTATTGGCTCAATAATTAAGCTCATACGACATAAAATGAGCAAGAAAAACTGATAAAACCTTACACGATTTTTTTCCTCGATATGCTTGTACAGTTTTCAATGGATACGACCCAGATGAGTCGACTAGCTCAAGAATTAAGATCACACGACCCAAAAACGACAAAAATTCGACATAATTTTTATTTACTTGCTGATTCGATCGCCGTTAGAATTAAGTTTGTACCTCGAGACCGGACCCGAGTTAGATAATGAAATTATAGTCAAAATAATTCAGATCCCGCGTGTAATTACACCTTCGAATCCCTTCCCATCTGGCAATTCCATGTGAAGCACTTAGCTAAAGGAGAATTAAATGAGAACGAGGTGAGCATCTTCCCAAGGATTGACTAGACTACCCCGAAATGAGAGTACCAGAGCCTATCATAGACCAAATAGATTCATGTTTTCTTCACATTTCTTGCATGTCTATGTTTTGTAAAAAAAATATATATGAAAAATATAGCTAACCTCGCAGTGGTTGCGGTTTTGTCGAGAGGATCGAACGACGAGGGGCCGATTTACGTGCCAGATTCGACTTCTCTGCCGAACCGACATTTGTTCCTGTCAATCAAAGAAAACAATTAGCGAACAAATAAAAAATGTTAATCTTATAAATAAACGCTATGTCAAATTATGAACAAACATGCCTGTTCTGTTTTAAAGAAACTTAATATTTGAAGCTTAAAACTAGTTCAGTGAACTTTAAATATATGTCTGAATTCAGACTGGTACTGGGCAAACATCCATTTTCTCTTCACAAATTTAAAAGAACAAACTACGAATGATAAAATATGATAAAAAGCAATGGATTATCTTATAATGGATATGTTTGATTATAAAAAACATCGATCATAATAATTTCTTAAGTATCATTCAAGTCAGGAGTAGTGCAAATAGTATGTATAAACAGATGTGCCAACCTCTTGTAATCCTAACGACAGATACTGTGAAGCCCAGCACGACAGTGAAGCAGGAGAAAAAGAAAAGCGCTGAGCCGAGCATCACACAATTTTCCGTCCCGCGCAAAAATCACATTTCGACTTTGTTTCAATCTGGCACGTCCAATTTGTACGTCTGATCCTAAAGAAATAAGGACAGGCATTGCCGGGGCCAGGTGAAACGAATCCCCACCAGGCCTGGGGAAGATTTCTACTCAACCTGCTATCTCCAGATGCTTACTCTCTTCTAAACGACTGGCAGTGGAAGAATAGGCAAAAGGCCGATTGCTTTTCCTCTTATCTTATTCGGATTTAACAAGTGCGAGCCCTTGAAGTGAACACTCGTGCCATATTTAAATAATCTCCTAATGGAAGCGATTACACGTTCCAACTCCTAAACGATATGCTAAACATTTGATCTTTCAATTAACAACGATAATACGATCTTTGTCAATTTTTAACTTGGTCGGATTTTGACAATTAATGCCAGTCATCTTTTATAAATTAACTTATATCGTTGTAGAAGAATCTTTCGTTAAGGATTTTGTGAAAGAGGCTACACACAATTTATCAAACTTAGTTTGACCATCTCGGGTGAAAACTATCAAAAACTTGGAAGCCAATCGGCATTGTTTGGCAAATATCACATTTATATTAAGCATAAAGTCGACTCCCCAATGCTCCAAAGCGATCTAATATCAACATAAAGATTTTTTTTTTAAATAAACACGATACAGTTTTTGCGGCGTCAGACAGGAAAAATGTAAATAGTTCGGCCTTGTATGATTGATTAAGTGATTATGCCCTACCATCCCAACTAAATTCACCTGGCAGGCCACAAAAATTATAACAAAGATGTATATGGCTAATTTATGTTTATTTAAAAATTATATGAATGATAATCATAAAATATACTGGATTTCAATTGTTCAACTGGCCAGTAAAATGAATCTAATTAAGAAAGAAATTTCGTTTTAGTGTTTTTTTTTATTAATTTGTTTCTTTGTCTGTGAAATTATTTTGTTCAGTATGTCTATGGTGTGTTGTGTAATCGTTTGAGTGTTTTTTGATTTGCTTGATGTGTATTTTTGTCTTCTTTTTTTATTGTGAGTTAGTATATTGTGTGTGTTATGATGATAATAAAAACCTTAAAACAACTAGAACTATAAGTATATAACAATAACAAAAAATACTGGATTTCTTGTACAACTGGCAAGTAGAATGAAACTGGTTGGAAAAGAAGTCTAAGTTCTAGTGTTTTATCATTTATTTGTTTCTTTTTCTGTGAGCATATTTTGTTAAGTTTGTCTATGGTGTATTGTGTAATCGTGTGTGTTTTTTGATTTGTTTGATGTGTATTTTTGTTTTTTTGTTTTGTAGTAAGTGAGTATATTATGCACTACATGTGTTATGATGAAGTTGATTGTTCATGAAAGAAGTCTAAGTTGTAGTGCTTGTTTGTTAATTTACTTGTTTCTTTGTCTGTGATCTTTTTTTTTTAAGTGTGTCTATTGTGTGTTGTGTAATCGTGTGAGTGTTTTTTTTCAATTTGTTTCTTTGTCTGTGAGCTTATTTTGTTGAGTATGTCTATTGTGTGTGTAGTGTAATCGTGTTTTTTTTTTAATTCGATGTGTATTTTTGTCTTTGTTTTGTTGTGTGTGTTATGATGAGAATAAAAACATTAAAACCCCTCGACCTATAAGCGTATGATAATAATAAAATTTACTGGATTTCTTGTAGAACTGGCCAGTAGAATGAATCTAGTTGGAAAAGGAGTCTAAGTTGTAGTGCTTGTTTGTTAATTTACTTGTTTCTTTGTCTGTGATCTTATTTTTATAAGTGTGTCTATTGTGTGCGTTGTGTAATCGTGTGAGTGTTTTTTTATTTGTTTGATGTGTATTTTTCCTTTTTGTTTTATTGTGAGTGAGTGTATTGTGTGTGCTACAATGTGAATGAAAACATTAAAATAGCCCGAACTAACAAAAACTAAACAAAAAACGTTTCAAGTGGGTTTCTTTGGCCTACGAACCAGAACAACGGGGAAAAATAATACATGCAAATTAATATCAAAATTAAATACAATTTTGTTTAGAAACACAAATGACCCTGGCATGGGTCCCAGGGGATTCGGGGAATAGAAAGAAAGACAGACCTTTTCCCCTAGAACGAAAAAAAAATGTGCGAAAACAAACAAAAATTCCTACTTGGGCAAATCAGAAAATAAAAACAATAGTCTAAACCTAAAAAAAGAGCATTGGGGGACCAAAAATTACAATAGATGTTAAGCTACCCACCAGAAAAAACATAATTAATCTTTTAGCTTGATTTGAATGCAGAATTCGAAAGCGGATCTTGTGGTTTAATTTTTGAAGAATCGGCCGCTGATTAAAAAAATCATATATTCTACATGCTTGCCAGCACAGGAGTACCCTCTTCAGCCAACAATCGATTCTTTCGACTGAACAGATGTATCTTCAAAACTCCGTTTGATTATTGTTCCTCTTGTTTGTGAGTGATTGTGTTGAGTGACTGTCTGAGGGTGAATGAAGTTGTGTTGTTGTTTTGTTTGTGGGTTGGGTGTGTTTATTTATTTACACATACGAATCAAAGACTATTTTCCTTATAATAAAAAATACGATGAACGAATAGTACAATTTAAGTCACAAACAAAATTAATAATTAAATTAAAAAATGGCATACACATTATAAAATGTGATTCTCTACAAAATATAACAGCCTTTATTTTATCCTTAAAGACATTGAAAGCTACATTGAAAAAATCAATATTTTAAAATTTGGACAAAATTCTGTTCCCTTCTCTCATTAATCTAATTATAGGGGAATAATATCGATTGGATTTCGTTGGACAGGGTCGAAAATTGAAAGAAATTAAAATACGAGGTGGGGACAATCTATTAGACCATTTACTATTTTATAAAAAAACACAAAAGTGATGTGGGTATGTTTGATTGTGAGATATTTATGGTTATTTGTGTGAGAATTTGTGAGTAAGGGTTGTGTGTGTTTGTTATTTATTTTGTTTCATTGTTAGCAAGTGGGTGAAGTTATGTTATTGATGTGCTTCTTTGTATGTGTTGTGTGTTTGTTTGTATGTGGGTATATATATTTGATGTTCGTTCATTTGAGTGTAAATGTGTTCTATGTGTGTTTCTTTGTGAATTTGTGTGTTCTGTGTATGTGTTTGTTATTTCGATTGTCCGTTTCTGTGTAAGTGTGCTCTATGTGTATTTTGCTATTTCGTTTGTTTGTGTGTGGGTATATGTATTTGATAGTTCGTTTGTGAGTAAGGGTTATGTGTGTTTTTTATTTGCTTTGTTTGTGTGTAAACGTGTTCTGTGTGTGTTTTTGCGTGTTTATTTCTTTTGTTTGTGTGCAAGTGAGTTCTGTGTATGTGGTTGTTATTTCTGTTATTTGTGTGTATGGTTGTTTGGGTTTTTGATTGTTCGTTTGTGATTTCGTTTCTTTGCGTGTAAGTGTGCTCTGTGTGTGTGTTTTTTGATACTTAGCATGTTTGTTTGTAAGTGAGTTGATAAGGTTATTGTATGTGATTGTATATACGACTATCTAGGCATCAAAATTTGACTAAATTCACTAATTTGCACGATACCGTTTGTTATTTACATCACAAATGGTCCGATAAACTTGGTGCAATTACAAAAGCAAAATAAACCCCAAATGATTGTTTAATCATCAATTAAATACTGGCCTTTTCCATAAAGGAGTAAATATTTAGTCAAGGAAACCTAAAATGGTGGTTTTACTTTTATCAACTCAGGTCTCTCCCAAGGAAAATGTTTACCTCTTCAACCTTAAATTTAATTTTACAATTGAGCAATTTTTCCGATAGTACTTAAACAAATCTACACCTAACTCAGCTTTAATGTAAAACTGAGAGATGTAGTTTTGAACAAGTACCTTCAGCAAGAAAAATATGTTAACATCTAGAAGTATTAAAGGAAAAGTAACCAATACAAACGCAAAACAAATTTAATGTACACAAAAATTTTACATCTGAATTCGAAAAATTTCTTCTAAAAGTATGTAATTGTTTCTTGTAAAACTATGTATATTTGTAAGTTAAAGATTTAATTAAGTCATAGACACTATTCATTTGTTTTTATTGTAAAAGCAAAGATTGTGAATTCTATAATTAGCTATAATTATAATTATTACAATATAAATTGATGTAGGTAAATTTTAATAGAAGTATGTAAAATTTAATAACAGAGATGAACTTAAGAAAAAAATCCCATCTCCAAGGAATAAAACGCAATAACAGATATTTTTTGTCCAAAATAAGGAAAAAACTGAATATTCACGATTATTTTGAAATAATCAACAAACTGTATAAAAAATATTTTGGCCATAGATAAAGACATCATAACAAACTAGATACTACTGTATTTTCACATCAACCGTTGAGGTTGTAAAAGTATGTCAGTTTCTATTTATTCATTTTAATTAGTTAGATATTAATTTTCTGAATTTCATTGTATTTTCGCAGTAGAAGTAAAATGATATATATTAGTAAAGCTTAAAGTTGTAAATTAACAAGATCGTCTTTTGAAAATGGCAACAACCGAATTTCTACAACTAATTTGTATAAATTGCACCCTTAAAAATAGACGACTATTAGAATACAAATTATAGATTTTCGATTTAAATCAAGCTTAGAAATAATAACAGAAGACAACTAACTGCTTGGTAAGGCAAACGTGATTTATCTTAGTTTCGTGTAAGCTCTTTTTTTCTCTTGAACAAAGCTCAATTTGATTCTAGTTCACCGCATTCATAGAATTTTTAACAGAGCTTATCACAATCATCCCCAGGACTAATCGTAAATCGCATGATAATTTTAAAAAAAGGACAAATCCAAACTTTTTAAGATCAAGGATTAGTATTAGTAAGTTGTTAGTTCTCACCGTTAGATGGAGACTTGGGTGATTTTTGTTGCGGGGTCTGCAATTCGGAGCCGATGCTCGGCTGTGAACGTTTCTGAGCCTGAGAAGCTGATGAATTGGTCGAACCGTCGCTCAGCGGGCTGCTGCACCTCGGCTCCCTTTTTTTGCTTGATCCTGTAAGGTTCAATTAAATTAATACACATTAAATAAACAGCCTGGATAATCAACAATGGGTGAAAATGTTATTATCAAACGTTAAACAGAATTTTGTGATAATGTACTTGCTTTACGAACTTTTTATAGCTACGTTAATTTGTTTTTAGTCACGTTGTCTCCTGAAATAAAAACGTTCTTTTTAATTAATTGTTCTTTTTATGTTAAGTCTTGGTTGAGGTGAAAAAGCTAGTGTCACGAGCGGGATTCGAACCCACGACATTAGGGCTCAATACGCCGCTGCTAACCACTTGAGGTAGGTTGAGTTGGGGAGTTGGTGTCCGAGTGGATCGAAGTCACGATAGGTCAAGTGGTTAGAGCAGCGTTGAATTGAGCCGAAGGTCGTGGGTTCGAATCCCACTCGTGGCACTAGCTTTTTCATCTCAACCAAGACCTTACATAAAAAGAACAATTAATTGAAAGAATTAATTTGGTTAATTAGACCACTAAACATAATGGATTTCTTTTTAATACTAACTGGTCTTTTGTTCCTACTTATGGTTAGTGTCAGCCCGAAACAGCGAGAACAGGCAGACCAGAATGAAACGACCCAATTCATGTCCAACCTTTTTTAAAAAGATAGTTCCTACTCACAGTTGTTTTCAACGATCCGGATTTCAAGCTCATTGGTCATCATCATGTTGAAGGAGTTCTACGACCTGACGATGACCTATGAGCTTGAAATCCGGATCGTTGAAAACAACTGTGAGTAGGAACTATCTTTTTAAAAGGACTGAACAACACACTCCACCATTTATCATTTCTATCAATTCATGTTCATCCGAAAATATCAACGAGAAATTCCACAACTATTTCAATATTTATTTCTACAGCAAAATCTAAAAATGAGGAAAAGTCGCTTCCAAATTTAAAAACTTTGGCATTTTCTGTTTAACTCGATGACCTCGCTAAAACCATTTTTTATTTATTTTACATTACAACTACTTTCATGTGTAACAAGTAACAGTGAGTGTATAAAATAGAATGAATAAACAAGAGTGAGAAATTTAATTTTGAGGTTAGCTTCAATAACATTGGAAAGAAGAGCCCGCGGGCCTCGTCATTTTAGTCGATGAGGAGGGTTGGAGGGAATTCCTCGGGATGAGTTTTTTTCATTTGAGGATTTAAGCTAGTTGTTGGGAGGTTTGTATGAAGTTAGCGACAAAGGCAGTGGATTCACCTCGGACAAAAGTGTTCGTTGACACATAAAAGAAACAAGAATTTTTCTGAGGATCATGGATTTGGCTGTTTGGATGTGCTGGATATTGGAATGTTTGGCTGAACCTCACACTTCCAGTCCCGTAAGTCCATTTTGACTTCAAAATGGTATTATAAAAGAGCATTTTCTTTAAGAGAGGTAACAGCATTTATCGGGAATTCGTATTTCCACTCCATGTCATACGTTTGTCAAAATATAGTCCTAGATACCTCACCTTGTCCGCAGTTGGGAGAGTTATTTGATTGAAGTAGACCTTGAAGGGATCTTTTTGAGGAGAGTGAAGGTTATGTGAGTGGATTTTTCAGGTTAAATTTTAGTCTTTTTTTTCACACACCATGTCTACAGTAGTGTGAGATGATCATGAGTTTTCGAGTCGAAATGTGTGGATCAGCATTACTTGCAAGTTTCTCTGTATCGTCTGCGAGTTAGAGAACCTCGCGGCTATCAAAGCACTAAGTTCAAACATCATTAGGCGTGAGGTATTATTATTATTTCTATTTTAGGTACAAAGTCACCCTCTGCAGTGTCCACATTGGATTAGAAGGCAACGAGATTCTTCCCTTAAAAGGGGCTGCTTCCGCGACCTGAACCCTTCTGTGGCATAGGAATTCACTTTATCAATGAGTACCTTAGACAAAAGAGCAAAATGAAAATGAATTAACGGTAAATTCACGCAGTCACAAACAATCCAAGAAGTTATCAAATTTTGGAAGGAAAGAAACAGAATGCATCAAAGGAAGCAGGAAAAAATGCGAATCTTTCGGATTCTTAACAGGACACGGCAGACTGAACGGGCATCAGTTGAAGATTGGTATAACTCAACACGGCACGGGCAGATTCAACAAAGCAGCAGATGAACATCAACACACCTACTAACAGTGGTGCCATGCTTGCCCGCAGGAGGAAGTGTTTTGGGATGTTCAAGACCGAGCCGACTAATCAAGTTCCTTGATAACGAGGATGCACAGCTCAAGGGATACAATAGCTCTTAAAGATCACCCGGACTAATACATCTCATATCGTTTGCAAAGAGTAGGCTGGTGGTTTGAGGATGGGATGGAAGGTCAGTTGAATACACCTGGTGTATCGGCGCGGCCAGAGCACTACCTTGAGGTACAGCAGCAATGAGAAGGTTTAGAGAAGACCCAATAACTATGAATTACTAGTCAATGAGGTAGCTTCGAAGGTTAAGGTAGAGGGAAAACACTATACACTAAGAGTCAAAATATGTTAATACTCCTTTTTTTTTTTTTTTTATCGAAGTCGAATGCTTTTGATAAAATATTTGGTTTCAGGGTTGCATTCAAAATCTGAAGTAAGAAACTGGATTAAATTATATTAGCTAGATATGTGTGGTGATTAGTGACCGTTAATCGATAATTATTCAGAAATCGTGAGATGCGGTCTGGTGTGATGTAGGTTTCAGAAAAACATTTTCTTTATCGTGCCAACGTTTCGATCTTTATTGAGATCATCTTCAGGGCTCAAAGTGTTTGTCTTCTGTGTAATTGTGCCATTCTTGCGTGTCGTGTTGAGAGTGCCAGAGTGGGCTTGATCTTTGAGCCCTGAAGATGATCTCAATAAAGATCGAAACGTTGGCACGATAAAGAAAATGTTTTTCTGAAACCTACATCACACCATACCGCATCTCACGATTTCTGAATAATTATATTAGCTAGCTTTAGTGTCTAAAATATTTCCTTTTAAATACCGTAAAGAATAATTTTCATGATTGATCGATCATGCTCTGAAGGATAGAATAAACGAGTGTTTTAAATGAAATGATTAATTAATCAGTTAATTAAAATAAAATTTACAGAAAAAGTTATTAATGAGAAACGAAATCGCACATTATTGGCCAAATATGTGAGGTCATTTTTATTATTATTTTTTATTAAAAAATGACCATTGAGCAAGACATAAAAACCGACCGGAAACTGAGTAAACAATCACAATATAATCGCAAAATCACCAAATCACATCGGTGAAATACCAATTCCCAATGCAAAGAAAACGTGTTTCGGGCCCAAGGTTAATGAAGTTACAAGGACAGCTTATTACGTACATTGTGTAAAGTCACACGAGTTTCCCATGGGGATAGAATTTAATTTTTACTAATGGAATATTATTTTTAGCCTCTAATGCCATTTTCTACCATTTACGCCTATTTCCCCTAGTTTCATTTCTATCCTCCACACACTTATCGTTATGGGAATAAATAGAAAGCACAATTACGTCTTAAAAAGATGTTATAGACCAAAAGCCATAAAATTAGATTCAATTGATCAATTAAAAAATAAAAAGTAAACTGTACTTGAAAGTATGGACTTTTCCCCCGATAACAGTTCGGACTTTTGGTCGAAGTCATGAGTACAAGGAGAAAGTAAAAATA
Source organism: Cimex lectularius (assembly GCF_000648675.2). NCBI lineage: Eukaryota > Metazoa > Arthropoda > Insecta > Hemiptera > Cimicidae > Cimex > Cimex lectularius. The sequence continues at coordinate 1,452,643 of NW_019392893.1, read as the reverse complement.
ATAATAGAAAATTGAACATGGTATAATTTGACCTGTGTAATAGGTCAGTTTGGAAATTTTGGTCATGCATTGAAATCTTTGAGAGAATTACATTGCGCTTAATAAAATCTTAATGCAAACTGAAATTTGGGCATCGCCCTCTCAAAATTATTTCGTGAGAGAGTTAGAGTTCCATATTAAAAGAGTTATAAAATTTTGGCGCCAAGTATCCATATTGCCCGATCACAAATTGGAGAAAATCTGCCTTCAGAAAATGACTTCTGAAATTAATAATTGGACAGTTTATGTTAACATGCTTCTTTCTTCTGTTAGCGAGGAAATTATTTGACATTTTGACCTTTATTCAGTGGATCATTCATCGCTCGATTCGAATTATAATCCCCATTTCAGAATTATTTGTTATCTGTATTTACTTATATTTATACTGCCACCTTATATAAATTATAAAATGTACACCATCGATCTTCAAAACCCTCAAGCTTAATTTGTAATCGGAATAAGTTAGAATTGCAGTACTTCCTTTTAATTTGCCCTGTTCATGTCACCTTAAGAAAAACACTTTTCGTATCTACCTCCGAGATTATGCTTCTTCGATTTATTATACTCTAAAACATTGAAAGAAGCTGTACAAGTTTAAATAATTTGAATAAGTTTGTAATTTCTGCACTAAACCAGACAATTTATTGTAGAAGAGTGACTTAATTTAAAATACCATAAAAGGCAAAGTGTAACATTGTGTTCATTACAATTAATTAAGGTTTTTAGTTGAGATAAAAAAAGTCAATGGCACGAGCGGGATTCAAAAAGTGGGGTTGAGATGGGAAGTTAGTGTCCGAGTGGATCGAGGTCACGATAGTTCAAGTGGTAGAATAGCGGCGTATCTAGCTGAAGATAGTGGGTTCGAATCCCGCTCGTGACACTGACTTTTTTATCTCAACTAAAAACCTTAATTAATTTAATATATTAATTGGTCAAGCGGACCACGAAATTAGTGAATTGTGTTTTATTTATTTTTACTTTCCTTAATCAACAGTAAGAAGATTATTAATTTCTTTTATAATTTTAATTTTAATTTTTAATTTCTCTGCACCTATTGCTGAGGTTATTGGAATTTGTTGGTAATTGATCCCGAAGGTTCGTCAATCCCCGATGTGCTGTCCCTAGGAAATACACCTACCCGGTTATGTTGCTGGGTGGCTAGTATCCCCCTTGATGCCCAGGAGATCGTGGCTTCCCGACCAACGGGGTTTTCGACAGCTAGGTCAATTCAGCCCCCAACGCATTCAAAATATCATCTACAATAATTCTAAGTTCTATTATACAGTCGCACAAATAAATACGTTCACACCTATGTACATTGGACTCATTCTGATTAGTCGGTGTAGTACTCGATATTCTCCTTCGACCTACTCACACATATTAATAATAAATCTAAATTGGGGTCGAAGCGGTACTTTTATAAATATTTCGCCATCGACCTAATGCTAATATTTCAACATCAGCCCTCACCACTCGCACTAATAAATGCTCGCACTCAAACAAAACGCATAACCACAAAACACCTAAAACTGATCTTTACGACTGGGCTACTGTGCCCGAGAACCATTCTTAAATTCGGCGGCATGACTGCACGCTCTCTACAACCACATGTCCAAAAAGCCCGCAAATATTAAACAAAACTTATTCGCATACCTGAGAAAAAGGAATGAAATCCGACAATAGTGAAGCCCTGTCTCGCGTAGAAAAGGAGGGGCATCTTATCTATAGCGCACTTGATGAGAAACTAGGAGCAAGAGGATTTATTCGTAAAAGAAAACTTCACGCGCTGATTGCCTGGCCATTTCTCCTCACCCGATAATTCTTCCATTTTAACATGCTCCAAATGTACAATGCTAAGCGCGATACAAATCATTTTATCCGGTTGGATGCGGCCGGGATTTAAAAAGAGATTCTACGTGGACTAATGTAATTTCACTTTATATCATTTTCTCGTTTCGTACATCTAGCCATTTGTTGAAAATTGGCCTTTTGGTTATACAAAATTTGAGCAATATGGGGAAAGACACAAAACCATAACTTACTCGGAGTGGACATCGTTTTAGCCTGGGATAAGTCACTGATGGAGCTGTTCCTGGAGCTAGCCTGCGATCCGACAATTGGTCCTTGGAGAGATGATTCTGAACTCCGGACCCTGGATCTTCGGCTAAAAAATATAAGAAAAATATATAATGTGTTACTACAGATAAGAACTAGTATTACCTTTCGTATCTTTTGGTTTTTATTGTCGTGATGTCTCTCAACGAACGGGACGAGATGGATTGCGCCGTCGACAGGCATCGAGTGGAGTTGGCTTTCCTACATCCATTTGCAGCCACAGGACGGCTGTTCGTTTTGGGCGGGCTGGACATTATTCCAGAAAAGACTTTGCTTTTGACTTCTTTGATCTTCGGTGTCGTCTTTTCTTGGGCTTGGTTCTGTGCGATCTTGTTCATGACAGCGTCCCATCGCCCTTTTTTGACCGTCCTGGGTACCCTGTTTTCTTGGTTTTCGTTATCGACCGTTTTTGCACTGGGTTGATTGCTCATCATAGTTTTTATCTTAGAGACAACGTTTCTTTTTGGCATTTTGAACTTTTTACCGTTAGGAGAATCTGAATTTTGCTTCTGTAAAGTGCGAGGCGTTTTGTCGGATTGGTCTTCTTCCACATCTGGAAGAACGTTGCATTCCTCCGAATTGATCAAGTTTTTAATATTGTCCAGCTTCTCCGTTATCAGTGTAGAAAAGGTAGTGGGTGAGATTTTTTTCAAGCTTTGGTCCGATTTCGAAGAAACCGTCATGATGGAACCTTCGGGCGAGGCGATCCTCTCGTCCTCGACTTCGTCGGACTTCTCCCAGACGGGCTCCTCGAATTTCTTCTCGAGATCGGAAAATATCCCGCTGGAGTCCATTTCCTCGGTGGTGGGTGAAAATCTCTGCACCTGGTTGCCCAAGGGCCCTCCCCCGGGTTGAGGTAGCGCACCGTACAGAGTTCCGTCGATCACCTGTGCACGCCTGTGTCCAGCACATTCTTCGTGCACGTCGGCATCGCTTTCAGTGAAGAAGTCCGAATCCGTCATAGGGTCCAATTTCGGTTTCGGTTTGGCGTGGGCGGAAGGCGAGTGCTCGGGGCCTCTGCTCGCGGGCCTGCTCCACTCTCCGTCGCCCTGGTAACCGTTGTCGAGGCTGGTTATGCTCGTTATGCTCGTTATGAAACTGCTGACTGGAGGTACCGACATCGTCCTCGCTTCGCTTTTTGCCTCTTCAGACGACATGTCGAGAGGGAGGTCCTCCAACGAAGGCGTTCGGTCTTGCCGGAAATCAAAAAATTCTTTTTTACTCACTTTGCTGTCCGACGTTTGCTTCGAGACGCTGGCATCGATGTCTTCCGGCTCTTTGGAAAATTCTTTGGATTGTTTGCTTTCCATTAAAGGAGAAGACAACCTTTCTTCAAGGTCGACGTCTTTTGAAGAATAGCCGTATGTTTCGCTGATCGCGTCGATGCTCACGTCTTGTAACATAAAAGAGGAGAGCTCGCCGGTCGACGGCGTTCTCTGGAGTTGCTCTTCTAAAGCACAGTTCAGCGTAAAGTCCGACATCTGGTCTGGTGTTAAAATCCCTAAACTCTCGTCCTGTTCGAATGAACTGTGTTTGCTCTGAATGGAAGTGTCTTGGATCGAATTCTGCGCCCTTGGTATCAATGAGCCCACAGAAGAGTTCAGAGAGCTCACGGTCAGTTCGAACAAAGGCAGGCTGGTGCTCCCGGGGGTCGAAATTTGACTCGAAGGTCGTGAATGCACGGAAGGGACAGTCGGCGAAACGTCGTCTTCGGGTGAGACCGCGTCCGTCAAAAGCAGGCTGTGCGGCCCAGAATCGACAGTCGATATCAAACTGACATTTCCTTCGTGCACGAAAATCCCGTGGAGAGGAGGACACGAAAAGTACTTGACATTATCCAGAGAGCCGTCGTTCGCGCCGTCCGGTTCGTCCAACTCGATCCCACACCAATTGCCCTCGCCGATGTCCGTCTTGCCGAAGTACCTGAGAATACCCGGTTTCGATCCCAGGGCGTAAACCCTCTGCCCGAGGGAATCTTTGGTTACGCGCTCTCTTATGGGAGAACAGTTCTCACTCCTAGCTCGCCAGTCGGGAACCAACGGCTGATAAAAAGCGGAAGGCCGCTGCAGAGTGCGTTTAGACCCTTTGCTTCTACTTCCCGAGGTCAAAAATCCCAGTATCGTCCCAGAAGAAGGTCTCAGTTTGGACGAATCCGTCGACAAATGGGCTCTCACTTTGTTCGAAATGTTCGTCGCCAGCCTGGAAAAAGTCTTCGTCGTTGGCTGCGCTTTGCCCCGCACGGGGATTTTGCTCTCGGTAGATACCTGCAAAAATAAAAATCACATTACAATTGTATTCAAGACGTTCTTAAAATAAAACAGAAATCGAATTTATATCCGATCGAATATAGATTTTTACCGAACTTCAAGGACAATCCAAGAGATCTCATTAAAATGTTATCGACTTTTGACCTGACCTAACACATTTTCTTTACTGGTTCGCATTTCTAATAAGGTACAAACATTCTGCATCTATTCTTAACAAAACTAAAATAATTTAATTTTTTTTTTAACTAACAAAATTTTCAAACTTCACTCTGTTTAATGAATGGAAAAGGAAATAGCATGTCTTTACGAGAAGGTTGGAATATTTTAATACATACTTGTACAAAACAATCATGAATAAAGTTGTTTTTCCTAGCTTTTAGAAAGTTGGATTTGTTATTCCTTTGTTTAAAAGTGGAAACAAATTGTTTTTCTCTTTCTATTCTTTCTCACATTCCAAACCTTTGGAAAAAATCATTACCCATAACATAAAATCAAAACTCAGATCTCCTTATCCCCCTTCAGTCTGATTTTCGTCCTGGCTTTTCCGCACAATCTGATGTCGTATATAACTTGGCTCACGTACAGAAGGCCATTCTCCGCCGTAAAATTTACAATTTTTGTTCTCTGGACTTCTCTAAAGCCTTTGATACAGTAGAACGTTCCCTTCCTGTGTCTTCCATTGGTTCCAATCTTTCCTTTCAGATCGATCCGAAGTAGTATCCAACCAAAATATGCGCCCATCCTCTCCCCAAACCATCACTTCTGAAGTTCCTCAAGGGTCAAGTATTTCTGCTTCTCTTTTTTGTTGCTAAATTAACGACATTACTAATTCCGTAAAACATTTCTCCCACTATCTTTACGTAAGGTCCCAAATTTACCTTTCTTTTCCACTTAATGACTTATAAGCTACAATTGTAAAACTTCAGGAGGGCTTAAATTCAATTAGCTCCTGGGCCACTTCAAATGGGCTTAACCTTAATTTAGAAAAGTCTCAGGCCATTGTTTGGACCTTGTACTCTCCTCCCATCGTTACCTTTTATCCCTCCGTTTACCATTGATCATCACCCTATTTATTTCTGTCCCAATGTCAAGAACTTTATGGTTGTAATTGAACAGACCTTATCTTGAAAACATATTTCCCAGATTTTTCACACTCCATCAGTTCCGCCGTGCCAGCTTCCCATTAGTAGCTTGTTAACTCCCAGTTTCCTCTTTTATAATCTCACACTTTGACCATGGACGCTGCTAGGGGACTCACGGGAGAACTGGATGGTAGATTTAAGCACTTAACAAATTGTTTTGTACGCTATATTTTCGACTCCACAAAGAAGTCCCACGTGACTGATATGTACTTTGGCTTGAAGTGGTTATATCCTTCCCACCGTAGGCGACACTTCCTTGGCTCATTCCTTTACCAAGCAGTATCTTCCCACTCCCCTCCTTATATAACCTTTAGGTCTTCGGTACACTAACGTCATACTCGTTCTAGCTCTTCCGATCTCTAACCTCCTAAACACAGAACTACTGCTTTTATTCGTATCTTCTTAATCCGTTCATCCAGCCTCTCGAGTTCCCTTCCTCACTCGATCCGCCACGCCCCTTCTCTTCCCACCTTTAAGTCTAATATATTTTGTAATTGTATTTTGTAACTTTGTCATTATAATTTGCTCTTTTGTATATGTGTTCAGCACGAGTCTACCTACAGCTCTATAATGTAGGTTTGTTACTCAAGGAGGCTTTAAGATCCAGAATAAAATTTATTTTCTTCTTGTTCATATCATCTATTTGCCATCGCTCTCAACGTGGCTTCACTTTAACAAAACTTCTTACTTTTGTTTCCTATAAACACAACTTGAAGGTGGTAATCAAGTAGATATCATCTACACAGACTTATCTAAGGCATCGAATCGACGACAACCTGTTATTGTTAAGATTTGAATTTTGGGATTTCTGGACCATTTTTGCCCTAGAACAAATAGTTTTACTAGGCAGTTACCAGTCTCAAATAATAAAAGGTTCTTCTGGTGTTCTCCAAGGGGCTCACCTTTCTCCACTCTTATTTATTATTTTCATCAATGACCTTCCTTCTAGTCTAAAATACTCCTCTTCACTTTGCTGATGCTTAAAATTTTTCATGTTTTATATCTCCAAAAATGACAACTTACTACTTTAATCTATCTTGAATCCTCTATATCACTGGTCTTTAAAGAACCACCTGTTTCTTATTATTGAAAAATTCTATTCTATTAGGATTTACCAGACAAAAATAATTCTATCTTCACTTACTTTATCATAATTCACTAGTTTTCGTGGTTCGCTTGACCAATTAATATCTTGCAATTAATTAACGTTTTTAGTAGAGATAAAAAAAGTCAGTGTCACAAGCGGGATTCGAACCCAGACCTTCGGCTAGATACGCCGCTGCTCTACCACTTGACCTATCGTGACTTCGATCCACTCGGACACTAACTTCCCATCTCAACCCCACCGTTTGAATTTTTGAATTTTGAATTGAAAAATGGAAAAAAGGAGGGAAAATTCAAAAGGTGGGGTTGAGATGGGAAGTTAGTGTGCGAGTCGATCGAAGTCACGATAGGATAGCTCAAGTGGTAGAGCAGCGGCGTATCTAGCCGAAGGTCTGGGTTCGAATCCCGCTCATGACATTGACTTTTTTATCTCAACTAAAAACCTTAATTAATTTATTCATAATATTTCTCTTCCTTTTAAAACTACTAGTAAAGACCGTGGTGTTATTTCTGACCAGAAATTAAATTTTACTGCACACATTGATCATATTAAATCTGCTGGGTTTCTTATATCGTTACTCTACTGATCTCAACCCTACACCCTGATCATTCAAGGCAATTAACGTTCGTTTTTCTTGAATGCGTGAATTTGTGAATTATTGAGGTTAAAGTGTTATTGACGCCGGAGGACTTTTAATCACACGGTTATTCCTTGAATTGCCTAAAATTAGACTAGTTTATTTTTAACGGGCGCTCGCTCCTCTGTTTGACATCTTAGGCCTATTTCTTTGCTCCCTCCTTCATTTTCTTTTATGACGATGACGGCTAGACAATTCATTATTTTAATGTTTAAAACATAATCGGCACCTGGAGTCGAGCCATGTCATTAAAATTCTGTTTTTAAAGTTTTCGTTTTAAATCATTTGTTACACTTGAATTAGATTTTTCCTTTGTACACAACGGATAAGATAAACAGACTTTGAACAATGGTTAAACCAAGGCCAGGTGAGGTTTATAATGATCAAAATTTACCAATCACTAAGGTTGTAGTTCTAATTTTGTTATAATAATCGAGAATTTATTTAGGACTTTTTTGGCGGAATTTTACATAAAAAGTGCGTTTTTTATAGCCGTGATTTTCTGTTTAATTAGATCACAGTGAACACCAACAAATGAACTGATAAAATGTTTAACAGGCTGTTAATTAATTCACCATTTTCTACTATTTTTAAATTAATCTGTACTCCCGTTACACACAAACGTTATTGCTATATCAAGGACACCGTTAAATTTAACTTAATCTTTGAAATAAATTTGTTATTTGAAGACTTTTCGCTTAATTGATTTCGCCGCTAACGCTGATTTCCCTGGGGACTTAGTACTTCAGATTGCAGTGATAACTTGCAAGCTTGTAAACAAAGACAAGGTCCACGGGAGTTATGGTATTTCTGTTGATTGCTGACGAAAATTTGGCAGGTGCTGATGACCTGATAGTTGTAGAAGCTCTAACGTATAAAGCAAACATTAATTACCGGGCGATTCGCGGCAAGTTCAGTTTAAATAGACGAAAAGTGTCCAAAACTCTATAGAAAGAAAAAAGCTTTTAGCTTAGCTTAGCAATTTTAGGAAAAACTAACAGTGTAATGTAAACAAGAAGTAATTAACCATATGCATATTCATTATAACCACATTCTACACTTGTAAAATGTTAAATATAAAATAAACAATTTTATTATATTTCTGCATAGTTGTTTTTTATTCGGAAATCGTGAGATGCGGTCTGGTGTGATGTAAGTTTCAGAAAAACATTTTCCTTATCGTGCCAACGTTTCGTTCTTTATTGAGATCATTGGCCCTGAAGATGATCTCAATAAAGATCGAAACGTTGACACGATGAAGTAAATGTTTTTCTGAAACGTACATCACACCAGACCGCATCTCACGATTTCCGAATAATCATCGACTAACGGTCACTAATCATCACACATATCTTTTTAAAATTGCTTAAAATATTATTAAAATATACATAGTTGTTTTTTTAATTGGACAATATCTCCAACAAAAAATTACTTTGTTGACTTTACCGTCATCCGTTAAAAAACACGCTATTCTAAGACATATGTGGGACGGTATTTGAGATAGCGTTCCGTTGAATCTTCAATCAATTTAGCGTTACAGATCTAACGTTATGCTAAATCTCCCTAATAGCAGTCAATTGAATAGGTTGAAAACGTATAACATTTTTGGTAAATCGTCCACTCAAAGAGATCCCAAAACTAACCCCCTGATGAGATATTTCATGATGTTGTTCTCCTATTTATTTGTAGCTGTACATGATAATGTTGGTAATGGGTTTTGTTCGACTTTTTGAAAAAACCTTCAACAGTGCTCGAAATAATCCTATCAGCAGTCAACTATCGCCCGATTTGGAAGCTTCCTCTTATTGCTAAGGTCTTTGAATGGCTGACATCCTTCCTCCAGACCAGTAAATATTAGCCAATAGCATGGATTCCGCAGATGGTTTTCGAGTTCTTTTTATGCTATTCTTATTCTTTTCTTATTACAGCTTCTGACCAAGTCGATCGTGCAATTTTACTGAGAAAAGTCGAGGCTTTTGGTGTGGGAAGCCCTCTTCTTAGGCGGATGACTTCTTATCCCAATGGTAGATCATTCTCTATATCGTTCAATGGGGTTACCTCTGAAAGAATCGAAATTGCCTCTGTTGTTCAAAGCTCCCACACTGGCGCTATTTTATTCTGATATTTTTCAATGATGTTGCTCTTGACTTAAGTTTGCTAAGTTTTTGCGGTTGGCTGATGACATCAACATTTTTAGAGAAATTCTTGGCCCTGACGCCTCACTAACACATCAAGAGGACATAGATTCTTTGAAGATTGTCTTCCGCTAATCATTTTTGCCTTAATCAAAATTCATTCTTGTCTTCAAGTTACATCACAATCCTTTCGCCTTCCAGAACGCCATCAACAATATGAATGTTGAGCATGTTGATCTATAAGAAGGGCTGCTGAATTTATTCATCCTCTCGCTTTAAAGTTCTTATTTCAATCCTTAGTTCGATCATCACAAAGGCGACATCAGACTGGAAAGGATTCAGACTTGAAAATGACTAGTCTTCCCTCCGCACAAAAGTTGGAGTCACTCGAGCTTCCAAGGAAAATTAACTTTACATCCTTCTGTTGGAAGGTGCTCAACAACACGATCCACGCATCGGATAACCTCTCCAAGTTCCGATTAAGAATCCTACAGCGCCCTCTGAGGAATGCCGACTTTTGGTGGATTTTCACCAAGAAATGCAAATGGCGTTGTTCTCCTATACATCAGATCTATAGCTTATTTTAACTTTTTACTTTATATGTACTTATTCTTTGTATTATTTTAGTTATATTTATGTTTTTAGCTTTGTCTGGGTTGCCCGCCTATGCACCGCTTGAACTGTTAGGAATAAAATAAATAAAATAAAAATAAATTTACAAATCTGCAATGTAAGAATTTTTGTTTTAATATTTTAACTGCGTAAATAAACAATATCGAAAGAAAAGTTGAACTGTAGTCCAAACAACAGAAAAAAAGGACAAAAATGACAAAATAAATAAATATAATTCAGAATTGTTTTGTTTTTTAAACAGAAGGAAAGTGGAGAATTTTTGCTGACATTGAAGTTTATCGTAATTTATTATCTTAACCCTCACATGAGTTCATTGTCGACCCACATTTTTAAAACAAAATTGTTTTCCGAACATTTCTTTGTTATGGTTTTAACAGGTTGATGTAAAGATAAAGATAGTTTGGTAGTGGTTTTGACTAAGACTGGTTAATTGGTGGATTAAACAATAATCAATATTAATGGTCAAAATTACAAAATAATTTTTCAAGCCAATTGTTTCAACTTTACACATGGCCAATATGACATAAATGGATACGTGAATGTTACTATTATTTAATACAAGTGGAATGTTGGAATATTGTTAGAGGACATAGACAAAAAATCCATAGGCTGGAAATTCTATTTAGCAAATTTTTAATGAGGTGTTTTACGAATGTGGACGGGTGGAGCTATTTTCGACGTGCGTGTTAACTTATCTCAACACGGTCGGGACGGTTCTAATATAAACAACCTAGATCTAGGCTAGGAGCTAAGTTTGACATTTTCACCGATCGTCTCGAGAATAGGTTCCGCCTTCGGAGACCACCGACTCGTCTTTCAAAAAAATCTATACCGATTTGCCGGTATCGAAGGCCCTTTACAAAACTGAAAATCGACATTAAATGTTTTACAATGCCAGTTGGGAAAAGCGATCTTCGGATATTAATAATCATATACAAATTTGTTAAATATGCTCACGGGTCTGAATTACTGTACGATTATCAACGATTATGTATGTTGAAAGCACATTTATAAATTGATCTTTTAAAGTTAACTAATTCATCGACTATCTCTTAGGTAAAAGAATATTCAGTATTTATAACCAGAACATATTGTGAAAAGAAATGGTCTAAGGATGAACCCTTGAAGTACAACGGCCCTAATAGGGATATTAAGAAATTAGTTCTTTTCTCTGGCAATTAGAAGATCCTTCTGACAGGTATGTTTCTGGAAAGTTTTCATCACCGTGAACCCTAGTGTCTGAACCAGAAGAACAGTCACATCAAGGCATACGAAATTTGACTCAGTGCTTATGATGTCGTTGTTAAGTGAAGGCAAGTAATCAGGGAGACTATAAAAATTCTCAATTATCTATCCATGTGAGTATCGGCGTTGAAGTCTCGCGATAAGAAATGGGAAGACTGTCCAGTTAAGTTTATGATTTTAGTAATCTAGCCATGATCGATGAGTACTGCGTTGAGGGTAATAAAGAGCAAAGTGGAAATTTCACCATATTTCTTAATACCTGAGGTTTAATGAAGTCGTATTCAGGAATTTTTCTTTTGTGCGGAAGTTAATGTTTAGTATGTACTAATGTGTGTTTCAGATCTACTCCAATGTTCTTTTTGTGCATTAAGTTTAACAGTTAAGAGGAAACTGTTACAAAATGGACTGAGAACAGTTCAGATAAATCCCGTCAAATTTGGCTCAAGTGTTGTCTAGACACAACTATATGATCGGCTGATTTGCATCAGTATGAGGGTGAGATAGGAACATCACAACTGGAATTTCCCGCAAAGACCATCCTGCGCATAGACAACGAAGCATATAGCTAGGGCTAGATTGCGATGGTTAAGTCCAGAGATTGGGACATCGGCCTTAGTCGCCTCGTCCGCCTTTTCGTTACCGTTGATATAATTTAGACGAGACAAAATGTTCTTTGAAGACTGTCTCGGTCTCAACATTGCCAAGGACTGTAATAATATTGCCTGTTCAGTCAATTGGTAAACATCTTTAAGATTGTTCTGCCCTGATGATGACCGTAAATAGGTCAAAATCTTAGCAATAACAATTGAATTTGTTCCTTCATCCAGACCATATCAAGATCGAGATGATTCGTTTATCTGGTTTGTAGATTTAAGCCCTGATTTGTCCAATGTTTTATTCAGTCGGTTACGTCGTCAGATTGCACGGGATTGTAATAACAGATGTGCGGACTTAATATTATGGGTCGTCGGCTTCCAAGCTATATGCTCAATATCTGTAAAGCATTTTCAATTAATTAAGATTTTGGTTAAGATAAAAAAGTCAGTGTCACAAGCGGGATTCGAACCCACGACCTTCGGCTAAATACTCCGTTGCTCTACCACTTGAGCTATCGTGACCTCGATCCAGTCGGACACTAACTTCCCGCCTCAAGCCCACCTTTTGAATTTTCCCTCCTTTTTGCCATTTTTCAAATGTCGTGTAATCTATTTGATTCTCGGCGACAAATGGAATAGCCATGGAGAACTTTCGTGAAGTATACTTCATTTTTCTTATTACATTTTTTTAGATTTCGTGGTTCGCTTGACCAAATAAATTCTTTTCAATTAATTAAGATTTTGGTTGAGATAAAAAAGACAGTGACACAAGCGGGATTCGAACCCACGACCTTCGGCTAAATACGTCTTTGCTCCACCACTTGGCTATCGTGACTTCGATCCCCTCGGAAACCTCAACCCCACCTTTTCAATTTTCCCTACTTTTTGCCATTTTGTTGTTTTTTGTTTTAATTTAACAATGTTTTGGTCAGATTTTTTATTTAATTATTATTTTGTTAAAATATGATTTAACAATTATAATTAGATGATAAAGTATTTGTTGTTGTCGTCGACTGTGAGGCAAAACCTCTTAATTCCTAATTTGATTAAAAATTTCAACTATGTAAATCATCCACAAGTGCATTTTATCCTTTAAAAATGCCCTTTATTCACTACTGTGTTGGTGGCATAAAACAAAACTATTACAAAAATCAGCAGGTGCCTTGCACTTTGCAAGAAATTTGCGTTACCCTGCAAGAGTTTTAGATTTGCTTAAAACGGACCTAGGTGACAGAAATTCTTAAGGAATATGTGGTGCCATTTGCTCCTGTTATTTTCGACCAATTTTTGTTTATGCAAGATATTGCGAGACAAACTGTCGCCACAGTGAGATATGAGATATTAACACTCTAAAATTTGGACCAGATTGAGTCCTACGACATTGGACATTGGATACTACTAAGAAAAAACCCTCCTTCGACCTTAATGAGCTGAAATTTACGTCATTTGACATTTGGTATGAAATTCTTCAGAAAAAAAATAGGAGCACGCTGAGAAGATTAGCGTGTGCAATAGGAGCAAGAGAAGGTAGTGTATTTCAAAAATTATATTTCATCGAGTGGTAAAAAGCAAATTAATGTTGTTCCATAAGACTGTTACGTTATAAAGGCACGTACGAATTGAGAGTGTATATACACAACAAGTTGGACATACAGTGCATATTAAATGGAAAACTGTTTCTTAAGTCTAATTAGCGGGTGAATAACGGTTAACGGCAACTGCCGGTTTAGTCTCGTTAGTGAAAGCGGCCGTTGTAGAATTCATATCATTTAAAAACAAAATTAAATTCATGACGGTTTTGTTTAAATAATATCAATTTGGATCAAAACAATTTTATTATGAGCGTCCGCATAAATCTGAAGGAGAGAGAATCAGGTGTTTATAATAAAATGTAAAATTCTATGTCTTCTGTCTATACAATATCATGAATAAACTTCTTACCTTCCTAAACTTTCCCAATGACGTTGTAAATAGAGAAAAACCGGAGATTCACGATAAATTGATATAAACTTAAAGATCTAAAGCTGCTTTTCACTTAAGGTTTTCAACTCAAACCTTTAAATACAAAAACCTTTTTTTTTTAACATTAAAGATTAACAAAGAATGCAAGGTGATTAAGTATGCAGTGACTTACGAAAGCTTTATCCTAAAGCTTTTTCTGCTCGACTTGAACTGTTCAATACGTGAAATCGATTTTTTTTTTCAAGTTTGACTTTTGATTTTATTGATTATCGACAACTTGATTTGTTTATTGTAGCGTCTATAAGAAACAAGGATAAATTCTTCTTTTTTCTCATTCAGTTTTGTATTACAGCTGATTTCACACAGTGATAAGCCTCGTGGATCTTGAATTACAGATTACCGCCGACGGAAACGCAGTTAATGTACAATCTCAGCACAGTCAATAAAGATCTGATCGAGGTCAGCTCCTTCCTCGTTTCGATGGCGTTTTCTTCTCTTCGATCCACTCGCAATGATGCCAATTAAGTTGAAAAAAAGTAAAGGGAAGCCTCTGCGAGTCCCGTCAGTGAAAGCCGTCTTCTAGAAAAAGTTAAGGCTGGAAAGTTCATGGGAGGTGCCAGACCGTCTAGCGGGCTTTTGCAGAGCCGTATTTCGGAATTGAACACATTGAAATTTAGAAAGTTGTACGAATTTCGCCTTGACCTCGACGTCTAGTAGAATGTCCTTCGTAGCATTTAGCATTTATGAAATAATGAGTTTAATAATCCCGGCTTAATGGTCGCCTCTTAATAAAATTGCGAATGACCGTTTTGTAATAAAGGAAAGACATTTATTTCCGTTCAATCTTCAATTTGCTTTCACTCTTGGATAGATATGGGTATTTGAATGAAAATATACCATGACTTTCCTGCCACAATTAAGATAAATCCGCAATAATTTCCTCGCGTTGATAATTAATTCGTTATCGCACGTAAAAAGCGATAAATCTATTAAGGAGATTTCATACCCTTACAAAATAATGTTATGTATAATTATTGGAAAAACTTAACGTTTCTGATCTGTGGTATGATGGAATATGTAGTTTTGGTATTTCCGATCATTTTGGACTGCATGTCGTCGACGGTTCTGGCCTAAAGTGTGGTAGATCCCGAATTTTACTTGTTTCTTACCATCCTGATCAGCCTATCACGACTAGCTTGGGTTCGTAGCAGTTTGGTCGTTTCCGACCATATTTTTCTACCTATCCTCACAAGTTGTGACGGGTGGAGCGATATTTTGGAACAATCTATCACCCTAGCCTCGCTGGTGCTGGTTTGAAGTGTGTGGATCCTAAAGTTTGGTAGTTTCTTGTCATCCTAATCAGCCCATGCTGACTGGTTTCGACCAGTTGGACGATGGATCCTATATTTGGGTTATTTCCGATCTATCGATCACCCCATCCTCGCTGGTTCTGATTTGCAGTGTGTGAATCCTAAAGTTTGGTCGTTCCTTACCATCCTGATCAGCCCATGCTGACTGGTTTCGACCAGTTGTACGATGGATCCTATATTTCGGTTATTTCCGATCTATCGATCACCCTACCTCGCTGGTACTGGTTTGTAGTGTGTGGATCCTAAAGTTTGGTAGGTTCTTATCATCCTAATCAGCCCATGCTGACTGGTTTCGACCAGTTATACGAAGGATTCTATATTTGTGTTATTTCCGATCAATCTATCACCCTACCTCGCTGGTACTGGTTTGTAGTGTGTGGATCCTAAAGTTTGGTAGGTTCTTATCATTCTAATCAGCCCATGCTGATTGGTTTCGACCAGTTATACGATGGATCCTATATTTGTGTTATTTCCGATCAATCGATCACCCTAATTCGCATTGGTTTTCATTTCCAGAGTGACAAACCTATAGTTTTGTCCATTAACCATTGTTTTGCGACCTATTCTCCCAAGGTTTGGTTGGTGGACGGTGGACCTATGGACTTGTAGTTTGACCATCTCGATCACACTATCCTCACTGGCTTCGGCCTGCAGAATGACGAACACGTAAGTTCGTTGTTATTTATCTACCCGGCCTATGTATGATGCCTCACTGACGATCCTGAAGTTTAGTCCTTTACAATCATCCTTTTCTTTTTCATCTATCCTTGCGAGTATGGTCGGTGGATTGAGGGATGATGTATTTTGTTTGTTCGCCATCATTCAGCCACTTTATGGTTGCTGGCTTTGGTCTTCTGCATTCTTCATTCTGCATTTTCCGTTTTGCATTATTAAAAAGTTATAAAAAAGGAATGACAAACACCGAAGGTGGAATAATTCCGAGACGATTCTGATTATATTATAGTAAAATAAATGTTAGTCTAGGCAAAACAGGATGATCGGAAACGACCACAAACAAAGCTTGTTTGCAAGTTGCGCAATTTTTAATCGATACTTTTCCACAGCTCAATCACCGCCCTTGGTCGACGACAAAACAAATGCATTAATTTCATATCACGCAACACGAACGGATATTACACGAAGTATGCTGGAAGCATGGATTTGCACGCATGACTCACAAGGAAATCCAACAGTTACCGGTAAAAGTATAAACCAACTCTATAAATGTTCGCTCTTGAATAGCAACAGCGTTTGAATAATAATAATAATATTGATTGATTGTTGGAAGGTATTTTTCCTTTTTTGTTTGTTGAGGCGGAACAAAATATGCGATTGTTTGAGCGTTTCCGACTATTTATAATTATTCCAACAGTGCGCAATTGTTCGAATGAATTATTCAAAGATAAAATTACACACAAAAAAGCCTAAAAGAAAACGTGTTAATAAATTGTTGAAAATGTTATGTGCCAGGATCGTAAGCCTGAATATCTCGTACGTCTTAACGAATTATCAGGGCCCGATAAAAAATATTCATCTCCGCATCATCAGTGACGATTGGAGCGTGAAGGTGATCGCACTATTGAACAGATTTCTTTTCGCTCACACTCCTTGGAACAGAATTTATTCCGGTTTAATTTGACCGCTTAAACGAGTCGATGCGATCGTACCCCTGGCCTTAATCTAAGGTCGGAAGTAAAATAGAAGGACTCTGTCTACTTGCATCGATCGATCAAAACAAACCTTTTACAAAAATTCCCATCGCAGATTAATTACAGTCGTGATTGTAAAGCAGCGTCTCTTTTGAAGCACTGCAATCGGTGAGCAGTGTGGGAAGATGACACCGCAGGCACCTGGCGATCTACGTCAACGTGTGATGAAGGATAAAAAGATTTTCATTCTCTCCGTGATAATTCGTGCCGTGAAGGCTTCTATTCTCGGTCAGGAACTTCGGCTTTAGTTCCACTTAATAATAAATGAGCAGGGTCTGGTTGTTTGACCGGCACAAGATTTTTTTGTCGAGCTTTCTACATCGACTACATAGACTACCGCAGACTATAAAACTCTCTGCAAATACATTAAGATGAAAGGAATAAGGTAAACACCCTTAAGTATTTTCTTCTAAAACAACTCGGCACTTTTGTAATTTAATGCTAATTTGACATGATTATTATTATGCTTTTGAGTGGGTCACGAATACGGGCAGATGAAGTCTGACTCATCATGAGATCACTTTATCACAAACACCTACCTCGGGGTGAAGACGGACTGAATCAGCAATTCAAATTGTTCTTCTATAAACACGATTTCAATTAAATTTATTTTATGTGACTAAACACGGTCAACACAAAACTTTTCATAAAGAATTAATAAAATAAAACGTATGCCTAATTAAACGAACGATTTGTCAAAAAAATTCCGTTCAAAGAGGTCGAGACATGTATTCTGAAGACGCCAGTTATATGTACTGCTTGTTTAGGATAACTTATAAGGAGTTCAGGCGTTCTCATTCCACTGTTCAGCAGTACCATCGTTTTGGACATAATTGCTATCGTTCCTGAACAAAAATAGTACTGCTCCGGTGTATTCATAGATGTGAAACAAGCCTTCGATGGGCACTCGGTGATGCTCTGGAAGCTTGAGAGTCCTCCCTTTTACTACCCGATCCTAAATTCCTACCTATCCGGCAGATACTTTCAAGTCATCGTTGAAACAGGTGTACTACAAGGAAATATCATAGAACCCATCCTCTACACATGAGGGCAAATATATACCGCAATTCCTACTCTTCCTAAAACGATCCTCACCTATGTCGATGACACCGCCATATTTTGTACTCATAAAGCTCCTATCATATAAACCAGAATCCTACAAACCCATATCATATCCCTTGAGTAGTGGTTCAAGCAGTGAAAAATAATAAATGTGAACACTTTCATCCTTCGGATAATAGCCAATACAACAAACTACTACAATAATATCCCCCTCCCACCAGCTAATGTAGTCCGCTTCCTTAGGCTATACATTGACAAACGGTTTACATAGAACCCACACATACAATTCAAAAGACAAGTACTAAACAGACCCTTCAGACTGCTTAAAAGATTGCTGGACAAACGAACCAAACTGACTATACAAAATAAACGACTCATTTACATCACTAATTTGAGACCCATGACATCGAACTTTGGGGTTCAATAAAACTTCTATCACATCCAATCCCTACAATCCAAAATCTTCCAAACCATGATCAACGACCTTAATATCTAATATGTCCTTGAAGTACCAAAAAACGAACAAGAACACAAATAAACAAATATCCAGTGTCACAAACCCTCGTGCCAGATAGCTTTCATCCCGCACACTCCAAGTAATCCTCCTCGACGACTGAAGCGTCACTGACCTTGTGACCTCTTAAGTGACAGTGAAATTAGTGATTAACACTAATATTTAGGAGTGACCACTATTGAGTAATTCCACTTTTTTTTCTTATTGATGTATATTTATTTTATATTTTTCTTGTTCATTTTGTTTTGGGTTTAAAATTATTATCAAATTTACTTAAGCTCAGCAATTGGCGCAAGTGTAAATAAATAATTTATTTTTAATCGATAAGGAGCCAGTGGATCAATAGAGATCACGGCTTTTCTTTTATAGATTGATTTCTCGACGTAATAGCCGGCTGGCCTCGGTTCTTCCTTTGCCACAACCCACGAGAACACCTATTTATTCTTCTTTTTTCGTCTTTTTTTGTTCTCGAAGGAACCGGACGAATCGTAGTTTGAAGAAGCGACCGTCCTGTTTCCCAGATGACCTTCCAGCTGGGTTCACCGTTCGCAGCTCGTGCAGAACGTTCTCTGCCGTCCCTTTCACTTTCTTCAGCTCGTGTAAATGTCGATTCACAGTTGATTTATCCAATTTTGAATCGCGATTTTTCCAGATAAACTGTTTAAAACAGTCTTCATTCAATCGTGACCTATTTTCTGAATGTAAACTCTTCCGAGAATACCCTTAAAATCCTCTCATTCGGATCACAGAACTTGAGAAATGTACATTTTAATTATATGGCCGTACTTACCAGGTTGCGCATAGGTCATACCAAGATCAAGCACAGGCACCTAATGCGGATGAGACCACTTAGGTCCTCGTTTGGTGAACAACTTCACAGTAGAGCATATAATAAAAGACTGCAAAGAACGAAATAGGACATGCAGAATGACCATTGAGGCGCGGCAGCAGGCACTAATCGCTGATCTAATATCTCAGGGCCATAAATATTTTTAGATCTTTGTACCTCCTTAAATGTGTTATATGTTATTTATTGGAACAAATGTAGTTATTTGCGTTAATGGTGGAGCTTATCATTATCAGCGTAATACTACGAGGAATATCGAGATGCCTGGGGTAGTGTGAATGATTTATGGCGAGTACATGTAATTTACTAGGGTAAATTGAGGAGCTTTTCAATCTATTACCCCGAAGTATCCAATTGTCGTAGTCAGTATGAATATGTAAATGTCATTTATTAGTGTGAATGAAGTGGCTTATCCTCAATTTCACTCAAGAATATCGAGCATTCTGGGGTCGAGTGAATGAATGTGTGAATGTATTTATTAGTGTGAATTAATGGTCTTATCCCCAACTGTCCTGACGAATATTGACTACTCTGGGGTAGTAAGTGTGAATATGTGAATGTCATTTATTAGTGTGAATGAAGGGGCTTATCCTCAATTTCACTCCGGAATATCGAGCATTCTGGGGTCGAGTGAATGAATGTGTGAATGTATTTATTAGTGTGAATTAATGGTCTTATCCCCAACTGTCCTGAGGAATGTTGAGTAATTTGGGGTAGTGAGTGTGAATATGTGAATGTCATTTATTAGTGTGAATGAAGGGGCTTATCCCCAATTTAACATCGATTCCTCTGGGGTGGAGGGATGAATGTATTTATTAGTGTGAATTAATGGTCTTATTCTCAACTCCCTGAGGAATAATGAGTACTCTGAGGTAGTATGTACGAATATGTAAATCTAATTTATTAGTGTGCATTAAGGGGCTTATCCTCAATTACCCTCAGGAAAATCGAGAGGGGTAGAGCGAATGAATGTGTGAATGTATTTATTAGTGTTAATTAAGGGCTTATTTAAACAAAAGGTTCTTCAGTGAGCTCACAACAGAAACGACAATTCTTTAAGTTTTTGCCGAGCTTTCGACGATTATATCGTCATCATCAGGGCTTTAACTAAACACATCACCTAATTCCTAACTCGATGAGTCTTGAAATATATCTGGAGAGCAAGAAACTGCATTTATAATGAGATTAATTAAAATTAGGTGATGTGTTTAGTTAAAGCCCTGATGATGACGATATAATCGTCGAAAGCTCGGCAAAAACTTAAAGCATTGTCGATTCTGTTGTGACCTCACTGAAGATCCTTTTGTTCAAGTTGTTCAACAAACAAGTCGATACATCATCACGTCTTTATGGGGCTTATCCCCAATTACCGTCAGAAATATCGAGTACTCTGAGGTAGAGGGATGAATGTATTTATTAGTGTGAATTAAGTGGCTTATCCCCAATTGCCCTGAGGAATTGATTACTCTAGCGTGAATGCTAACAAGATTTTCATGTTGTTATCTCATTTCTGAGTTTATGCGTATTTGTGTTTGTTATTTATGCTATTTTATCCACAACTGTCGAAGTCCTGTGGTAGAGAGAGGCAAGCAATAGGGTAAAGAAAAGAAAGAGGTTACCGTTATATCATAACGTGGTTGGTGAAAAAGTAAAAGAAATTAGTAGGCTTAAAACCCAAGAAAGATAAGAAATTAAATGCTAAAGAAGAGAGGGATGGCGATGACCAATGTAGTTAGCCGGTCCTTTAACTAAAAAACTATATGACCTAATTGGATAGGACCTTTTTATAGTTTGAACATTCAAATCAAAAGTTCAATCTTTCAAGTCCGAACGAATGAACAGAATGATTAAGTTCCTTTTACAGCAATAATCAAAAAGGAAACGACAAACTATAAAAAGGTTTTGTTTGTTTTTCTTTCTATTTTTTCCCCTGTAACGACTTGTCACTGTTCATTTATTACCGAGAGGATCTAAAAGCCGGAAGATGCTGACGAAAGAGGATGTTCAGAGGTTGAATTCGGTCCATTCCGAACAATTCGATTTAGTTTGAACGGTAAACGCTGGCTAAAGTAATTCATTACAACGAATTTTCAACTGTTGTAAACTTCAGTTAGCAATTCACAGCCAAACAATGAATGTGTATTGTGTAAGAACATTTCTTTGTTTCTTCCTTTGAGAGCGTGAAATGGCATAACGCCCCTTAATCTATTAGATTTTAGATTTTCTTTTCAAAAAACGTTTTATTTGAACAAAAAAAAATCTGTTTTCACTTAGAGTAAGTAAAAAAAAAAGAAAGTTTATTCAGCGACATATCAGATCTTTCCACAGCTTGACCTCTTTCGTACAAAAAGTACTTTATCCTGTTTCTAAGGGGAGGGACGTCATGTAGAAAATTAAAACCGGCCGATCAGCGATGATGAAAAATCGTCTGGTTAAAGGAATCAGTTTTTTGAACTCTTAACAAGTGTAAACCCTGTGCACCTTAATTTACCTTATGTGCCCGCACACCTTCTAATAGGTGAAATCTTTTCAAACTGTTCGCACCTTTATTTTATTTTCTCCTTGAGGTCTGTCGGCTGATTGAACTGTAATGACGTCGATAAACGCGGTCCGCCCGGTCTCGCTGGTCTACTTTTTTGACCCAAAACACAGATGGGAATATGACGAGACTCTCGTGTTAAACTAAAACAAATAGTCTGAAAGATATCAATAAATAATTCCAAATTGGATATCAAAATTTGATCCGACCAACGGTTATGCCTATCATACTGATAACATTCGTAATACTTTTATTATTTCTTTTTATATTTTATACGTGTAGATTTGTCCACTCGGTTGGGTCGAATTCGTGTCAAAGATAAAATGGGCGTGACCGGGTAGGTTTGTGGTCAAAATGACCTCTGGCCTAGAATAAATTATATACCCAATGAAACAAATGATATACCATTAACTAAGCAGAGGAAAATACAAATTCATATTTGATACTTAAATTTTAAACATTTGAAAAAACGGTTTTGAATGTTTTGAACCCATATTTTAACATACAGCTAGAATGAAAATATAGGGAAGTTAAAATATATTTCGAAAAAATAGTTCACTAGGTCAATATGAATAAAATCTGTACTTGAATATATCATTAGCTAAAAAAATATAGTGGTCCAATTAAGACTAAGGAATAAAACAAAAAATCCAGTTCCTTCATCTATGGGCATAAATGTGCTACAATCATTTTTTTTAATGTAATTTTTTAGAAAAAGAAAAACTGAAACATGCATTCCTAAGTTCGCCACAATCAAAAGGTCCCAAAAAGGAAGAGTTTCGAATTATTTCATTCACCAAAGTAATTACTTTATTATGTAAAGTATGGTTGAGTTGAAAAAAATAATCCAGAGGTCGTGCGTTCGAGTCCCGCTCGTGACATTAACTTTTTAACTTAACCATCGCATAATAATTAATTTAAAGATCACTGATTGCAGTCCTTATTCCATAAATATAACCCTTTTTTCGAACGATTTTCTCTAAACCGATGAAAAAAGGATTAAGTTGAATATATAAGTTGATAAGACTTGTTTATCTTACGTTTAGAAATGAAGCCAAAATCAAGTCCTCTTCCTTTGGAAGTAAATATGTAGTCAATACCGAAAGTAATTCAACTTTATATAACAGAAACCTTTACACATGTATACATTCCCAAGTACGGCCAATCGTCAAGTACCGAGTTCTAAAAAAGAGTACAGAGATAAAACAAAAGATATATGCATTTAAAGAACATTGGCTAAAGTTTTTATTAAATAAAAATAACCCTTTTTTGCTCAAAATTTCTCTCCTTCAATGAAAAATAGCTTAAGTTGTAAATAGCATTGGGTAAGAAATGCTTGCTGTTTCAACTGAGGCTTAGAATTGAAACAAAAATCAAATACTTTTTATATGGAGATAAATATGTAATCAGTACTTAAAATAATTGTCATTTTGTAATTTTTTTTGCATTTAGAACGATTAAAACGTGCAGTACTAAATTCGGCCAATCGTCAAGTCCCGAAGGAATGTGGATTGCAGTCCTCATTACAGCAATATAATCATTTTGTTTAAGAATCTCACACAACGGATAGATTAAGTTGAATAAATCCTCTGATACGAAATGATTTCGGTTCAACTAAGTCTTAGAAATTAAACAAAAATCAAGTTCTTTATCAAGATTTAAAAAATCTAAAGACAAAACTTAATTTTTTTGTACTAAGCCTTAGTTTGACGAATAATATTTTCTTAGTTAAAGAAATATTCAAATTAAGATTGTTTTCACTTTGCTATGTGCATTTTTTCGAAAAAAAATAGGTTTACATATTTGGTTCATAAAGTTATAACCCTTATTTTCAGGGCTTGACGATCGATCGAATATTTGTGTCCATGGAAGAATGATAATGACACGGACGTATTTTTTACCTCGTTTATTTTTATCTACAACTGTACATGTATTATATACGACCATCTGATTGGATTTCAATTTATGGTTGTGGTATTAAGAACTTTATAGGCAAAGCTTCCCATTGGGAGCCGCTCTAGATTGATAAATTGATATTAATCATTTAAGATGTTGCATATTCTTTTCAGACGTTTACGGACGTTTAGGGAATGGAGTGATCACATTTGTGGGATAGTGTGATTTGTAATTTACTATGAAAACGTCTGAAAACAACTATTGGCATGTTAAAATCACTGTGTGTGTTAACGTTAATGTGTTAAAAGTGTGCTAACGTTTACGGAAAAATGGGCAGGAACAATTGATTTTAAAATATTTGATTAAAAGTTGTAAAATCTTTGAATATTGGAATATTTGGCCGATCCGTAAGCTTGGCATTCGTACATCCAAATAGTTTTGAATAGGTATGTGTATGTCGAAAGTTTTGATTGTAATGGTAATTTTGATCGTCGGTTGAGTAGGTAATAAGGCATTTTAAATTGTTTGATGAGTGTCTGCATTGGATTCCAAGTTAGTCTTATAACAAAAGTAAGTCCTAAATACTTAACGGATTTTAATGTATTTTTTGGTAGTTCTAAAGATATTAGGCACGTTTCCGATGGTTCTTGCCGATGGGACCTAGCAAACAAGAAAAAATATTTTAAGCAATTTTAAAACAAAATATGTGTGGTGATTAGTGCTCGTTAGTCGATGATTATTTGGAAATCGTGAGATGCGGTCTGGTGTGACGTAGGTTTCAGAAAAACATTTTCTTTATCGTGCCAACGTTTCGATCTTTATCGAGATCATCTTCAGAGCCTGGGATTTACACACTTTTTTCCACATCCTACATGTATTTATTAAATTTAAACAATGTTTGTAAATCCCTGAAGATGATCTCAATAAACATCGAAACGTTGGCACGATAAAGAAAATGTTTTTCTGAAACCTACGTCACACCAGACTGCATATCACGATTTCCGAATAATCATTAAAAAAATTTGTTTTCCTGCCATTGTTGTTTATGTTATTACGTATTGGTTAATTTGTTTTGTTTTTATCTAGGATGAGAAAATAATAAGATAATAAGTAGGATTGTATTCAATGATATTAAGGATATAATAATTTCAAAAAAAAAAAAAAGACATCAGCAAAGCAAGTCAAAAGATATTTTTGTAAATATTGAAGCTTTACTATTGATTTGTTTAGGCTTTTTGACTATTAGTTAATGGTGGTTTATAGATTTAAACATTTCAAGTTATATTTTGATGGAAAATAATTTTTGCTTTTCTTTGCACTTTCATTTTTAGAATCCTAATGATGGGCAGCATCCAGAGAGTTCAACAAAAGGAAATTTTTTCCACAAAATTATCATATGGAAATGTTTAAACCTATAAGCCTGCATAAAACGTTTTTATGAAAAAAAAAAGCTATTCGGATTCTTGTTTTGGATGTTTATCGACCTGCGGCAAATTAAGTTTGCGTGATAAGATCTTTAGAGGTCATATGTAGCAAAAACAACTTTTTGAGCTGTGCCGATCTTTCGGTGGTTGATGATGTGGAATAAACTCAGCCCAAAAAGTTGTTTTACTTCATATGACCTCTAAATATCTTATCAACCTACTCTATTCGTATTCGTTTAAACACCCTTTAACATCCATAAATATAAATTTTCATCGCAATAAAATAATAGGCACTAATAAACATACCTAATTCCGTTTTCCACTTAAAGCTTAACGACTTATATAAATGTTCTTTAAATTTACAATATACAACCGTTGGAAAGCTGAACATTTCTTCTATCAGGCTATGTCAGCAAAGATTTTATGTAATATAAGTGAAAAAAGTACAAATTTTAAAAAACCTACTCATTGTGCGTTTTATTTCTCAGTTTATGATTTACTTACAGAGGCAAAGTGCCATTGTGTGTATATTATAGCTTTTAAACACCTGTAAAGTTGTTTCTTGCTAGAAAAATATTTTAACCCTACTTGAAAAATTCTCCTAAGCCCCGTTAATCTTAAGTCTTGATTATATCAACATATTTTTTTTCGAAAAATTAGATTACATAGTCTATGGAAAAACTATAGTTCTACAGAAATAAATATGTAGCCAATAATCACCATAACTGCACCTGAACGTTTTAGAAGGGAAAAACCCTGGAAAAAATTTACAAGATTTTTGATGGAAAGCTTTTATCATAAATATTCTGTTTTCTGGATTATCTCTTTCCAGCATGACGTCTTTTTGCAATGATGGACTTCAATTGATTCGAAAATCTTCAGTTTTTTTATTGTTTTATTTTACTGGAGTAGAACAGTACTCAATATTTCGCAAGCTGAGCTATAATTAAATGCATATATAAAATTATTATTATATATATTGTTATTTTTTATTTTTTATAGGTTGTTTTTAATAGTATATTATTAACGACCAAACCAAATAATGTATAATTTAAAGCCTAAGTGGAAAGTAATTACCTGCACTTATTTTACCTATACTATTGCTTTCCCTTATTATTTTGAACAATTTGAACCCCCAAGCGAAATACATAGCTGTATAGAGTATTATTATCCACATTATTCTATTCAAATTGCAATATTATGTGGAGGTACATTCAAGAGTGCATCTAGCCTTCAGCAATCCTGATTTAATAAAATTGAAAAATAATAATAAAATTCTCAAGTAATATTATTGTTTATATTATTGTTTTTATTAATCCATATGTAATGTTGATGCAATTTAACCAAAGAATTTATTTAAATTGTTTTACAATTTTTATGTAAAATAGGTCGAGATGAATTATAATATATTAATTTAATATAATAATTTCTTGAGTATTTGAACTTCCCTAACAGCTACCAGTACTTCATGAGACGCCGAGAATCGTATCCAATTGCACGATATTTGAATATAAAAAGAGGGAAAATCGAAAATGCAGGTTGAGAGGATGAGTTGGCGTCCCGTGGGATCGAAGTCACGATAGCTAGTCCGGCTCGTGACGCTAATTTTTCAAGTCCACCAAAATCAAGTGCGGATTATGAAATGCCCTTCGGAACTCTACACTTCACGGAGATCTAAGTACACCGTACAAAGTTGTCGAGCATATGTGAAATCGTATCAACTAATCTATAAACTAGAGCACCTGAATGAAGCCCCGGAATCAATCCTACTGTTTTGTGGCTGGGAAGAGCCGTGTCTTCGGTTCTGTACACTAACGGATCTAAATCTCCCAACGGTGTTAATGCGGCGGTCTTGGATATTTGGTCCGGCTACAGACACCTTATGAAATTGCCCTCGGTAAGCTCTGTCTTCTCGCCATTAGAGAAGGGCGCAAATTCATTGCACGGCAAGCACCGTCCCAAGCAAATCTCAGACAGCCTCAGTGTGTTAATGGCTCTTCAGATCACTAATTTCCCCCATAACCCTACTGTTCTTGAAATAAAACAATTGCTAAGCGACTTAGCTTCGTCCACGCTTCACCCCACAAATATCTAATGGCATTAAAGCTCATCACAATAATGAGGTTATCTGTCGGCCAAATAAGCAGCACGTACAGGGCAAGCCACGCAAGAAATATCTTCACCAGACCTTCGTGTTCACAATTCTCATTAAAACATATTGGCAAAACGAGTACGACCGTTCAAAATTTTCCAAACGTAAATACTGCCTGTATCCAACCGGCCATCCAACCCACACCATGGTTTATCGAGATACATCGACCCAGAAGGGTCTTAGCTACAGTACGTAGACTTCGGTTTAACCATAATCGGCTCCCCCATCACCTATTTAAGATAGGATTTCGGGACGATGAATGTTGCGAGTGTGTCAGTAGAGCCGACCCAGATCACGTTATTCTGTCATGTACTCTCTCTTCGGTGAGCAGAAACCAACTTTTTAACACCATCGTTAGGAAAGAAATCCCCCTTCCGACCAACATGATATTAAGACATAACGACCTTGACGTTCTTGATGCTGTCTGCTACATTGTAAACAACAACATTGAAATGTAAGTAGACTACCTAAACCAGGCTCTAACACCTACTAATTATATTTATCCACCTTATAAACAGTTAGTTCCTGGTTACCCCTGAAATTGGGATGGATGCCGCCGCGTAGGGGGCGCCATTCCTTTCCTCACACTATTCGCTGCCAAAACTTAAAAGACTGAAAAACATCATGCTGCTCTTGTTTTGTACATGAATTTAGTTTGAAAAACCCAAATTTCCAAGCACCGAACCGCCTACAAGTATTGACGCTACTGTCATATTTTTCATTACTTGCCAAACTGTATGTGACTTATATCCAATAAAGTTTTATCTGTATATAAAAAAATACACCAATTAACAAATTATGTAATTAACAAAATGTAAATAAAAACAGCTTTTTCTCCTTTCTTCTTCATCCACCGTGGGCGTAATCGGAAATTTTGTGGTGTTACGCGTTTTGCCGGTGAACGGTACAGATTCGGCAACGAGCCGATCAGCGAAAGCGGTGAAAAATTGAAAGGAAGTAGAGTTTTCTTCTTCTTTTTTCCTATTCCGCATTGTGTCTTTTAATTTATGTACGTAACAGCCTCCGCTTTAATTTTGTAAATTATGGCCGAGGCTGGCCAAGTGTGCCGACCGGTTTCGGAACCGTCGTTGAATCAGGATCGAAGGTTTACGTTTTTATTTACGCGCTATTTGATAACGACAATTTTTTAAAAGATTTGTACATATCAAATTTCAAAGTCTAAAAAATTTATAGATTCATTTTTGCCTAGCTGAAGCGTTGCTGTCTGTCTAATTGTGAAATCCTGAGGAATGAGGTCACCAGGACGATAGTTACCAGTTAAAAATGGAAAGATTACCAATTTTCTAAATTTGATATAGCCTCTCCCCGGCTTTTACTGTGTAATAAACAAATAACGGCGTGCCATTTTCGTCAGAAACGAGCCTGGCTTGCTTTCCATTCTTTCCACGGGTCGTGAAAGGGTTTTCCTTTTCGCTTCTTTGCCGAACCTTTCCACTTTAATTCGGTTTAACGTCATTCTGCCGGCCTTGGCCTATGTTCGAAGGGTAAAAAACTGTTTTGCATTCCGAAACTGCCGCCCAAATAGAAAAAAAGGATCAGAAAATTTTCAAGCTTCAAAGTCGGTTTTAACACGTCTCCAGTACCAATTTGTTCAAGGAGCATTATAGACATTTTTCGTCAATTCTTCTACCATGCACTGTCTATAAATAGGGACGTGTTTATTTCAGAGTCCCGCTGCCGGAAGTACCTGTTGAACTAGAAGTTTTATTTACATTTATCCATTACAGTTTAAAATGTAAGATTTCCCTTCTTTTCACGAATTTTTCGGCCTTTTTCTTATTTAAATAATTAGTCATTATTCAAAAGTCTTGGGCGAGCATTGTTATAATAAAAGCCCCCCTCTTTAAAAAAATTATCAGGAAGAGGATAATAAACAATGACTCATTAAAGTTGTAACTTTTACTTTCAATTCGCGATACTGTTCTTCCAGTCTACTCTCCAACCTATTAAAAATTTGTTAACAACTTTGCTAACGATCACCTTTTCGACGTGTCAAGTGGTTTTGATAACACTAATAGCAATCCATAAAAACGGAGACGACCAAACTGGTCAGATTGACCAAAGTTGGTAAACTTGGCAAACCATAAAAAACGGAGACGACCAAACTAGTCTGATGATGGTGGTTTGTTGGCTTGGTGATGGTTAGTTTCAAAGGATGATTGATAGGTCATGTTTGCCAAAGGAGGTAGACTTGGCAATCTATAAAAAAAAGGAGACGAACAAACGGGCCAGGTTGGCCAAAGGAGCTGGATCCTGTCTGAATAGCCAAAGCAGGTAGACAAGGCAGATCAAAATGATTGGAGACAGCCAAGTTCGGCGAACTGACAACCAGGAAGTCCATGATAAACCACAAAGGATGGAGATGACCAAACTAGTCCGATTGAAAAAAGGTTGATGGATATTTTCAAAGGATATTTGATAGGTCGAACTGGTCACGTTTGCCAAAGGAGGTAGACTTGGCAATCTATAAAAAAAAGGAGACGACCAAACGGGTCAGATTGGCCAAAGGAGCTGGATCCTGACCGAATAACCAAAGCACGTAGACTACGCAGATCAAAAGATTGGAGACAGCCAAATTCGGCGAACTGACTTAACTAGGAAGTCCATGATAAACCACAAAGAATGGAGATTTTGGTCATTTTGGCCAATGTAGGTAGACTTGACAAACCACAAAAAACGGAGACAACCAAACTATTCTGTCTGACCAAAGGGAGGGAGATTATCAGGAAAAGAATAATAAACAATGGCTCGTTAAAGTTGTAAATTTTCTTACAATTCGCGAAATCTCCGAAACTTTCTACCAGTCTACTCTAAAGCCAAATAAAAAAGTTGTAAAAACATTGCTTGTTGCTAATGAATAAATCATCCGATACGAACTGTCAAGTGGTTTTGATAACAACGCTCACATCAATGAACGCGATAATTCACCCACGGAAAGAAAATAAACACAAATTATCGTTGCAATTTACAAGCGGCCAGCCTTAATTGATTATTTGATAAGCATATTTTTGCATTTTTATCGGTACTGTTAAATTTATCTATATTTCAGAAAGCCAGCGAAGGTTTTAGAAAATACACAATTTTTTTTATATATTTGTTATTATTATCGACAAGAGTATTGATAAATTTGTATTGATAGATCTCACAATTAGTTTTGAGTACCCATCGACCCTCAATTAGTTTAGTTATATAATATAAATTCTCTAGACTCCGAACCCTACTGTGGCCTTTCACCTTGCCACAAAAATGGGGCATCCAAATTGGGTCCTTACAGAGCTCAAAACTTGCTGGAACTATATTCGAGGCGTGAGAGAAGAGATTATAGATTGCCATCCGCAAGACTTAAATTGCTGGAAGATAACCCCAACAGAACCAGGATTCTGGTTGGACTCCTGACAGGGCACAACACTCAAGAAGCGAATGCAGTGAATAGGAGTACAGACAGAAGAAACACTCTTCAGATACTGCAGAAAGAGGAGACCGCAGAACACGTTTTATGTTTTTGTGAGGGCCTATGTAGGTGAGGATTATTGCAACTAGGAGAGGAAAAGCCGCAAGCAAGATCCTGCATTAAGAAGCCACTGGCAAGGCTATGTGGTTGATTAACAACCTAAGCTGGTCAGTGTGTTATAAAAAACAGAGGAGCACAATCTACTCGATCTACTCAGGTCTGGGTGCAGGACTAAAAGACCGAGTTGGGTGATTGTCGAGGCCAGCCGGCAATTTATTGTAAAACACAAAATCTGGAACTGCCTGTGGACCGCGAGAAGTGATAAGCTCAATTCTTGTGTGTAATACATACATGTGCAGATTTGATCTTATATAAATCCAGCTTTTTTATTCCACATTTTCATGAGCCCGCATTTAATTTCTGGTGTGCCCGAAACATTGAATAACTTACTGTTTCAGCTTTTACATAACATCACTTCCCGCTCTGCGTTTCTCAACTTCATACGGCAAAAAGTAGCACACGACTCCGCGATCCATGAATTTATTAGCATTTTATAACAAAAAATAAACACTTGTTGAAACAAAAAATCAATTTACTCATTATATTAATAAATAGTAAAATGAGGTAGAATGTAACATAAATACACTATATTAAAAATAAATGTTGTGTTTTTTTTTGCCTATTGGAACATATCCAATAGGCCACCGGTTGTAAAGTATTGGACAATGTTTTTGGAGCAAGTAAAACGAGCAATGTAGAATGTTAACAAGAGCGAAATAGATAGGACACATGCTTTCAAATCTACTTTTCCCTTTTTACTTTCCCGGCTCTGAAGGCGTGTTTAAATAATTGGGGGTCCTTTCTTTTTAAGACTAGCCACGGACATTCTCGAGGAAGTCTTAAGACATTAATTTCAGACACTAGAGGTGGGCATATTGTGCATTTGAGTTGGCGACCCTCCGAGTAAAATAATCCACATGAAATTTAATAACAAATTTAATTTTTTGACGAATAGGACGCCGCGATTGATTTTAAGCTTTTCGGCGAGGGACGAATTTTCCCCGGGGTAGGCCCGCCCAGCATACCTTGTCCCATGAAGCGCCTGCGGTCCGTCCCGTCTCGCTGGCACTGGAATCGGCGGCAGACTCTCTGGCGTATTGTTCCGACGGCACAGCACAAAACAGGAACTTGCCCGAGCGTGAAACGGAAAGGACTATGGCAGCCACGCGAGAGCCGCCGCGACGGCCCCCTCCCGCACGTCGCTCCCACTACCGCCGCCGTCGATCCTCTTTCTTTGACAGCCGACTTTTCACCGCGTACCCCGACCCGATTTTTATCGCGCACTCTCGTTTTTATTGCCTTGTAATGAGACGACTTGGAAGGAGAAAAAAACAGACAAAATTCTGCTTCGAATTACGACTTTCCATCCTTCAATTAGGTTTAATCAAACTTTGCGGGCTGATTGCATAAAATGAATGCGATTTGTTCATTGAATTGGAAAGGCCGCTTGGGAGTTCAGGCGGAACCCAACAGAACACACAGCCCACCGATAATGCAGGTGAAAAGCAGAAATGCGTCTCACAGAACAAAAACAATCTAGGGACGCCAAGATGATCTACGGCGACGCAAGTAACAAGTTCATCACCTCAACAAGTAAACTCATAATTGTTCTTATTTGAATGAACAAGTACAGCTTCGGCTTTCACATTTTTATCTTGTATACGACACAGCCCAGCCGCTGAAGAAGAGCCACTGATATGGATGAACGAGGTTGATAAACTAGCGGATCAACCTGTCTGAATGACTGACCAAAACAGCTAGACTAGGAAGCCCGAGCAAATCGTAAAGAAAGGATGATGACCAAACTGGTCAGATTGGCCAAAGGAGGTAGACTTGGCAATCCATAAAAACCGGAGACGACCAAACTCTTCTGGCTGACCAAAGGAGCTGGATCTTGTCTGAATAATCAAAGCAAATAAATTAGGCTGAACAACATGATTGCAGACGACCAAGCTAGTCTGACTGAAAAATTGTTCATATATAATTTTAAAGGACGATTGTGATAAGGTCGAACTGGTCACGTATGCCAAAGCAGGTAGACAAGGCAGATCAAAATGACGAGACAGACAGGTTCGACGGACTGACTTAACTAGTTACTACTATGATAATCCACAAAGGATGGAGATGACCGAACCGGACAGATTGTTCAAAGGATGTAAACTTTGCAATCCAAGGAGCTGGACCGTGTCTGAATAGCCAAAGCAAATAAACTAGACTAGTCAATACGATTGGAGATAACCAAACTAATTAGAATGAACAAATTTTGATGGAGTCTCAAAGGATGATTGAGGTGGACAAACTGGTCAGATTAGTGGGAAAAAAAAGAATTGGAAAACCATTAAAAACGGAGACGACCAAACTCTTCTGGCCGATCATAGGAGCTGGACCTTGTCTTTAAAACCAATGCAAAGAGACTAGGCAGGTAAACACGATTGGAGACGACCAAACTGTTCTGAATGACCAAAATACCTACTCATTTGACTGGTCAAAGGAGCTAGGCAGCTAGAATAGACTAATCAAGATAATTGGAGACGGCCTAATTCGTCTATTTTTCAAATAAACCGTTTTTGCATTGAATAGAATGACATCTGAGCGCATTGCAACAAATCATCTGTCGAAGCGCCAGAACCGTCGACATAACAAAACAAGGATCAGCCTATTTTCAATATTTTATTCGCAAGTATGGCAGAACAGTTTGGTCTGAAATACTAGTAATAAACTCACTAACTTAGTCTGCATCATAAGCTTCGTTTTTGTTGATTTATTTTTTCTGTGTTAAACTACCACATTCTTAAACGCGGCACGTCCAGTAATCAATACTGATTTATAGTTTGGTCGTTTCCATCTTACTGGTCTGCCTATCAACACAGTGTGACGTACTTCGGTATTTCGCAATTCTTACAAATGCGATAAAAGGTTTGAATAACAATCAAGCCAGCCAGCGAAAATGGCAAAATGCCGACCGGCAGCCAAAATCACCGAATCCGGGTGACCAAGTGGCAGGTTCATCGCCGGCAGGCCGAGGAGTCGTGTTAAGAACTAATCGTGAGATTACTACGATTTGTCGGATCAAACCGGTTAGAATGAAATAGACCAACTCATTAACGACCAAATTACAAGACTGAATTAAAAATCGTCAAAACGTTCAAACAGAAGGCGAAAGTTTCCATCCTACAAATCACGCTTGGAAGCTGAACAAACAAAATTCCGACAGCGCCTTTCCAGTTAATCAAACATTTAACATAACCGGTGAAATGTGAATCTAACACTTAATGTTACAAATTAGAATAAGTTAAAAAAAACTCCATTTCATAGCTCCTAAATGCTGTTAACGAGCTAAATTAGTGTTACCGGGCAGAAATAGTTATTTCCTTCAGTTTCAAAATTCTTCAAAAAACTTCATTGATAGTCGTTTTTAATTTATAGATTTTATGATCTGTTCTTGTTAATTTGATCATTAGTAATAAGCGCCACATTAGACACCATTTGTTTTCTTATTTTTTGTTTGCTTTATCGGTCAAAAGGCATACGTAACACATCATTGGTAGTCGGATTTGATGGATTACATCTTTAACAGTCGTAGGCTCCCATTGTCAGTTAGTAGGGTGTTGTTCGCATATCGGACAAGACCAAACAACGAGGATGAACCAGCCCACGAGTAACAAAGACCATCCCTGGACAATTAAGCTCATCTGTTTATAAATAGAGTGGGTAGCTGTTCTAGGCACTCTACCCACCACATGTAATGATTGTAATTATAACCATTTTAATTATTGTTACACTCACCATTTAAAAAATCTTATGTTTTTTGGAATCTCTTTAGCATAATTGTAATGAAAAGACTAATTCAGTAAAGGTGTTCCTTCTCCCGCATTAATGACTAGCATTTGAAGTGGTATTGATATCGACATAACTTCAGTAGAAATGTCTTGTGTTTTCTTTTGTCTGTTACAACCAGACTCGGGGTGAAGCACTGTAGTTTGGTCGTTTCGGATCATTTTGGTCCGCCTATCCTCGCTGTTTTCATCCAAAAAAGCCTAACAAGACATCCCACATGTGTGGGTACTAAATGGCAATCATCTAAGTATTTAGCCTGCATCCCTTTCCAAATACTTACAGCATAATGCCTGTCATTTTCCCTAATAAATGATTCGGAAAGTTGAAGGTTAAAGGTTAAAGGGAGTCGGCCTCTTCACGACCTGCGACCAATATTGGTCTATAGTGCAATCTCCATTATTATCTATTATCTCTTCGCTAACCATAAGACATTTTATCAGATACTAAAGTAAATATATACCACGAATTTTATGCGTTACGTCGTATTCTAAAATTATTTTGAAGCATACAGTTAGGACTTAGAAGTACCCAGATTGAAGAAACAAAACAATGAATCTTGCATCTGTACTTTTTTACTGGTTTTGGCCAAATTTGGTCTGAATATTCGAAGATAATAAATTGAATTTTAATTTATTTTATTGGGTTGTCCGGAAAATAATGCAGGATTTTGGTATTAAACAAAAAAAAAGAAACTAGTTACTTTAAAGCAATGTTCTTTAATCAAANATACAAATGAGTAATCCTGTAAACGTAAACAGAATATTTTATATAGATTTTTTTTAATGAAAACTTAAAATCCTGCATTATTTTCCGGACAACCCAATAATAAATTGAAACCAAATTTCACGTCGTTACGAAGAGTTACAAAGATATCTAAAAACATTCATAGTGGTTCCAAGATATGAAGAAAGGAACCAACGAATCTAGCGTCTATTATTTTAATCTGATTTTGACCAAATTTGGTATAAACAAGATAATAAAGTGATAATAAGTAGCGACTATTCTTTTATTAGAATTATAAAAGATTTAGAAGGGACAACTTTCTCTGGCAGCACAGATCTTTCAATGTACTTTGCAACGGCAAAGCCACCCTCTATAAAGTCAGTACACACCTCCATAGAGCATCGACAACTGATCGAACCCTGCTAGATTGCCATTGGTTGGTGAAAGGCACGAGAATCTGCACTATGCCTTTAACAACTATATAGAGAGTGGAAATGTTGGTTATTCGTTAGCTAATAAAGCTGGATGGGACAAATAATTTCTACTTAGAAGGTCTAACTAGCGTCTGATTGTTCGAACAGCTAAGCGGAATTCCTTGCCATGGTTCAGGCGCTCGCTGTATAAAGAAGTAGAAGAATAATCTTCTTGCAACAGCTTGGATCGTAGAGGACAGCCGCTTCACTCTTACATGAAGAATGAAAAATATCACATTACCACTCGAGGATGCCAGAAGAAAACTATGATCTTTATTTGAAAAACTGTGATGGGACATTTCGCTTGAGTTAAAGTAGACATGGGTCCGTTTGGAGCGGTTGCCATGAAGGCAGTGATCCACCACCCTACCGATCATCCACAACAGAATGCCTTTCTCTTTCATTGAACGCACTGCACTCATATGTAATGCACAATGGAATGATGAATGTAAGTATTGTGAAAAGGGCGCCACAAAGAAACTTTTCTTTACTACAGTGAGTCATTTTCGATATAAATCTTCAGCGGTAGAATGAAAGCTCTCTGTTGTCCAGTAAGGGTCTCGCTGGTCAGGAGAGGACGAACGGTGCCTCCTAGAAAAGTTCCCATAGAAGATCGGTACATCGAGACGT
This sequence comes from Cimex lectularius, assembly GCF_000648675.2. Classification (NCBI taxonomy): domain Eukaryota; kingdom Metazoa; phylum Arthropoda; class Insecta; order Hemiptera; family Cimicidae; genus Cimex; species Cimex lectularius. The sequence continues at coordinate 1,416,059 of NW_019392893.1, read as the reverse complement.
TTGCTTTCATTTGTTGCTTTGATTGACTTCGACATGCTATTTTTATAACTATATTTCTATTCATTTATATTCACATAAAATGTGTTATTTTGCTTATAAAATTTATATATATATTGTTTTTCTTGTTCTTGAATAATCAATAAAAATACTGGTAATCCCTTCCAGCAGGGAAAAAACCTTTATAGAGATCCCTTTCTGATGATACACATTTCCACAGTAAAAATGGCCCATGGCAAATATCTTCCATCTTCTTTGTCCATCCAAAGTCACCAAAAAACAAGATTTTATCCCAAGTGTATTCAGAGAAATTAGTGTTAAAATTGTGAGATTTCTTTTGAAGATGTACGGGGTGATGAGACTATAGTTTGGTAATATCCATCATCCTAGTCTGCCGTTTTGAAAGTTTGGTTATTCTTCTTCAGTGGTTGATCTTGGAAAAATGGTAATCGGACATGAACAAATTTTAAGTTTTTTGTTTATTCTTTTATCTAGGAGTGATACTTTGTGAGATGTCTTGTTGCGGTCTACAAGGTTATGACCATTTAGATGCTCTTTTTCAATTATCATGATCTGCCAAGTCTTGCTGGTTCGGCACTTCGCTATCTAAAGTAATCGTTTGTTATTACATTTGACAAAAACCACCACCGAAGATGATAAACACCTGACTGGCCAAAATAGCAAGGCTGGACATACCAGGAATGATCCTTCTAAACTACAGCGATTGATATTTCATCGGACTCCGCTTTGCCTGAACGTCTCGAGTCCTGTATCATATGCAAGTTTTCTATACCCCGTATCAGAAAGTTTTCGAGATGATATTCGACACATCACCATAAAACCACCGCCCCTGAAACCCTCTGGTTGTACATCTCTCTAAAAGGAGGGGTTGCACTGCGAATGTTGATCGTTTCGGTTATTTAAGCTTGACTTCTTCCATTGCCAATACAGACCAAGCCAAAGCAACACCATAATGGCACAAAAGAGTACAAAAAAAATCTATTAGATATCAAATTAAACTAAATTATTTTATAAGAATCGCATCGATTTGCATAAGTTTTTTTCTCTCCTTTCTCTCCTTTCTTCCCCTTCATTAAAACTGTAAATAGAATTGTGCATTATACTCAAAGTGGATTCGTCAACCAGGAAGTGAAAATATTGGCTTGAGTGGCCACTCATTTTGCCTCTCGTGGTAGTTTATTTTGTTCAAAATTAAAAATAAAAAGTTATAACAATGTATTGTCTTATTAATTGCAAATAGTAATATTTATCTTTAGAATAGGCTCAGAAAAGCTCTACTTAAAACTAATGCCACAAACAGTTTTTAAATCCTTTAACGTGGGTTCCCGGACATGAAGGCAAAGGAAATGAACAGGTTGACCAACTGACCAAAAAGGGGCAGCCTTCTCACCCTGGGACCAAAACCACAAGTAGATGGTGGAAAGGTAACTCGAAAAAGAAAAACTCAAACAGTGGGAAACATTACCACGTATGATGCAAGCTAAGAGATGTGTCTCAAAAAGGAAGACGAAGTTATTCCTCACCCTCAATAAGCAATATCTGAGAAAAATGATAGGCCTCTGTGCCGGCCCTGTTAACTACCACCTAAGAAGATGGGAAGAGGCAGAAACCTGCCGAATGTGTCAGCTGGAACCAGAGGCATCATCATATATCCTTTGTGAATGTTAAGCATTAGGTACAGCCACTTGGGGACAATTTTCACACTATCCTCACGCCAAGAGGAGTCTTATAGGAAAAAATGCACAATCCAAGGAACAGCTATATTTTATTGGGTTTCCGCAATAGACAATGGTCGCAGTGGAGGAAAATATTTTTACAATTCTTAATCAACCCCACCCTAATTAATTTAAAAAATCATCAGAATCTATAGCACGGTTCGATATTCTCATCGTGCATCTAGGGAAGATTGTGGCAGAGTTAACATTTATTTTATTTATAAGAAGATAATGTCATATTCTAAAGGGCCAAACAATTCAAAACCAGCTGAAAACTAATTGACTTACATATCAATGTTCTGGGCCTGGTCTAGAAGCAAAGTTCACTATCCTTATCTAGCCAAATATTATTATACTGAATGTCATTCCGTCAAATCACGTCCATAAAAGCAAAGTTCTTGTTTTTCAGCGCAAATTACAGAGCAAAGCGAAAACCATCGGAAATGGTTTGCGTGAGCTATTTTCTTCTATTTTCTATGAATAATGTGAACAATCGACTTCGACCCAGGTCGGGCGCAAGTCCGTAGAGACGTCTATAAGACTTAAAAGTCAAAATATACGAAACAGTTCAACTTTTTGTTTTGTGTCTGACTTTCAGGCATGGATTTTATGGAATTCTTAAGATTTTATTTGCCAAAGAGCCAACCAGATGGACTTGCCGAGTCGAATCAAACAATTTACAAATCCACAAATAAATATATTATTTTTTATTGTATATTAGTCGGGGTGTGTATTATTCTGCGCCCTTTAAGAGCAATTGTATCCCGAATAAATTTCAGATACATATTTTAATTACTGATCTTACAAGCTGTTTTTTCTCATGTTCGATTTTCTTAGCCTTACAAGATTTTGAAGATTTTACCATCGTTTATTTATTCGCGATAAGATAAGAAAGTAAAGTTTCAGAGTAAATACTTTGAAACATTTCTGCATAGTAACGTGAATAATCCTGAAATCGAAATTAATAACAATTATGTTTATTTTCAATCTCAAATCAATAAATATTTTTCGCGTTGAATTCAATTTAAATAAAGTCTTATATTTTAATAATCTGTTAAGAAAAAAATATTAACTTTTAAAAAGAATATTTTTTCTACTTTTTTTTTTACTAAAAGTTCAACTTTTGGTTTGTTTACGAGCTCTTTATTGATTTTATCTGTGTAATCAAATTACTAGAGCTTAAAGTGGTAATCCACATTCCAAACACGCGGCTACTTGCCAATATTAGAAATTTATTGAAAATAAAACGCATGTAATTTAAAAATATGGCTGGGAATGTATGCAAGTCGTGGTTCAAATTTCTACCTAAAAGAGGGGGCAGACAAAATATTTAAGTCGGTCTGTTTCATTTTCTGGAATATTAAGGCCTTAGCGGATTTTTTAACACTTAAAATTGTTGACAATAGATTTGGTTTAGTTAATTTTTGAAATTTTCAAATCTACGGACACGCGAGGACAAGTTTTAAAAGATCGACCTATAAGGATTTCATTCGTTTTTTTTTTGTTTTTTTTGAAGAAGCAGAAATTTTTATCAAAAACTTTTTATCCATAGTAATTCGTTTAATGTTCAGTATTGTTTAAAAAAAATTATTTTAATAAAAACTACGGAATGTTAAAGGGCTAAAATTTCTCCGATTCGCTCACCTTGGACATTTTCAGGAGGGAGACGAAGCCCAAGTTTCACAGCATAGTCCGTGTGGTTTCGCTTGTTCGCACAAAGGGTTTCTCCGGTAAAATAAAATCGGAGCTGCTTCGGAGCACTCGGACAGTCACTAGACGTTGCTCCCTTCGACCGATCAATACTGACAAGAAACAGCGCGCATGACATCGGCGACCGATGATCATTTACTTTTCTCCCGTTGACGATGTTGATGTTCTCCCTTGAAAGGACACGCGGCCGATTTTGTCGGATACGCCTGACATCAGATAAAATTTAATTCAAAATTTCGCGTTCTGTAAAAAAAAATTAAACTTAAATCGATATCCTCAACAAGGATTCCAGGCAAAAATAATAAAACAATAAATGTTATAAACATCTAGAGAAATTTTATGAGTCTAATAAAAGACTCTTATAAAAGAAATCTTTATAAGAGTCTTTTATTATCCATAGTAAAAGTACACCCAAAAAATTTAAAAATCCTGGTTATTCCATTTTTTTGGCATTATCATAGAAAAACACACATTTTTTTAATCAGTACTGGTCCAATATTGAAGTTCTTGACCCTCCACCCACCAGAAAGCTAAATTACTTTCGTGCAGCCTGTTTCAAATGCACAACTGATAATAAAACGCAAGGAAAGACAAAATAAAAAATAAATAAAAAGCTTTCAAAAGAAACATATATTTACATATTTCAAACAGAATAAACTATAGGTATATTCATAACTTATAAAATATGTACGACAAATAGGCCAAAATTGACTAATAGATCTTGTAGCCGCTTAATATTAAAAACATAGTTAATTCCATTTTTACAAATTGCAACTTTGCATCATTAGTATTTGTACTAACATCAATGTTCATTATGAGAATAAATATATATCATATTCACTGCACATGAGGTAAAAAAAAGAGAAATATTTCTAAAAATATCAACATCCACATCTACACAAAACAGCGTTACAAGGCACAAAAAGCTAAATTTCACTAGCAATTTTTCAATCTATTTTTCGTTTTAAGGCAACACACTAGAATTTCAATGAAGCACCACCGATTGAGCAGTCTTTTTCACAAATATGAACCTTTTTTGTTTCTTTTTTTCAATGATAAAACTCCAAAAATACATGAAAAATTTAAATTTGCACATTTTTTATACATATCACAAAAAAAATTAACATTACATTATCATTCTGGCTTAAAAATTAAATTACATGTACATATATGTCTGTTTTGTAAAGGATTTTTTTTTCAAATTTTACATTTTCTACGCGTCTGCATAAAATATAATTTTTATCGACAAATATAAATCTTATAAAGGACGACTTTTGCTCTAAATCATATCGCATTGACAGGATTGAAAAAAAGTGTTAAACATTAACAATCTAGTGGACTGTTTATTTAGCACTTCTTTATACACTTTATATCATGTTATACAAGACAGAGCATGATTTTATGCACAGCATAATTTTTAAATTTGTCAAAAATATTCAAGGCTAAATGGATGGAACCATTTGTAGTAATAAATTTGGCACAGAGTGATGTCGGTTGTTATTTAATTATTTTAAGTTTTAAAATATTTCATATGTTTGTAATTAATACACTACCACAGATCACACTACCAAATTCCATTGATAATTTTGTCCATCACAAATCGTAAAAGTTGACAACTTATGTCGGATGCTGATTTTATGTATAAGTTTTAAAACAGCTTACCTAAAAAATATAATATCCTAGTAATTTTGAATTAGATTGATTTACACCATAAAATTAATATTCCTTAGACTATCCACTCTTTTGGTACAGATAAGGTAAATGTTATCTTGCAACTCCGATCGAATAGTTCTAAGTAATGCTTTAATGCAATATAAAAAATTTAATTTGCAACAGTGAAAAACTAACATGTGTACAAAGAGGACCCATTTTTTCTCTATCATAGTTTATTATTCCGAATTGAAAATTAATTGGACAGATTCACTATCAAAATATTTAAATAAGTGCCTAGGAGGTTTTTAACGTGAACTGTTAAAAATGTACAGCGTCAATAAGATCTGAGAGAAGTGATATTCAGATTTGTCCTATTGCAGTCATGTGCGAGTACAATTGAAACTATCTTAATTAATAATAACTAGAATAAATACAATAAAATGAAATGTAAACACTGATGTGTCGTTGAGTGTAATGAAAATATAAAGACGAGATCAGAATAAATCCGATATAAAATCAAAATTTATTTTTTCCCCTTTCTTTAGTTCTCTGTTTAGAAAGGGGAAAAAATAAATTTTGATTTTATATCGGATTTATTCTGATCTGTATTATTATTTTCATTACACTCAACGACTACATCAGTCTTTACATTTCATTTTATTGTATTTATTCTAGTTATTATTAACTAAGATAGTTTCAATTGTACTTAATAAATTAAGATCGTACTGTTTGGGGTGATTTTTTTTCAATCTCCAAAAATGTAACTCATCTGATACCTACCACACAATACATACAATTGATCACAACCTGAAACAAACACAACCATTATATTACAAACCATATAACCAATTATTAATAAAATAATAATGTAATTAATAAATAATGCTTTGTGTTTTTTTCTAATAAATTATTTATATTTTCAAGTTTAATGATTTAATTAATGCTTCTGAAATTTTTAAATGATGCTTATTTTCACAAAATTTTTAATCAAACTAAGTCCTAAATGATGTTAAACATTAGGTAAGTCTAATTTTTCATTGTTGTTTTGAGATACTTCCAGTTTTTACTCAATTCACTGCTCTCTCCCTAATCTGAACTTCGGTACACCAAACTTCCAATAATCCAAACTGAAAAAAATTCAGGAAGTCAGAATGTAAAGAAACAAATATAACAGAAGAAAGGAAACAAATGTAGCATTATTTGGGGGAAGGGCAGGGAGAGAAGAGAAAAAGAACAGAGTGAAGAGAGATGAGAGAGAGAGAGAGAGAGAGAGAGAGAGAGAGAGAGAGAGAGAGAAACTGAGTGAGTGTGATGTGAGAGAGACTGAGTGAGTGTGAGAGAGACTGAATGAGTGTGAGAGAGACTGAATGAGTGTGAGAGAGACTGAATGAGTGTGAGAGAGACTGAATGAGTGTGAGAGAGACTGAGAGAGTGTGAGAGAGACTGAGAGAGTGTGAGAAAGACTGAGTGAGTGTAAGAGAGAATTAGTAAGAGTGAGTGTGAGGGGATTTGACCTCGGTCATTTGGTCTACTAATAGTCAAAAAGCCTAAACAAATCAATAGTAAAGCTGCAATATTTACAAAAATATCTTTTGACTTGCTTTGCTGATGTCTTTTTTTTTTGAATTATTATATCCTTAATATCATTGAATACAATCCTACTCATTAACTTATTACTTTCTCATCCTAGATAAAAACAAAACAAATTAACCAATATGTAATAACATAAACAACAATGGCAGGAAAACAAATTTTTTTAATGATTATTCGGAAATCGTGATATGCGGTCTGGTGTGACGTAAGTTTCCGAAAAACATTTTCTTTATCGTGCCAACGTTTCGATATTTATTGAGATCATCTTCAGGTATTTACAAACATTGTTTAAATTTAACATGTAGAAACAAAATATGTAGGATGTGGAAAAAAGTGTGTAAATCCCAGGCCCTGAAGATGATCTCAATAAAGATCGAAACGTTGGCACGATAAAGAAAATGTTTTTCTGAAACCTACATCACACCAGACCGCATCACACGATTTCTGAATAATTATCAATTAACGGTCACTAATCACCACACACTTTTAAACTGTGTTTTTTTTTTTACTACCTACTAAATTTGTTAATCAACATAATATAAATCATTTGTTTGTTGCGCCTCTAGTTGCAGGTACAAATTTTGTTAAAAAAAAAATTCAGTGTCAAGATAAACCACGACATATTCTGACCCAGGGTTTACCTTTTTAGACAAATGTAAGGTCTTAGATTTTTCTTGCAAAATTTAATTTTATGTTCTGATGCCCATTCTTCAGCCAGTCTCAAAGGGGGAGTTTGCGTCCACACCTAATTCCAGCCCGTTATTTCTGGCAATCAATATCAATGTCATCTGCAAAGCGGCGTGAGAACGTTAGGGTCAAGAGCGTATCCAGCATAATGGTCCAGTATCCGGGTCCAAAGCATGAGCCTTGTGGATACCCTTTTGTGGCAGGTGCTTCTTTATTCACATGAGTAAAACTTGGTGATGACCTTCTTATCTGTGAAGTAATCTCACAAGAGGAATACGATTTCTTGGACAGTTTTTTTCTTAGAGCTCCAAGAATACTGGGCCACCAGGCAGCATCAAATGAAGCCCTGAACGTCTAAAGGCACTAACAGCACATCCCACTGCATGTTTAAGTTAATAAGTTAAGTTCTTAATAACTTAATAAAATTAGCGGCCATTTTCAATGTGTCCATCTGGGGCCTGAAGTCGAATTAGGACCTCGATTTGAGTTTAAGTGGTGCATAATTTTTCATTAATTTTTCTAACCGCTTAGCAATCAGTGACAAGCTTATAGGCCTGTATGCTCACAATCTATCCCAAACAGAACTTTCATACTTCTCCATAATTACCAACAGCAATCTCATCCATTTGTTTCAGAACACGCCTCACTTTACACAAAAGCTTATTTGTGAGCATGTCCCTGCCAAAGGCTTTTTTTTTTTTGGGGGGGGGCAAAAATAATACAAGTTTTGAAAAGGGAGTCAATTTATCTTTGCATCTTGCCAACATGTAATAAGCGCTTTTATTGTGCTGACATAAAAATCATTATTTCAACTTACAATAAAGTTTTGGAAGACATTTACGGCTTCACCGCATTCTCTAAGAATTTTATCTCTCAAGAAGTGATCAAAATGCTTAAAAAAAATCAGAAGGTGAATATGGATGGAGGGTGCACTTCCTTTCATTGCACATTCCATTGGACATGATCATGGCAAACTTATTCTGTCTTTCGTTAAGCTGCCATACTTAGGAAGCTGTGAATGACCCTTTTGAACGTTTTTTAAAATTTGTGTCTATACCAGCTCTGCAGAAATGTGACGTTAAAGAATAGATGGAAGCCTTATTTAAAATAAAATAACTTGAATTTTTTAATTTTCCCCTGGATTCAAGTTATTGAGAGGCGACTGTATTAACTGAGCTATTTTTTGCCCACGTCAAATTGAGTATTATTGTTATTAATCCTTTGAAATTATTTTCTACTAATACCTAACAGATAAGATGTTCAAACTTTAGCAAAATAAGCTATGAATTTAAAAAAATATACATATACATCATATACAATTTTAAAAAATTTAATATAGAAAAATTTGGTTGGGGTATCTTTTTGTCCCGGACCTTAGGTGTGTGTTGTGGGGGCATTGGTGGTCACAACTGTTTACATGTTGACATAACCCTCATCACTGTAAAATAAAGGTCACGGGTTCAAAACCAACCTTCTTACAAATGGGCTTTTTTTTCTTTTCTTTTTTTTCAAAAACACCAGCACCCCGAGGGTTCTGTTACAAAGTGGAAAATGGGAAGGAAGAAAAAATGTTTTTTGTTTTTTTTGCATGGGGTGACCAGACTCAGGTACATGCGGATGATATTTGGAAGCTGAAGGAGGCCCAAACAAGGTTCAGTGCGGACATCTGTGAGGAGTGGGGCCCAGCCGGCAAGGACTGGCAAGGTTCAAGCTTGAACAGGTAGACAAGTCGAAAAGAAAGGTTAAAAAGGACTTAATTGAATTATTTTTGGACTTTATTTTTTCATCGTCGAGGAGCAGAGAGTTTGCGTGTGCGAGGGAAAAATCGCTCTGGGACTAGAAGGAAAAGAACAGTGATGAGTTTGAACATTTATTTTCTTTTAAGTGATTTTGTTTTCTGACCGCTATTATTATTATTTTATTATTATTATTAAACCTTATATAAAAAGGATAATTAATTGAAAGAAGGAATTTGGTCAATTAGACCAGTAAAACATAATGGATTACTATTATTATTATTGAAGTGAACTTGTTTTATTTTATTTATTTATTTTTTCTTTTTTACTTTCTTGTTTTTTTCCACCCCAAGAGTTCACTGTTTGAAAGGGAAAGAAAAAACCAGTGTGGCAACCGATTATTATATTTTTGGAGACAAAGCAGCAACGGAAAAAAAATCTCCACTGAGCCCCAGGTACCCAGAGACCGGGTGAGGTGAATTGTCAACAGTCCAAAGAGGAACCTGTAACAGTTCATATAACTTCATAGTTGCCTCGTTAACCCTCGTTAAAAAAATTAAATGATTTAAAAGGAGTAACATCTCTGCATTCTGAGTAATCTGAATACTCCCCTGCAGCAATTAATTTGAACTACTGAGAGAGCACAATACATATATTTATCGACCCATGTTTTGGAAGTTTTATTTTTTATTTTTTCCTCCCAAGGTGGAAATTGAGCGTGTTAAATATATAAGCATCATGAGACCTGATGTGTTAAAGGTTTTTTCCATTGAGGACTCTACATGTGACTCAACATTTTACCTTTGATCTAAATTAATTTTTTTTATTTTTGTCCTACTTATAATAGTATACAACAATTTACCCTATGATACTGAAGAAATAGGATTGTGGGGCGATCCCATTTGTGTGAGAACTTTGTCCAACCACTGAAGAGGTCCATGCAAATGGATCTCGATCCAACACGGTGTGCTGGTGACATCCTGCCTGTGATATTCGGCACCCCAGCCCTTGACGAACGACATCCTGCAAACAGACGAGCAAAATTGTTTAAATTTCCCTTTTAAATTTTCAAAGTTTCGTTTCCCGTCTTAAATACCTAATAGTGCACATTTTTGTGAGCTCATATACTGCCTCAAACCCGTGATTGACGCTCTGCGATAGAAGTTGTGCAAACTCCTGATTGTTGAATATCTTCAACGAACAGCCCGATGGTATTTTGCACACAGTGCTCGGATGGAAACCGTGGTGGTGGTTGCAGTTGCGTGACTGTACAAATATGGCACTGTCGGAAAGACATTCTGCATACACTTCGCCCCCTACATAGTACAAATGCACGCCTAAAAGAAAAAAACAGTTTTTGTTTAATAAACACAAAAATACTTTTTACAAACTTAAATTACCTTTGCCTATATGGCGTCTTGTATTTTCAATTGTAGAATTTCTATTTACATTTGAAAGTTGGCCCAGACAGAACCTATTTAATATACTACTTGGGTTGGTGAATCCGTCGACAATTACTGAAGGAGCTTGACAGTGAAAAACTTCACCAACCCGACAGTTTAATTCGTAATACGCTATACTGGCCCAATATGGCGGCTCCTGGAAAACAATCAAGTATGATTTTTCATTCCTATTCATAAATTCAAGACAAAAATCTCAATCAGTTCTTATTTTACTTGATATGATACAGGAGCAACTTCAGCAAGGGAAGAGGTATCCATGGCGCTTTGGTCCGAAGGCGGTGATGGTACATGTTTACTCTCATCAGACGAAGGGTATGATGGAGGCGGCGATTCTGGAACAAGAAATAGTAAAAATAGCTAATAATAGCACAGAAATTTAACCCTTTTGGTTTGGTGTAATTTTTGCAACCATAGCCCCATAGTACTGAATACTTCTAGCAATTTGGGAACTTTTTGTATTGTCTTGTCAAGTGTAGCATGTGAGCTGCGTAATCTTATTTTCTTTTTCTTTTTAGCAAAATTAATGCAGGTTTTGAAAATTTATTTTATTTTTGCAGGTCCTTGTAATGTAAACAAAGCTAAATATATTCAAATCTAATTTGTATATTATAATAATAAATACTCTTAACTGTTATGTTTTATAAAAAACATTTTAGTTTATATTGAATTTTTTAAGAGTGAGGACCTGTGAAATTAAATATGTCCTAGTTTTTCAGCAAATATATTTGTATGAATTTAAACTTGGGGGGGCCGCGATAGCCGAGTGGTTAGTGTGACTCTCGGTTCATAGACCCCGCGGTCGTGGGTTCAATTCCCACCGTCGCCTCTGGCCTTTTTTTCATGTTACCCTTCCCCCCAAAACAAATACGCACAATAACATTGTCATTGGCTAATATGCTAGAACATAAAGCCATTAAAAAAAAAAAAAAAAAAAAAAAAAAAAAAAAAAAAAAAAAAAAAAAAAAAAAAATTAATACAGTTTGGGGGGAGGGAAGCATTAGCGAATATATGGTGCAGCGATTGATCAGATTTCAATCTTGAGACGGGGAAGATTGCGGTAGGCCTTCCGTTCTGGACGAAAAACTCAAAATATTGATTGAAGAAAATTCACATAAGACAAAAGGGAAATTACAGAAGAGTTAGGAGACCACTCAACCATTGTTGCCCATCTAGAGCAAATGGATAAAGTAAATAAGCTCGACACATGGATACCGCCGCATGAACTAACAAGCCAAAAAAAAAATCGATGCATTGAAATTTGCGCACGTCTCTTCTGTTGCACCACCAAAATCCTCCATTTCTCGATGAATCAGCATGTGCGATGAGAAATGAATTCTGTACAATAACAGGAGGTGCAGAGATCGGTGGTTGAAGTATAAAGTGCCAAAACACTTCCTGAAACCAAATCTGCTCGCAAAAAAGGTTATGGTGACTGGTGGTGAACTGCCACTATAACTTCCTGAATTATGGTGAAACTATCCGGCAGAGAAATAGTGCCAAGAAATTGACAAAATGCACGGGAAACTGCAATGTCTTTGCCCAGCATTGGAAAACCGTTAAAAAAGGGGCCGATTCTTCTTCACGATAAAGCCAGGCACAATGCCAACTCTGAGGAAACTTAATGACTTAGGATTCAAAACCATATCGCACCCTTTATTCACCTGACCTCTTGCCTTCAGACTTCCACTTTTGTTTTGCATTTTGATCACTTCTTGGGGGATAAAATTCTTAGAGAATGCGGAAAGCTGAAAATGCTTGAAAAATTAGATTAGAAATAACAATAGATTTTTTAGATGGTTTATCCTGAAAGTAGGCGAGGCTTCAGTATGTGAGAAATTCTTAGTCCCAGGGAAAAGTTTCGCACCATTCTCTGCCTCCTGATTTTCATGTAATTTATTAAGTTTTTGTGATAAAGTGAACCAGGGTGCATCGACAGACATTTTTAAAATTTTATTTTGCAATCTGAATTTATTATTAATAGAAGGAACTGCTGCTCCTTGTGTTAGAGAACATAATAATGACATGTAGACTAGAACGCAAATTTGGTTTTTAGCTTGGATGTTCTATTTAGAATTGCATAGAGTGTGCAAGTCTTCAAACTCCTTTCCTTTTCTTTTTCTAGACTGCATTGAGATGCTTTCCAAGGTATCTAATCATCTTAGCCTTGTTATTCCAGGGCATTTGATGGATTCCTAGCTTTAGTTCATGCAGGTCCTTTGGGATGCGGAGAGTATTTTTGCTTCACTTTTAGCAGAGTTGAGTGTCACTTTCCACCTAGTCAGGTACTATTGTATGTTACAGGCCTCGTCAATATTTGAATGGCTGGCATAAATAGCCGTATCATCAGTGAAAGTGGCAATTTTGGCATTTGGACTATTTGAAATGCCGCTGACATAAATGGAATAAAAGGGAGGAAAGTACTGATCCCTGTGGAGTTTCTGATGTTATTGTTCAGGCTGCTATCGAGTTTGTCGATTAATTGAGGTTCGAGGTATTCAGCCAGCTAATCCACTTACTATTAGCTGTCATACTACAGTTCACGCTTAGTGGACAGTTGGTCGCGTACAAAAAGTCTGTGAAGAAAAATTGAGGATTTTGCAATTCTGATATCTCAAAAAATACTGGTAGGAGTATAAAAGTGATTTCAAGTTTTTTTAAATCTCCAGAATGCCATGGGATAAACAAATCTCTTGGAAGACACCCTGCCTTCACAATATGACAAAAACTGGTACTTTTTTAAGGGCAGCTTCCATCTATTCTTTAATCATTTTTAAAAAAGATGGTTCCTACTCACATTAAGTTGTTTCACAACAATCCGGATTTTGAGCCCTTTAGCTCATCATCAGGTTGAAAGGCTTCTGCAACCACGTCTCTCGACATGAATTGCCAAAGTGAACCCGCTGATACGCCCGCCAACGCGACGTTCCAATGAGGAGCTGGGTTTTTAATGGCGCTCAATTTGAACGTGCGAAAAGCGGGAATTATAACACAAATAAATATTATAATAGTAAATACTGTAAGAAATTAATTATAAATTAGTGATTAAAGATAAAATTTAAAAAAAATAATAAATAATAAATAATTAGAATAATACCTTAATATTATTAAATTATTATAAAACCTAACAATTAGAATAATTAGTTTAATTATTTGGACGTTTAATATTATTTATATACATATTTAAAATGGGAGGTAGATCAAAATCTGTTATATTATTAATGCATTTATCACCATGTTCAATTTTACATTTTTTAATTTCAAATTTCTCAAACCAATCTAGTTCTCTCCCTTTGTTGAAACTATGTAACACTGTTGTATTTAAATTTGAATTGAAATTATGTTTTGTTTCTTTTAGATGGTCCTTGAATTCCGAAAATTTGTTTGACTTAGGCAAATGTTCTTTATGTGTTTGTGGAAACTCTTCAACCTGACGATGAGCTAAAGCGCTTGAAATCCGGATTGTTGCGAAACAACTTAATGTGAGTAGAACCATCTTTTTTAAAAAGGATTGAACTCCACACTCACCCCATCATTTATAATTTCTATCTATTCTTTAACGTCAAATTTCTGCAAGAGCTGGTATAGAGACAAATTTTTAAAAAACGTTCAAAGGGTCATTCGCACAGCTCCTAAGTAAGTCACTTAAAGAAGGATGGAAGATGTTTGCCATGATCTTGCCCAATAGAATGTGCAATGGAAAGAAGTGCACCCTCCATATTCACCTTGTGACTTTATTTAAGCATTTTGATCATTTCTTGAGGGATAAAATTCTTAGAGAATGCGGTGAAGCCTATAATGCTTTCCAAGACTTTATTGTGAGTTGAAAAAAGACTTTATGTCCGCGGAATACACTTATTACACGATGGCGAAGATGTATTAATTGTGATGGGAAATATTTTGATTTTTTTTTTTTTAATAGTTTTGACTGCCTTTTCAAAACCTGCATTATTTTTGCACCATATATGCATCTTCTGTCCCGTTGCAGGTCCTGTAAGATTAATAACTTCAATAATTCTATTTCACAGAGATGTGATCTGCAATCTTGTATCAGTACACAGATTTTGAGAATTGTGTAGTAACATTATTGGAGCACCAATTTTTAATTGGATTTAGAGAATGTAAAAATTCTTGTAGATAATACACTGTATCTTCTAAGTTTACGACAATACCTATAGATACATGAAGCCTGGTAGCTTGTGCAAAAAAAAATCATTTATTTCATCAACAGATGCATTCCTTGAAGACACAATTTGTTCACATATCCAGTTATAACTTCTTTGGAGCAAATTTTCTATATTTCGGTAAATCTTGTCAACCAATTCTTAATAGATCTTACAATTCTTCCTAATTACTAGTCCAGTAATTTTTGAAAATCTGTTATAAATTTAAAATTTTGAGCATTTACCAACAAACTTTTTTCATACCTGGGATGCCATTGTTTGAATACGGGCTGTGAGGATTCGACGTCGCCGGGCTGGGAACGCTGCTCAACGGAGAGCTAGGGGCGCCACTGAAACCGCTTCCGCTATACGACACATTTTGCGGCATTGCTTGTTCTGGCAACTGTTGGAAAGGCAATAACGAATGTCCTGGTGCGAACTCGCTATGCCTTGGTACAAGAACAGGTGGTAAGACTGGAACCAGAAAACGAATGAAGGTTTTGCCATCGATTAGTATAAGAAGAATAAAAATTTGCACTTACCAGGGCTCTCGACTCTTTTGTAGTGGTAAGGATTAATACACACTTCCTTTTGTTTTGCCGAAAATGGGTACTGACAGTGCTCCAACGGCTTTAACTCATGGTGCGACTGCAAATCAGGCCACCTCCAAACCCGACAATAAATAACATGAGGAAGACCCTTCCGATGGGACACCTAAAAACATCAAACAAATTAAAAACAAAAAGGAAAAAATATACCAATATATTCAATATTAGACATTTTGTCAAAAGCTCGTTGGTTTTAAAGCCTCAACCAATTTAAACATTTTCAGGCTTTTTATTTGAATTTTATTCAATAAATAAACTATTTCTCTCTCTCAACAGAGCAAGAGAAGTATTCTGAATATAAGATAAAGGGGTAAAATTACCTGCAGCCTTCCATCGAGGCTTCTTGGTATGGTAACACAGTTGCTGGGTTGTCCGGGGCAGCTCAGCGCCCTTTCTAAATCTTCGATAGCGCCTTTTTTTTTCTTCAACTTCTTAACGAGAGCATCGACTGCCCTCTCCGCCCATTTTTCTTCTTCGTCTCCTTGCTTCCAGCCTAGCAGTTTTTTAACAGCTGGACTAGTGAATGAAAAAAGGCTGTTCAATGAGGCCATCGCCCCACCTGAACTCGAAGTTTCATTATCGTCCGTCTCCATTGCTGGATGCTGTGACAAACAACAAAAAATAAATAAAACATCATTTAATTTTTAATTAATACTATTAGGGAAATATCTGGCAATTGGGGGGGGGTCATTTCTTAATTCTGAAATATAAGCACCTATTAAACAAAATGTTAAATAAATAATACAATACATGAACAGATGCAAGTCTAGCACTAATAGTTTTTTATGACATTTACATTAGATTATTTTTATTTCACTGGTTATACGAACGACGTTTAAGTAAACAAGAGTTGGCACAATGTGACGAAATGTTTTTTCAAAATAGGAAAATCATTATTGTCTTTAAAAATAGTATATTTTACAGGTGAGTTTGTACTGATAAAAGCGAAAAGGTAAGTCACGAAGGGCTTCTCTGTAAGTTGAAACCCCATCAACGTAATGTACTATCCTGATATAATAATAGCATAATCTCAATATTTCATGTACTCAAATCATTAATTAGTTTGTATAATTATGTTCCTATTATTGTTATCATTTTTGTAACACTTATATTTCAAATAAATTGATTCGTTGGTATAAAGCAGCGCATAGTTTGATATTTTTTGATCATTTTGACCTGCTGTTTTGATCTACCAGGCGCATTCTGCTTTACTGCCATCTTCAGTGGTGGGTTTCTTGTATAAAAACGTCAGATTAATATGGTTATTAGTACAATAGTTTGCCAAAATCAAAAATAAAACTACTTATTTATCTACATATTGGTCGTTTTAAGATCATTTTGGTCTATCAGATGAGTTTCAGCTTCTCGCCATTTTCAGTGGTGGGTCGCTTGTACAAAAACCCTTGCTTAATATGGTTATACATTATAATTGGTCAATATTTGTTTAGTGATGGTAATTGATCATATTAATTATTCCAATTAATTTCACTAATTTCGTGGTCGGCTTGACCAATTAATATATTACAACTAAGGTTTTTAGATGAGATAAAAAAGTCAATGGCACGAGCGGGATTCGAACCCACGATCTTCGGCTAGATACGCCGCTGCTCTACCCCTGAGCTATCGTGACCTCGATCCACTCGGACACCAACTTCCCAACACCAACTTGGTGTCCGAGTGGATCAAGGTAACGATAGCTCACAATGACCCTTCTTAATTTCAATTTGCAATTTTATTTATTAAAATGATTTTTTTTCGTAATTTTAGTTAATATGGATGTAATGTTCAAGAATAATATTTTCTTGCAGAGTTACCATTTTAAGATCAACTTGGTCTGCATAATGTCACTGTTTTTTTTTCTGTTATGACATTATAAGTGATATGAACTAACAAAATCACCCAATCAAGTACAAAAAATGAGATATACTCATAAGTTTAAAAGCATCTCATAAACCAAAAACTATCGGAAATGACAAAACTACACATTTTTATCCTTCAGACCACATGATGAAATCTTACAATTGCTACAATAATAAAAAAATTATACATTTATACAGGAATGTATATTAAGTAAATTGACAATACAGTTGTAAAAATATATTGGCAATTTGTTGAATGTATCCGCCCACCATTGAATAATGAATGATATTGGGCTTTTCCAACATTTATGGGAAAACCACAATGACTTGGTTATTGATATAATCATGATTCTTTTAATATGACCCTCCTTAATTTCAATTTGCAATTTTATTTATTAAAATGATTTTTTTTTTTGTAATTTTAGTTAATGTGGATGTAATGTTCAAGAATAATATTTTCTTGCAGAGTTACCATTTTAAGATCAACTTGGTCTGCATAATGTCACTGTTTTTTTCTGTTATGACATTATAAGTGTTATGACCTAACAAAATCACCCAGTCAAGTACAAAAAATGAGATATACTCATAAGTTTAAAAGCATCTCACAGACCAAAAACTTATCGGAAATGACAAAACTACATGTTTTTATCCTTCAGACCACATGATGAAATCTTACAATTGCTATAATAATAATTAAAAAATTATACATTTATACAGGAATGTATATTAAGTAAATTGACAATACAGTTGTAAAAATATATTGACAATTTGTTGAATGCAACCGCCCACCATTGAATAATGAATGATTTTGGGCTTTTCCAACATTTATGGGAAAACCACAATGACTTGGTTATTGATATAATCATGATTCTTTTAATATGACCCTCCTTAATTTCAATTTGCAATTTTATTTATTAAAATTATTTGTTTTGTTTTACTAATTTTAGTGAATATGTTTGTAATGTTCAAGAACAATTTTTTCTTGCAGAGTTACCATTTTAAGATCAACTTGGTCTGCATAAGGTCACTGTTTTTGTCTGTTATAACATTATAAGCATTATGAACTAAAAAAATCACACAGGTCAAGTACAAAAAGTGAGGTATACTCATAAGTTTAAAAGCATCTGACAGGCCAAAACAGCAATAATAGGCAGACCAAAAATGATTGGCCCATGATGAAATTTACAATTGCTAACAACAAACATATTTTACACATTTATACACAGACATATATTAAGTAAATTGATAATAAAAATAAATTGGTGGTTGGTTGAATTGATCTGCCTACCAGTGAATAATGAATGATTTTGGGCTTTTCCAACATTTACGGAAAATCCACAATGACTTGGTTATTGATATTATCATGATTGTTTTTAATTTTTTTTTTTAACTTTTCAGTGAATATGGATGTAACTATCAACTAGTGCACAATTTAGTTGTTAACTTTTTTTACTTGTTTTGTGGATACATTTGTTGTTGGTTTGTCTGTTGATGAGGACGCGAGATTGATTATCAGTGAGGCGAACCACCCTGAACTAAATACATAGTTCCTGCGGCAAACTAGTTTTACCACTATTACACGGCCGCCCTCTGTAATTACGACCGCTTCTAAAATCCCAAACGGGCTCCGCTCCGGAACGCAGCCCGATCCACGATTATCAACCCCTGGAGTGCAGGTGGAAAAATCAAAACACAAACCGACCGTGCAGTCGAGGATCAATTTTAAAATCTTATTAAGAAAACAGTTGAATGTTTTACGCCCTACGTATCTCGTAATTGACGAAAATCGATAATTATTGCAGTCGGAAAGGGTGAAAAACACAAAACGAGTCCGGTTTGCGATTTGTCCCTTTTGAATTATTACCAAAATAGCCCCGGGCGATTTATTATTTATAACCTATTGGTGGGAATGAGAAGAGAAAATGTGTGAAAGAGATCAAAAAGAGCGGAAAGGAGCGGAGCCACTAACCTCAGAGCGTAGGTCCGTCCGTAGAAAACGCCGTAAAGAGTAGAAAGTGGCGATTGGCGACAGTCAGACGGCATCCAGCGGGCAGCGCCTCCTCGGTGAAAGAAAGCGGGCAAAAGTTGCCGACTCTGCTGAAAAAAGAAAAAAAGCTCCTCCCTCGACGTCTCTGATGAACCGACGTCTTTCTGGTGTCGAGTGCCGTCCGGGGGTCGAACTTCCGCCCTCGGATCTAGAAGTCCCAAGCCGATTCCAGAGTGGAAAGTGAGTCACTCCGGAGATGACGGTCACCCCAACGGCCTATCCAGCACTGTAAACACAAATTCACCCAGGGCAGCACGGACGACCAGTGAATCCGACCGACTGGACAGAGGTCGCTGCTGAAACAGCTGATCATGCAGAAAGCTCGCTCTGATGATGGACGGGCGAACATGCCGTGTGGCGTGTGCATGATCATGATGCACAACGCTCTCACCTACAACGCATCCTCATATAAATGCAGATGCCTCTTTTGTTCCTTGTTTTTATAAATGACATTATTACTGTGCTTAATGATATAACTTTTATTCACTTTTCTAATAAACTAAAAATCTTTAAACCTGTTTCTTCTTTTTCTGACCACTTAATCCTAAAAAAAAATCCCTGTGTCAATCAAAAATCACTCTTGGTGTTTAATTTAATCCATATATGTAATGGTCATAATTGACAGTATTAACTATTTTAATTTAATCCAAATTTTAATCAAAATGAAGGGATGGTTAGGTGTTATATATCATGTCGCCTGAATGATAGTATCAGATAGAAGCAAACATTCCTAACCTGTACTAAAAATGTCATCCCGGTTTGCTTCAAACTGCCTGGAACAGCCTCAGGATGTTTTGCCTAATCCAGTCTGTTTTGGATCTTACTCAACTGAAAAAACAGGAAAATTACCATCCCTATAAACTGCTCCTTATGGTGATGATGATGAAAGGAGTCTAGGAAATGGGGGTTTCATTTTCCCCAAGCACTCCAACCTTCTGATTTATTGTACTTCTAGTTTCTTAGCTCAGTGCAATAGACTCAATCCTTCTTTTAAGACTCTGTTAGCAGTTGGTCAGCATTCAAAAATATGGCCTTTTCGTTCTCTTCATCAGGTTTGCCAGTTGAGGCCTAAGTTTAGTCACTGTTATCGTGTCTGACATCTCTAGATGTCTTTTGTATCTTTTCAATCCATTCCATACAAATTTTAGAATTTTTAGTCCCCAACCACTTAAATTTATTTTGAAATCTGAGCTTTTCCTAGCATTTTCTTGGATACATTTTCAACTTGATTAATCCAGTGTGTTTTAGGTCTTACTCAACTGAAAAGTCAGGAAACTTCCCATGGCTGTAAGCTTCTCAGACTACTTGGACAAAGACCTAACTGTAGTTTGACCACAGCTGCCTATCCTCGAAAAAAATTAAAACATTAGTAGCAGCATATTAGAAGTAACACCCTGAGAATAAGAAAAAAAAATTACCACATTTCACATTCCATTTTATAGCACTTCGCCCTATTCTTTCTAAATATAGAAGATTATTCTTCGGGTGCAGTGTGTTTACAAGAAAATAATTTTTAAGTTTGTTGGATGGATCCAATTGGGCTTCATTGGTGGAATACACCAGGGCCGCCTGGACGTATAGGAAGGATTATATTGAATTATAACATTGTTTTCTTCTATCTATTATTTGATTATTTTTTATTGAGTACATTTATGTTCACTTTATTATAAAAAATGTAGCGACCATGCTACGAGAGAGATATTATTTCCACAAATACGTCTCTTTGTTTTGAAAGTATTTATAGCTTGCCATAACTCTTTCGAATTTCTAGACAATTTTATTTTTTCAGCTGCTGAAAGAATGTATTCTTTTTTTCTATCAGTGCAAAGTTTTCTGTAGGAGGTTTTGCTCGCAGATAGGCTTTTTTAACAATATCAGATCCAGAGTTACGGAAGAGGTTTAAAAGGGCAAAGGACTTAGCTCGCTCATGGGCACATCGGCTGTTAAACCAGTTCACTTTATTATAATATTGCTTATAAATTTAATAAACCTTTAAAAAAATTATTGCATTACTTATGATGTTATTATTATTTTTTAGTTCTTTTTTGTTCTTATGTGCATACTTATTTCCCTTCTTACTTTTATTCTTGTTTATCCTTATTTCTTCTACTTAATCTATTTTTATTGGGTTTATGGCATTTAACTAATTCATTATATTAGTTTCTATTAAGTTATTTATTTTATTTCAGGAAAATTTGTACTTTTGTTAACCATTCACAATAATTTATAATCAGAGAGGTTTATATTATTTTGCAGTGTATAAAATTATTTATTTTATTTTATTACTATTATTATTAATTTTTAAGGGCGTTTTAATAGTTAAGGTAAAATTATTATTACCCTTCTGAGTGCTATAAAGCTCTAACTCCAAACATTCACTCGTTCACCATCCAAAGCTTTAATTTATCCTTTTAAAATTTTTAATTTGGAAGGCTAAATGTATGCAAAAATCCCATTTTAAATTAAATATAAAATTTATTCCTGTTTTTTTTTTTAATTAGAATTATGAATTTTTGTTCCATAATTTAAAATATTTCCCATAGGCTTGTATGGCCAATAATAATGGAGTCAGACTAGCAACAGTCTCAGCATGAGTATAAGTTCATCCTTATCCTTTTATTCTTCCATTGAAATATGATAAATAAACTAATACTACATAATAATAAGATACATAAGAAACAAAGCACAATAACACCTTTTTTTGTTTTTGAGGGAGCTATCTTTCTTATTAAAATTGCGATTTTGGGCATTTATTACCCTGCAATTTGTATTTTCTTCCATTTTTTTTTCCACTCCGGCAGCCTCAAAAACTTCTGAAAAAAAAAGGAATCTTGCACGCACAACTCTCATTCAAACATTAGCAGGCAAACATTCAAAGGTTCAATCTCATTATAAATTCCAATAAATTTGAGAAAGCTGAAAAGTGCTCTTCGAAAGGAACAATGGGGACCCAGTAACTCCTGTAAATCACTCGAAAGGTTGAGCCTTTGCCTAAAGGGTTGCAAAGTGGGACAGTCGACCAAAACATGTTTTACTGTCAGAATGATACGTTCTCCACTTCGCATACATCGAGGACAAGTTGGAAGGTTGTTGCCTATTAAAAGCCTATTATGGATTAGCCTGATGTGACCTATTCGCAATCTAGACAGAATCACAAGTTTTTTTCTCTCAAGTTTCTCAGTTGTCCATTTATGTACAACTGGCTTAATTTCTTTCATTTAATTCTGAAAAGATCATCGACATATAAAGGCCTGACTATACGATCATCTATATTATCAGCCAGACCGTTTACCGCAATGGCAAATAAAGTGACACTCAGAACCGAACCCTGAGGAATCCCGTTTTCTTGAATGAACATACTAGATAAGGCGGTTCCTAATCTCACCCGGAATCTCCCCATTTCGAGGAAGCTTTTTAAAAATTTAGCTATGTTCCCTCTTAAACCCCAATCATAGAGTTTCTTAAGAGTACCAAATCTCCAGGTCGTATTTTATGCTTTTTCCAGGTCAAAGAAGACAGCTAAAGCATGCTCTCTCTCCAAGAAAGTGTTCTGAATAGCACTTTCAAGGAGCGCTACATGATCTTCAGAGCAAAAGTGCTTTCTAAACCCAGCCTGGTATTGACTGTACAGACCTTTTTCTCAATAAACCAATTTAACCTTTTGTTAATTATGGCTTCCAATGTCTTGCTGAGACATTGTTAGAGAAATAGGTATGTAATTTTCTGGGAGGCTAGGATCTTTACTCGGCTTGGCAATGGGTATCACGACCGACTTCCTCCAGTTTTCAGGATAATATCCCGCACCCCATATTTCGTTAAATAACTCCAAAAGCTTTACTTTGCCTTCTGGAGATAGATTTTTAATCTTGGAGTATGTGATTTCATCACTTCCCGGAAAAGATTCTTTCACCGAACTCAGAACAAGATCCAGTTCAGGCAGAGTGAGGGGAGCGTTCCAAACCTCTTCTTCATCAGTTGCAAAATTTAAATCGTATCTTTCTTCCTCCTCCTTTATCTGCCTGAAAGCTCCGAATACCAGCTGGAATTAGAAACAGATTCAAAATGACGAGCTATTCACTCAGCAATTTGAAACGGTTCTGTTATGACCATGTCTTCTGCACGGAGTATTGGCATAATTGGGAGTTTTCTTTTGCCCGAAATTGCCCTGATTTTCCTCCATATATCCGAGGATTCCATACGATTATTATTATTATTATTAATCGTCATTATTACTATTACTACTATGTTCTCACCACCTCTGGCAGAAGGAGTAGCCATGCCGTATTGTTTATTTTTTATTGAGTACATTTATGTTCATTTCATTATAAAATTTCTTATAAATTTAATAAACTTTTTAAAAAATTATTGCATTACTATAACTTACATTATTATTTGTATTCATTTATTTATTATTTTTTTTACAAAGAAGCTACAGATTTTTTTCAAATTTTGGGAGTTGTTAATCCTGAGGGTTTATTGACCTGGGTCGACCAACAGATTTCAGGGCAATCGATTGTTCTGAGGCCGATCACCAAGGAAACGGAATCACGAGGACAAAAAAAAAATGAAAACAAAGATTTTTTGAGTCTACTTTTGATTTAAGAGTGTTCAGCCGAATTTTCATTATGTTTTCCAGTAGTAAAATGGACTATAACGACCTGAGCATGTCTCCAGATTCGGTACAGTTTTTCCCCTATCGTTTTTATGATATCACCCAGTCCAAGTTGCAGTCTCAGTTGACAAAAACTATTATTTTATTATTATTTTTTTAGGAACCGTTTGCACCGCCGAGGTCGAGGAAAACCGGCCTTTGGGCTGATTCGACGGGAAGAACTGGAAAGTAGGTTTTTTTTTTTTTTTTTGAAACACGATTTTGTTGATCGATTCGAACAACTGCCTTTACACTAAAAAATAAACGACCCGACGTTCAAAATTTATGTTTTCAGATCGCTCAGAGACAGCACATTTAGTTTCTTAGACCAGTGAGTAGCCCGAATTGCTATGTATGTACCTAAACTATCCAGTAGAACTAGTTGTACCGAACTTTCTGTTTCAGTTATTTTTAGATTTTTAGATGTAGGCCCTTTTTAGACAAGACGGTTTGGTTGATTCGACTGTTGCCTGGTTGCCTGCCATGAGGAGACTAGCCGGTTTCACACCAAGCAACTTGTGGAATCAACTCTCCTGACAGGTGGTGCGATGTTACTCGAGGAAGCAGGAGCACTCCTTGTGTTTGTTTTTCTGCAAGAAAAGCAAAAAAGGAAGAAACCCTGGGTTTAACCGTTTTTACAAAATCGGGAAACAGGCGCTTTCTCACAACAACTGATGTGCTACTTTCCTCCAAGCTTCACTCCTCACACAGATTTCTTTAATGAACTGTTGCACATTGAAACTTGCAATTGCAATGCTTTATATGGCGAACTCAGTTGTCTCAATTAAGCGATTAGTGAAGGATCAATACCGAGTTGTGTCTTTTGAGTTGGTCAACCAATTGGGAATGTGCCTGCTGGCTAGGAGTTGACTGTAGGTGAAAGGGTTCAAGCAGTTCCCAATCGTTTGCTAGCTACATTCCTCGACTTAGGTACAAAAACTGAAAATACACGACAGTAAAATGACCAAAATTATCCTTTGGATCACTAATGTGGTGGACCAAAGCTTGGCAAAAACAAGCTATTCAAACATTAAACAGCAAACAAAGATTGGCAAACCATATCACAGGGCAATGGAAAAAAAACCTTCAATTGCACTAGAAACACTGCTAAACCTATCCCCTTTTGGAAATACTCATACAAGGAGAAGCAAGGAAAAGCTAATTTTAGGCTTCAGAAACAAACTGGATGGGAGCTAAATACTTGGGCACACAACAATAATCAATAAAATCAGACACCGATTCTTAAAAATAGAGATCCCAGAAACACTTTTTACCATATAAAGTCTCAACAGACTACAAAGGAGAAGAAGAATTCAGGAGGAACTCAGATACAGTACCTGGTATACCAATAGCTCCAGAACCATTGAAGGAACTGGATCAGGCATTTTTGTACGAACCCTAAACACGAACAATCAAACTCATTAGGGAAGTACACCTCGGTCTTTCAAGCTGAAATACATGCCATCAATGCTTGTGCCTTAAAAAATCTTAAAAGAGGTTACACTGGCAAAAAACAAAAAAATCTTCATAAGATCGGATAGTCAAGAAGCTATTAAAGCATTAGCATGTAAAAAAAAAAAAAAATAACATCAAAACTAGACAATGAATGCATCCAAAATCTCCAAAAACCTGGGGAACACAACCTGATGATATCTTGGGTTTCAGAACACAAAGTTAGATAGCAGACACACTGGCCAGAGGAGGATCTGCAAGACCATATATAGGCTCTGAACCTATTCTTGTGAAAACAAACAAACACACAATCTTCCATCACACATCCATGAATAAAAAAAAAATAAAAAAAAAAGAAGTGGATAAATTCTAGAGGTAATAGACACAGTGCTACAACACTCACCAAGATAGGAAAACTCACTGCAGAAGAGAGAGAAAACATTGATATATTCCATGATGACCACAAGAAATAGCTACCCAATATTATCTTTGTGTGTGATGCAACCGCTCAATGGAGTCATTACCTGGTGTACAAAGAAAACCCATGGAAAGGAATTAAAGCAATGTCGATCAATGACTTCTTAGGAGATTCACTAGGAATTGAAGAATGAGCAAAATACAATAAGCCAGAAGTCTGCAGTGTTTGGAGAACAAAATCCCCTACTTCCTAGTATCCATCATCATTATTTACTCTTTGCCATCCGTCCGTAAACTCAACTAACACTCGTCTGAAGAGGCCGTAATATTACAATTCTACTGACGTAATATTTAGCCTGACTGTGTCCTGAAGGCTTATGCTGATCGTACAGCTCACATTATACTGATTTGCGGTTTATTAAATTTTCAAAAATGTTCAATTCATTAACAGTTAATAACTAAAAATGTACATTAATCCAAAATGTCCATAAAGTTATATACTTGAAAGATTTTCCTTGAGCCAATCAATTTGGGTTCAACATAATTTTTTATTACAATCAATTAAGGTTCCTAGTTGAGATGAAAAAAAGTTAATGGCGCGAGCGGGATTCGAACCCACGATCTTCGGCTAAACTTGAGGAATGGCAAAAAGGAGGGAAAACTCATAAAGTGGGGTTGAGATGGGAAGTTGATGTCTGGGTGGATCGAGGTCACGATAGCTCAAGTGGTAGAGCAGCGGCGTATCTAGCCGAAGATCGTGGGTTCGAATCCCGCTCGTGCCATTAACTTTTTTTCATCTCAACTAGGAACCTTAATTGATTGTAATGTATTGGCTGGTCAAGTGGACCGCGAAATTAGTGAGTTGGATAATTTTTTATTTTTTTATTTATTGCTATGTTACAACAGCACTACAGTGCTGAAAGCAGCTTAGTTGCAATCATAAATTTTGTATTATGTTTAACATTATTAAAATGTTTAAATAATCCATTGATTACCCTCCTATTCACTTTCCTCACTAGGAAGGAAATTGTGAGTCCATTAGCACTTTAGGTGTCTTAAGGCACGAAAGACAAACAGTATGTTGGGCCGAATGTTGGTCGTCAATACATTGGCCATCTTTGGCTCATCCTCATCAAACCAAGGGGTTGGGCCAAGGGTTTCGGCCGTGTGGAATTGCAGTCAACATCACCCGTTTTGATATTACCGTCAGAAGACCGTTGAGAACCTTGACCATATGGCCAGCCGCTTTATTGCTTCTAATTCGCCTCCCGAATGAAGTGGTTGGTTTTCTTTCGTTGCCTTTGATTTGCTTAGTGTGTACGTGCCTTTTAGCATTGTTGGGGAGGGTTCAGGTATTGGAGTAGAGGATTGGAATGAAGTTCGACATTTGTATGGATGTGTCTGTATCCAAAATGTTGTATTGTGAAGTCTTGTATCAACAATTGTGGAATATTTAAATTTGTTAGAAAAATTTTAAATTGTGAGATTTTCTTTTAAGATCCTGGGGTGATGAACCTGTATCACCAGCACACATAGATGGCAAGAAGCCATAATGCATCTTAAATAACCAAAATGCACAAAAATATTACATTTAATGATCACCATTTATTGTAATCTTGCTCAGTGTTCAAACAAACTAACCAATGTCCAACAATGACTAAAACTACAGGTTTATCACCCTGTAGACTTCAAGAAGAAATATCACAATTTAATTGACATAAAATCAAGTAATAAACACGACATGATCTTTTAAATTAAATTTTAAAATGTCATAGTTCTTTTCCCCTATGCTTTTACATAAGATTCTATGTAGTATTTTTATATCACATTTCTGAGCGAAGGGGAATATGGAAGAAAATTCCAACGGCTACAGACGGAATAAAGCCCACAACTACAGGTTCTATGAGCCGAGAGTCTTTCATGTAAACCACTTGGCTACCGCAGTCCCCCACCAGATAGAAAATATTAAGGTCTATGAATTACTAAACAGCTTTCTAGCCTTCTACCTCCAAAAAAATTTACAAGCAGCATGTAATGTATAAAAGTTGCCTTGTATCATTCTAGTTTTGTTCCAGGGATAGATTGAGATCACCCAGCCCAAGCCGATTGTCGAGGGAAGATTCAGAAGATGGTTAGTACTTATTATAAGACAAGCCGGTCAACAGATTCATTATTATTAATGTTTCGTCCTTAATAATTTAATAATGAATTTGTTTTCCAATCTGTCAGGACAATAAAGGAATTTTCCTTGATGACAAGTCTCAATATATTTCAGATATTCCACTGATTCCTGAAATACAAGAAATTCAAGAAGATGACTATTTAGGTGACATCTCAGAACCACCAGTGTAAGGCAGTATTTTGTACAATTCTTATTCGGACATTCATCAGGTTTGATTTTATTCCAGAGTTCCTATGTATAATATTACTTCGTTTTCGCAATTGAACTCTGACTTGAAGAAATACGCATCATTTTCTATGGTGGACAATGTCAACTTAGGACTCTTGACAAAACATCTGTATAATGAACAAGACTTAAAAGAGGTAATTAAAGTTTTTATTATCGCTTGACTACTTTGACTTTTGTTTTTTTAAATTAAAGGGCGATAACAGATGGTCGTGGGATCTTCTATTCACTGAAGTCAGTTCAGAATTGAGGGCAGAATGGGAAGAAAAGCAAAAACAATCGGAAGAATAACATCGTACTGACACTTATCAATAGTATTTTATAAATGTAAAACTAAATGTTAAAGACTCACCAAACAGTATTTTTGTATAGTGATAAGATGTGCAATACCATTAAATGGTTTGAACTCATAAAATTGTTTCTATTTATTGTTATATGTATAAATAATGTTTTCCTCTATTTAAAAAAAATAAAATAAAATAAAATAAAATAAAAAATTGGGGGGGAATTAGGTTCTCCAGATCTCAAAGTTTGACGTAAATTATACCTCGCCCACTCTCAATTTCTGGCCAGCTGGACCACGAGAACTTTTTTTGTTTTTCGTCTCCATGGAAATTTGAAAAAATAGACAAAATTAAAATAAATAAAAATCTCTCCGGCTAAACATACTACCCATCAAATTCCAATAGAAATTTCACTAAGAGAAAAAGAGACGTCGCAGGGTGGAAGAACAGGATTGGAAAGATTCAGGGAGCAGAGGAGATAGACTTGTAACAGGATGCGTATTCCCCTGAGGGCATTTTGATGCGCAAAACTCGTACCACCCCATCCTTGCCTGGGTACTGCTCAATGATGTATCCAACAAGCCATGATAACGGATGTATTTGTGCTTTCCGCATAGCAACAAGTTTTCCAAGAGCCATGTTGTCGGTCTGCCGTTGCCATTTCGTACTTTGCTGCAGAGTGGTCAGATACTCCAGACGCCATTTTTTCCAGATGTCTGCCATGCATTTTTGCAGGAATTGCCACCAAGTAAGCATATGTGGCGCATGATACTAGGGCATCGTCGACTAAAAAATGTCCAGGTGTCAACATAGAATAATTGTCGGGATCGGATGAAATCGTGTAGAGAGGGCGTGAATTTAGAATTGCTTCAATCTTGATAGCCACGGTGCACAACTCCTCAAAAGTTAATGGTTGATGATCCAGAACCTGTGTGAGTTGATATTTCAGTGACTTTACCGCCGCTTCCCATAATCCTCCAAAGTGTGGGGCTGACGGCGGTATGAAGCTCCATTTGATGCTCCGCTTCACCATCTGGACGTCGATTTTTTGTCTCGTTTTCTCGGAGGCCCACGAGACATAAAGTTGAGACAGCTCATGTTTAGTTCTGACGAAATTTTTTGCGTTGTTGGACATCATCTTATTCAGGATCCCTCTTCTAGCAACAAATCGGTCCAACCAAGCGAGAAATACCAGAGTCAACAACTGCGAGACCACCTCAATATGCACAGCCATAGTTCCGAGACAAACAAGAAAGCAAATATAGGCATTGCATCGTAGAGATTCCCGTATAGCTCATGTCAAAAACTTACTACATACTATCCCTTTATGTAAAATAACTTTACTACCTGCTTGTACAGTAAACATGGAAAAGAGGTATTGATATGAAAGGACCTCATGAAAGATTAATTCAGGTTAATCCAAAGCACCTTTGCTCTATGTTGGCAGCTGCTTCTTAGGACAGTCACAACTTTTTTTTTTAATTTATTACCTATTGCAAGAATTTCTACACATCTGTATAAGTAATATTTTGTCCCATATTTGTATATCCATATTTGTTTAGTGACCATATTAATTATTCTTTTCATCTGAGGTTTATGGTTAAGATGAAAAATTAGTGTCACGAGCAGGATTTGAACCTCCATGAAAAATAGAAAAAAGAGAAAATTTGAACGGTTGTAGGTTAAGATGGGAAGTTGGTTCTGAGGGGATCGAAGTTACGATAGCTCAAGTGGTTAGAGGAGCAGCTTTATTGAGCCAAAGGTCATGGGTTTGAATCTCGCTCGTGACACTAACTTTTTTATCTAAACCAAGACCTTATATAAAAAGAATATATACTAATTTTTCATCCCAACCTAAGACCTTAGATGAAGAGAATAATTAATTGGAGTAATATCTTGTATTATTAAACTAATATTGTGTATTTCTGGTCCCGTTTAAGTACAACTTTTTGATGGTGGCGTCCACTGCAATCCGGCCTTCTGAAGCTAAAAATGCATTAAAAAACATTATTAAAAGAAAATGGCAGCATCGACGGGCCAGTTGGGCAGAGATATCACGAGCACTGCCAATAAGTGGCCCTCAGAGGATCTTATTTTATCCTCACATGATTAAGGATAAGCCATGCGAGGTTGACACACAGGCACTTTTGGTCCAAAGCAAGCGCATCTGTCAAGCACGTAGAGAAAGGTTGCTCGATGTGTCCCACTTATTAATTTTAGCTGTTTCTTGGCTCAATATACAGAGGTTCTACAAATGCCACACGGCAGCAATTACTTGGGTCCATGTTTCGATTTTTGGAAGAAACAGGGCTACTTTATTCAATACAGTACTGATATATGTACTGTTTTGTGTACTCCAGTGTGTGTTATTAGTGAATGTATATATTTGCCTGAATGCGTAGTTTAAGCGGGCTGATGGAGGAATACCGAGTGCCTCACCACCCTGAGTGAATCGCATTAAAATAGGAAAGAACGTATTTAAGAGTGAATGAAAGTGAGATTGGGAGACCAACGTCGGTGGCTGGATGGAGAAGAGGTCTGACCCTGGATTGCACCCAGGGTTGGTGATTCTCGACATCGTAAATTTCACAAAAGCCGGAATTGCCGTATATGTTTATACATGTATGTGCAAATTTAGCTTATATAAATCAGTAATATCAACTTGTCTTATTAGGAAAACTTTCATTCAGCTTTTTCTTTTGTTAAAAAATGATCAATTTTAACAAAAACATATGTAAAAATAAATCCAATTCTTCTCCAACTACATATCTTATTGTTATTTTTGATATAATATTCTTTCTTAACTTATTAGTAATATTACATGTGTGATGGTACAGTATCGTTTTATTTTCAAATGTATTTTTCTTTAAAACCATTTGTTATTTTCAGCTGGTAGTAGTTTTTGTTGTTCATTTTTATCATTAATTTTATACACACCTTGTGTTTCTTTTTTTCCCCTTTAATTTGTTTGTATCAGACGAATAAATTATATTCTATAAATATGATTTAATTTATGTGTTCTCTCTCGTTCTTCATGCGAATTTTCGTTAGGTTCTAATTTTTCTGTTGAGGCTTAAATTATTTTATTATTAACCGACAAGACATGCAGAACACAGGTAAAAATAAATTAATTAAAAATGATAAGAATATAGTAAAAAGATCGGATATATCGAGAGATTTTATTTTACAGGTGGTTGAAAATCATTACCATGATATTGCAGAAATTATATGAAAACCTATTTGTTAATTTTTCTTATCGAGTAAATATAGAAAAATTAAATGATGTTAGACTGAGCTGTGATAATTATAATGACCAGTGATAATTTTAACGTAAGGAATTCAATATTTATTTAAGAAGTTTTCTCATAATTTTTCTATTCTAATTATTTCTAATAATTCTAGGCTAAACATGGACTTGTAGAATTCAAGTCTTTGTTTAAACCGCAAGATCTGAAGAGGATGTGCCCAGAAAGGAAAAAAGAGAAAGTCGAAGATGAATGTGTTCACACTTTGTCGAGCCAAATCATATCTCTGATTTCTTCTTTCAAAAATCCTGGCATAAACTCAAATTCAAAATTGGAACCGGCCGCTCATGTGAGCTTAAGCTTTAAATTAAAAATCATTGCCAGTCTTACCATTTAATGATAACAATAATTTCAATTAATTATTATTTTTATCTAAGGTCTTGGTTGAGATGAAAAGTTAGTATCTGCTCTAACCACTTGAGATATAGTGACTTTGATCTCCTTCTTCTCAACCAAGACCTTAAATAAAAAGAATAATTAATTGAAATAATTAATGTGGTCAATTATGAATTAATATAATAATTAAAAAGAAGTAACGACTTTGCTAACAGCTCCTTATGGCCACTTCACAAGTCGCTCAGAATCAAATCCTGATTATACATTTGAAAAAAAAAAAAAAAAAAGAAAAGAAAAACGATAGAAAATTCAAACGGTTGTAGGTTTAGATGAGGAGTTGATGTCTGAATGGATCAAAGTCACGACAGCTCAAGTGGTTAGAAGAGCGGCTTTATTGAGCCGAAGGTCATGGGTTCGAATCTCACTCATGACACGAACTTTTTCATCTCAACCAAGACCTTATATAAAAAGAATAATTAATTGAAATAAATTATATGGTCAATTATGACCACTAAACATATATGGTATAATAATATTCTTTCATCATTAATAATTAGGAATTTAAAGTTGCAAAGATGAAAAACAACCTGTTGGCTAATAACAATGATACGTCAAAAGAGAGTTATTTAAATGAAAACACTGCAAAGTTTCTTGAATTGATCAAAGAGAACAATGATCTTAAAGCGGAAAATAAAAAACTGAAATTAGAATTGAACGAATGGGCATCTTGGTATGAAGACTTAAAAAAGACTTTGTCCTCTTTTCCATCCGTAGAGGTAACACTTTCAAAATGATTAATATAAAATGTAATATTCACGAGTCTTATTGTAGGAATTTAACAATAAAATAAGGACGGACAATAAATTGACTAAAATGCTGATTGAGTCGCAGAAGAAATTGAGAGCGGCGCACATGGTGATTTCTTCTTTGAATCAGACTAAAAATGATCTAGAAACAAAACTAAATAAGGCCTCGGGGGAAACTGTAAAATGCACCTGCATGACGCAAAGCAAATATTTTAATAACAACGCTACTCTTTCTTCTTCGAGTCAATATACTTTGACTTGTCACCATTCTAGGGATTCAGAGAAGGTGAATTGGCAGTTCAAATATTTTTCAATGAATCAACCTTGAATCTTCTTCACAGGAATTTATTAAAAGCAGCTGCGAACAGAGTGAATCTACGTCAGAGGAATTGCTTATAGAACAAGAATCATCTATAAATATATCTTCGAACAATTTGGAGTCTAGCAATTGTCAATGCCAGAGTGACAGCAGTGTTTCTTGGTTGGAGGTATCTGACAAAAGCAAAAATTCTACGGAGCAGCTGTCACGTCAACACAGGCCATGCGATACGAGTACATCATCTACTAGATTCACCCAAGATGATACATTTTTAAAAGTATGTAGATGTACAAAAACTGACTTATCCAACTGTTTTGCTCGATAATTTAGTTTATAAATTAAAATAAATGTTATTAACAATTTTCTTTGAAAACTCTGAGGAATTGTGGTCAGATTAAATATGTTTAGGGATGACTAAAGCACTATCCTGCCAGGCTACTTACTCCAGAGCACGGGGAGGAGTTCAACCTGCAGTTTTTAGTGTGTATATCTCAATATAGAGCCACAAGGCCAGGGAATTGTTTTTATAGTCGAAATAGAAATTGATTATTGTTAGTCGGCCTACAGTGTTTTTGTTTTTATAGTGTAAACAATCTAACGCTGCTAATTACATTTCATTAGAAAAGCCTATTTCTGTTTAGACCGATGCACCAGCAGTGAAGGCCGAGGTGATGAAAATAATGAAGGAACGAGGGATAACCAAGAAAAAGTATTTGCAAGAATTAACACAGGGGAAAAACAGAATGTTTGAGAAAATTAAAACCATAGAATTAACACGTAAATGTTTTTTGGTTTTGTTTTATATTTGAGGGAAAAATTTTATAACCAGCCCCTTTTTAAAAGTAGTTTTGTTTTTGTTTTTAGAAGAACGACTAGAGAATGAACTCAATGGGTATAAAATGGAGTTCTGTGATATACAAGATGAAATTGCGACGTTGAGATCTGAAGATCATATAAAACACGACAAACAAATTACATCGCTTATTACAAATCAAAAGAAGCTTACCAACATGATGTAAGACCATAGATGTTTGTAAAAATTAGATATGTGTTGGACAAACAATCGCTTAAAAAACATAATAAAACCAAAACCTTAACAACAAGGGGGGGGGATGCATTTTTAAAACTGCAGGAAAAACAATGTACCACTCGCTTAAAGAGACTCTGATGTAATTGTCCATTTTCACCAAATTTTTTGGTAAGCACTGGCAAATACTTCAAAATCTATTCTACTCAAGAGAAAGTTATGTGGGTAAAGCAATATTATAGTGTAATTTGGTCATTTCTGATCACTTTGGTCTGCTCATCCTCGCTGGGTTGGTTTGACAGCTGCCTTTCAGCATTTCATTAACTTCAGTGCGTCAGTGTGATCCGTAACGACCAAATTGCAATTTCACCAGCCCTACCAACCATTTAAGTTTTCTCAGAGTGGCAGGAAAATTTAAAGAACCACCATTGTTCCATTATGCAAGTTATTAACATCTTCAAATCTAGTAGGAATGTGAAATTAGTTCGTAGAAAAATTCATCACCAGTGAGGACTAAGCACACCTCGACTTCTTTCTGTACCGCTACATAAACTATAAAATTAAGACAGACCATACCAACATAAACATTTGATGTCTTGCCAGTAAAACTGAGAACTTATTTAGAGGGTTGGTGATGGAGAAAAGAACCGAGTCTTTCTTGAAGTCTCCATGCAACACTATAAACATGGGCGTGGCTAGCTAGAAGGGACTGATAGTCCATTTAAGCAGTTGGATGGGTTTTTTCTCTTGAAAAACGCACACCTGTAGCTGAGCCTTTCTGTATTTTATATGTATACAGCATTGTATATTTTACATGCATTTAGATAAATTTTTTGGACGCTTCTTCACATACCTCAGCTAGCAGTCTTCCCATCCTTATAAAGTCGACATTTAAACCTATTTCACTCTTTTATATACGCTTATCTGTAGTTGATTATTCGGAAATCGTGACCGCATCTCACGATTTCCGAATAATCATCAACTAACGGTCACTAATCACCACACACTTATCTGTAGTAATTATTTTCGTTTTCATGTACTCTTCAAAGTTTTATACTTTTTTAGTTTACACACTGTTTGTTTTAGTATGTGGCTTCAGCCTGGCAGATGGTTTTACCATGCCTGCCTTAAAATATTCATTTCATTTTGTTTAGTATAATTTTTTGTTTCTAAATAAACTAATTACTGATTTATATAAGATCACCTCTGCATTTGCATATATAATTACCTATCACTTCTTTGCTTGTGGGGAATCCAGATTTTGTGTAATTTGCAATAAATTATTGGGAATCACGGTAGTCAAGAGGTTAGGGCATCCGACTCATATTTGCCATTCTTGATGTTCTGGGATCAATTCCTGGCAGAGCCCATGGCTTTTTAATAGACAATAAAAAGAAAAAAATGTATTGTGTGATTTAACCCCTCATCTCTGACACTCAACAAGTAGTTGGATGGACATTAATCCTCCTAACCGACAGGAATTACTTTACTTTTACTTTTACAATAAATAAAAAACCTCAAGAATCATCCACTCATGGTGTTGGCAGTTCGGAGTCAACTTTCAGCCAGCAAGGTTGGGTCTGTCAACAGCTAGGTCATTTCATCTCCCGACATGATCAGTTTCCACTCTCTCTCTCTCTCTCTCACTCTTAAATGCATTTTTCCTATTTATACGCCATTCACTCAGTTGGTTAAGTAATATAATTGAGGTTCGGTACTCAATAGTCAGCCATCAGCCTTCTCACACTACACCTTCATGCTAATACATACATTCACTATCAACACACACTAGAGGATACAAAACCATACATATATCCAATTTGGTCTAAAAAAAAAGTCCTTATGTCAACCTTCCATGGCCTATCCTTAATCGAGTAAGGATAACCCTGACTTAACATTTTGCTATCGGCACTCTCACACTATACATTCATGCTAATAAATTCCTTCAGTCTTGATATATACAAAGAAACACAATATGCAATATCAAGTACTATATACAGTTAAACAATCTTGTTTCCTCTACAAACTGAAACAGAGAATCCAGATACTCGCTGCCCTGCTCAAGCACAATTCTCAAATTGGGTGGCTTTCCTGCATGTTTTCTATATTGAGCCAACAAATTGCACCCTTCAAATACGGTGGGACACATCCACCAGCCTTTCTCTACCTGCCAAACACATGTGGGCTTTGGTCCAAAAATAAGTGTCCATGTGACAATCTGCATGGCCTATTTTAAACCTGGTGAGGATGACCCTTCGAGTCAGATCCTCCAAGGTCAAACCTGGTGAGGATGACCCTTCGAGTCAGATCCTCCAAGGTCTACTTACCAACAGTGTTCTTGATATGTGAGAGTTTCTCTGCTGATCCAGCCCATTGATGCTGACACTTTCTACTTCTTACTTAATATTCTGCCATCACTCTCACACAACACATTCACACTAATAAATACCTTAATTAATTGTAATGTATTAATTTGTCAAGCGGACCACGAAATTACTGAATCTAATAAATAACGAAAAATGGCAAAAAGGAGGGAAAATTCAAAAGGAGTTGGGATGGAAAGTTGGTGTCTGAGTGGATGGAAGTCACGGCAGCTCAAGTGGTAGAGCAGCGGCGTCTTTAGCCGAAGGTCATGGCTTCGAATCCCACTTGTGACACTGACTTTTTTATCTCAATACCTTACTTAAATATTAATTGATTGAAACTAATAAATACATTGAGTCTTAATACGTACAAGGCGAATTATGTATAAAGTGCTACTATATACAGTAAAACAGACCTATTTCCTCTAAAAATTGAAACAGGGGACCTAGATTTTCACTGCCACGTTCAAGAAAAATTCTCATATATGGTGGAATCTAAACAACTGTACAGTTTTCATGGTAGTAAATGTTAAAAAAAAAAAAAAAAAAAAAAAAAATTGCGTACAAATCCAGATTCTAGTGATAACAGTCGCTAATATTGATTTTATATTTTTCAGTTATGAAAATGAGAAGCAAATTGAACTGATTTCTTCGAAAAGGAAAAACTGTCTGAAGTCCTACTTTTGCATGAATCAATTTATCGAATTCCTCCAGGGGATGAAATGTTAAATTTTGAATTAGACAAAAATATGTAGAATAAAGAATATAAACTTGAACTCTTTTTAAATTTTTCTACAGACCAAAATGTCCATAAAAAATATGCCCATCCCTCATTAGAGACGGGATCGGGAAAAATAAATACCCGTTAAACATTAATGAAGAAATAAGTATGAAAGATGGGGCACCAGACATTCTATTTTTAACAAATACAATGAAAAAAATAAAGAGGAAGGAATCAAAGATGGATTATAAAAAATAAAATAATAATAAAACTCCCCAGCACAAGAGAAGAGAGGAAAACCAAAACTTAACCATACCAACCTACCCTGAACCAATAGAGACCACAAAGAGGGTTGGCTTTGTGTTCAATAAAATAAAAAATAAAATACTCTCAAATCTTAACATACGAAAATAACACCTTTATTAAAAACTAACAAACAAAATTAACATATCCTCTTAATAATTTTTTTTTTTTACAAGGGTTCGCAACAGCAGAGGTTATATCAACCCTCGGGGTGCTGGTTTCGGTAAAAAAACGATTTGCAAGCATGTCGGGTTCGAATCCAGCAATAACTGGATTCGAACCCAAGACCTTTACCTTACAGTGATGAGCACCGTGTCAACGCCTAAACCGTTGTGGCCACCGACGCCCCCCCTCTTAATAATTGATTAAAAACTAATCACTATGGTTAACCCACAAAATAAACAAAACTAAGAGAAATATAACTTTGTGCTCTGTGTGACTTAAAAATCTAGCAAGACAAAAACAAGCCTCGTCCATATCGAACACAGAACTTATGTTTTGGTAGCTGCTGCTGCCTGTGACAATCAAACAGTTTTTCCAGAGCTTTCTTCCTAGCCCCGACGGTGAGAAATTCGTCCTCCTTACTGCAGCCCTGAATCCTTTTTCAGGAATCCCTCATCCAGGAGGATGTCTTCGGCTACACATAAAGAGGAAGACCCAATGAACTGCCTTCTATTTTTTCAGGCCTACTGGACTTTTTGCCTCCTGACTCGTCCCAGTTAGTTGGAAAATACTCCCAGGACCCATCCTGATCCCTTGATCCAGGATGGCCTGTTGCGCAAGAGGAGGAATTAGGAAAATACGGTGAAACAATGGCCAGTCTGTCTCATTGAGCCACCTAATTCGACTCCTATGCTGTTGTTACCCTCTTATCGCTGCTCCTTCTCTCCGCTCTGCCGCATCTTATTTTCTCTTTTTTATTTTATTTTTAAGTAAACATTTTTGTGTACAAAACCAAGCATTGTTTATACATGACAACTTTGGTCCTGACCTGGATGTTTTCTTTTCCCTGACATTCCTCTTTTATTTTATTTACAAGAAATAGTGTTTATCCAATAGAGTACAGCTTTATTTTAACAAAAAATTTATTTATTTATGAACAAAAATAACAGTTACAAAGGTACAAATGTTTAACGGGGCAAATAATTTTATGATTATTTGGTACAAATTGTTCAAAACGCAGATTGGAATGTGAAAATGAAAAGAGAGCCAGGCTCGCTTAAAATTTGTTTCAAGTGATGGGTAAATTGTCATAATCACATCTCGAAAGGCTACTTATTTTTAAATTAATACTAATTAGTGTAAAATTTTGGTTTACAATTCATTAATTACAACAATAATAACAACCGGATAATTAAAAACAAATATTTACATTTTTCTTTTTATTTGCTGGAATTGTTTTATCCAGCATGACAGCCTTGAAATTAAGTGCACTTAACGTTGTAAACTCTTTTAAAAGTAATTGTAGGAAGTACTTTCTTTACAAGTTTCAATGCCGGATAACTTTCAACAAAGGCATCTGACAGCAAATTTTGTGTAAAAAAGTGTTTAAACTATTTGAGGTAGACTAGAAAAAATATTCGTGGAAAAAGTAGATATGCAACTTTTCTAATGATAGTGCATAAAAGAGTAAAATCTAATTGATTATTATTCTGAACTTATTACAATAAATTACTAATAGGACATGTGATGTTTAATAATTAATTTTTTGAGCAACTAGCTTAGCATAGTAATATGTTATTTCTTAATTCTTTTTTCATAATTAGTCATTTTGTTTTATTAATGATAATAAAAAAATTTAATAAATATATCACAATACAAATAAATTGGAAGAATCAATCTTTAGTTCTGAGGTTAGAAAAGATGAATGGATAATAGAAACAAGTTTGCCAACAGATGCTCAGATAGAGTGAAAAATAAGAAAATATATTTTTTTAAACTGGTGTCAATTATACCCTGTTTGCTACAATGATTCAATCTGGTTGAATGGAATGTGACTGCAGAGTTATTTTGAAACATGGCACAGAACTAAAACTTTAAAAAATACTAGAAACAGGGAAAAAGAACTATTTTTTGAACGAATCATTGATTATTACAGGTTTAATTAGGAAAGAGAGACAAGAAAAATATTCAAAAACTACTGTAATGATTCTATATCAATTGGATTTACGTTCTATTATTTGATATAAACTAGCATTGGAGATATCAATTGATTATAGTATAATAAAAGCTTGAAAATTTTGTTAAATATCATTTAAAGGTAATGAAATAACCCACGTACAGTCAGATTTCAGTGTGAAACGTTGGACGTTCAATTCCCAACAGTGAGAAAACTGATGGCAGCAGATACAGTGTATTGAATCCGATTGAGGAGTAGGTGATGAACTTGTAGCAGAGTTCAACGGTGTTCTTTGTAGACGATGCGGTCGTGTGGACGGTTTTTTTCAATTCGTTAGCATTTAACCGGAGAAAGAAACACAATGTTGCATACGAGGCGGATTTGCAAATTGCTCTCGTCGCGAGAATACAACTGAAGCCGAGTGCACATCGCAATAAAGTCAGCCCTGTAATATAAATATTCAATAATAGAAATAATGCTTCCACCAGGGGTCTTTTCATACCAATCATTTCGTACGATGGCCAAATTATTTCATAAGGAGGAGACGCTTTCGGCTCAGACATCGTGCCGAGTTGATAATTGGTCCATGCACCAATGTGGACACCGATGCAGACACTTATGATCATAGTAGTGTCTTGTCTGTAAATTATTGAGGACAAATATTTCTTCATGGAGAGCTCAAATAATTTCCAGTCTTGGACAATATACAATGACAGGCAAAAAATTCCACCCAATTGATTTTTTTTTTCATTTTTTCAAAAAAAGAAAATTCTGTGCTCAATTTGTCTCATTGTTTTTGCCAATAAATATTTGTTTATGATATGTTTTAAATTGGGAATATCAATTAGAGGTAAACACACTTAATCTTTAATCTAAAACAAGGATAAAGAATTTTTTAATATATACTTTTTATGGAATTTAAAATGTTTATTCAGTCTCACATGAATTCTGAAGCAATAAACCTTTTTAGTCTTCATCTTTGTTTTCTTAATTTCAATTTTTAAACTTAAAAATGCCACTTAGTGTTGAGGATGTTGCGGATTGATGATGGACGTTCCATCAGGTATGCAGCTATTACCAACGGTGTTTCCTACGAAACACTGTGAGACGTCGTTAGACGTTTTCGAGAAACTGAGTCCAACCATAGACCATAGGTTCTGGATGCCCTAGGGTAACAGAACCACAGGACGACCATTTTTTGACTTTGAGCATTTTGCGAAACCGGAACCTTACTGTTGTTCAAGCGATTCATCAGCTCCAGGAAGTTCGAGGTGTCTAAATTTCTGAACGCACTGCTCGAAGAAGATTAAATCAGTATGGGCTGATGGCTTTTTGCCCTGTAAGAGGACCAGAATTGACCAGAACACACAGGTCTTGCAAGGCTTCCATTTGCTCAAGAACACAGCCATTGGTCTGCTGTACTTTTTATAGATGAGTGTAGATTACTCTACGATCTCCAGATGGGTGTGAAAGAATGTGGAGAAGGCGAAAAGAAAGATACAAAGCCTGAAATTTTTGTCAGAGGCGACTTTTTCAACGTATCTCAGTGATGGTGTGGGCAGGAATTTCAATGGAGAGTCGCACACAGTTGGTTGTTGTTCATGGAGGGTCTTTGACGGCCACTTGCTATGCGGATAAAATTTTGAAACATTATGCACTGCCTATCCTCGATGAAATCAGCGACAATCCTACTCTAATGCACGATAATGTCCGTCCACATGTCGCATTGTACAAATGTACCTTCAACAGCATAACATCAGTGTCTTAGGCTGCCCAGAATGTTCTCCAGACTTGAATCCCAACAAACATTTATGGGATTATCTCAAAAGACGAATAAGAGCACGTCCATCACTGATACAATCCACAATCTTGAAAGGACTCTTCGTGAAGAATGGGCTAACCTCCAGCAAAAAAACATTTCCAGACTGATGGAAAGTATGCCGAAGCATCTTTGAGTTGTAATTAAGGCAAATCGAAGAAATATTGAAATGTTAAATAAAAATCTAAAACAAATTTTATCTGGTGTCTTTGTCCCATTTTCCTTAGCAATTTACTTTTTTTTTTTTTTTCTTTTTTCTTTTTTAAGGCAAAGATTCAATTATTAAACATTAAAAAACGTGAAACTTTGATTAATATATAAAAATGTATACAAATCAAGTTATAATATTAGTGGGTGGAATTTTTTGCCTGTCAGTGTATGTATTGGTTATGTGCATAAGTTTTTTTCTTTCTTCAAATTTTGATTTTAATCCTTATAAAGGCAATCTAAGATTACCTGCTAGTCATGTTAGATATAGGGAGGGAAAAACCCCATTAAAAGAGGTTGTTAAGAAAGGGCTAGTTGATACCAAAAGACAGTCTAGAACAACTGCGATGCATACAACATGGAAGCAGATAAAATTCACTTGAAGCATTACTTACCATAAACGAAAAAACTTATGCACATACTCAATTTTTATTTATTTATGTTTTTTAATAGACTTTTATATAACAAATGGGAAAAATTTACCTTGTTGGAGTCCAAATGTTCGTTTTAGGGTAAAAAGCTATTATGAGCACACTTCCAGTTATAAGTATCATAGGCGCCCAGCGGTTGGTCAGCCAGAAATGATCCATGTTGTCGACGATCGGCACAACCGGTATCATCAATATCAATGCCAATATAAGTCCTACAATTACATCCTTAAAAAAAAGAGTTAATATTTCAAGAATCTTTATGATTTATACTGCAAGGGATAGATCACATACCAAGACCGTATGCATACCCAAGTACAGCCTGCTCACGGATATTACAGAACACCATAAAACCGCAATTAAAAGACCGACAATAAATGGATACTATATAAAATCAAAACAAACACAGACAAAAGTTATGTTTTAGTTTAATTGAAAGATCGATTAAATCAGAGACACCTCATATCTTTGCGATGTGTAGAAAAGAACGGAGAACGGTATCGATACTCCGACCATGGCGTGAGTAGATGGCATGCCATATTCTAGAGCCCATTTTTGCTGCAATCTGAAAACAGGTGGGCTGGCAGGTCTTGGCCAGCAGATAATATCTTTTATTCCCTGACCTGAAACAAACAAAAACAAGATGGTTAATGAAATGAAAAATTTTATTGTTAACAATTTTTTGACCTTGTGCTTCTACATTAGCTGTGGAAATAGTCACATGCTGAGAGGACAACGCCGGCCAGGCTTCCAGGGCCTGCCAACCCAGCTTCAACCGATGAGTGGGGGAGAAGATGGCAGACTTGCTCATTTATTTTTCTTTTAATTATAATGTTGGAATTTTCATTATAGAGGTCTTTTGGATATGTGAATAAAAACCTTTTGACCATTAAACCATTAAAAAAACACCATATAACCACCGACAACAAAAAACAAAAAAAAACCATTTGTTTCAAAATAATCACGAAAAGTTCAAATCTCCAAGATGCCCAGAGCTAGTATGCTCTGGAAGCCTGACCCACACCCATGAGATAGTAGCAACCAACCTGACCACCCCCAAAACACACACCCAATACCATCCCCACTGCATGCCCTCAGAAAACGTAGTATTGTACATATTTAATAACAAAAATATGTAGGGAATGAAACAAACTATAACAATATAATATTACTTAATATTATTCAATTAATTAAGGTTTTAAGTTGAGCTAAAATGTCAGTGTCATGAGCGGGATTCGAACCCACAACCCTCGGCTTGATACGCCGCTACTCTACCACTTCAATTCCCGGGTTCGAATCCCGCTCGTGACACTGACTTTTTATCTCAACTTAAAACCTTAATTAATTGAATGATATTAATTGGTCAAGCGGACCACGAAAAATAGTGACTTACTTAATATTATTTATATAAATTTATTATACTTTTTATCTAAGGTCTTGATTAAGATGAAAAAGCTAGAGTCACGAGCAGGATTCAAACCCACGAACTTTGTCTGAATATGCCGCTGCTCAAACCACTTGAGCTACCGTGACATCGATCCACATGGATACTAACTCCTCAACCTACAACCTTTAGCATTTTCCCTCTTTTTGCGGTATTTTCAAATATCATGTAATCAGGACTCAATTGTTGGTGACTTATGCAGACACGGGTAACTGTTAGGAAGTAACTACTTCTGTAATTATTATATCAATCCATATATGTAAGTACT
This sequence comes from Cimex lectularius, assembly GCF_000648675.2. Classification (NCBI taxonomy): domain Eukaryota; kingdom Metazoa; phylum Arthropoda; class Insecta; order Hemiptera; family Cimicidae; genus Cimex; species Cimex lectularius. Next base: position 1,372,134 of record NW_019392893.1, on the reverse strand, counting down.
AGTTATAATTGACCGTATTAATTATTTAAATTAATTATTCTTTTTACCTAAGATCTTGGTGGTCTTAAGACACGATAGCTTATGGTTAATGGAAGCAGCATGTTGAGCAGAAGGTCATGGGTTCAAATCCTGCTCATGCCACTAGCTTTTCCATCTCAACCAAAACCTTAGATAAAAAGTACAATTAATTTAAATAATTAATAATGTCAATTATGACTAATAAATACGTACATAGATTATTTTTTGTTTCTTCTTCAGGACGTTTCTGTACCTTAGATTTTGAGTTCAAAAAATGCGTTGATGTAGTTCGTGATCCTGCTCATCAGGATAAAACAAATGAAAATTTTAGTTTCATTTGTTTTATTTTAATAACATTTTTAATTATATTATTTTTCATAATTTTTTAACAATGTTGCCTTTTAACTTTTACACTATTTTATAGTTGCAATGATTTTTTAATGTTTTTATTACATTATTTTTAATAATCAATAAAATATAATAATTAATTTTAACTTTTAAATAACTAATTTAGCCCTGGCTTCAGGAGGAAAGCATATATGGCTCAAAAATAATCTTAGTGAAACTTACTACATGGACATTTATGCTTGTTTGTTAGGTTTGTATGTGCTGTTACTATCACAAAGAAATAAATACTCTTTTTTGTCTCCTTGTAAGTAACCCTTACGAGGAGGAGTTTATTCAAGCCGTTCCCATTGAGTTTGTAGTATTATTTTACTTTTATTTATACTTTGTATATTTTAATTTTGTACACTTTTGGCATATTATTTTAATGAAATTATTTACTGTATTTAACATTTGTTATTATTTACTTATATAACATTTATTTTCACTAAAAGAAAACAAATAGATTTTACAGTTAGTTAAAAATTATGAGTACATTGCATTAAATTAAATCGGTCCATTTTATTTATATAATTAATAAAATCTTTTGGATGACTGTTTTGTTTTAAAATTTATTTGGATGTCAGTTGTTATTCTATCTTTGACAGACTTTTTGTCCATTCCCCTCATTGCTATTTTCCCATTCTTGATTCCATTTTTTGATTATCCTTTATCTAATTTGTTTCTACACACTACAGTGCAGAAATAGGCTTTCTTTCGCACTCAGCTGTCCATGTATCATCTGTAGTCCTTCTTTAGCTTACAGTCATTCACTGACCACTATTACCATTAAAGCAAACAACTAACTTCAATTACTGAGGACCAATATATGCAAGAAAAGTGTCACAACTCAAAAAGGGGTAGTTTACTATATTATATTGGATTTTACAGGTTTTGTGTTTTTGCTTAAGGCAGAGAAACGAAAGACAATATTGATGGATCATGTCAGTTTTTTGGGCAACAACCATAATGCCGTGTACTTAATGCATAAAATTATTTAGACCGTGAGATGCGATCTGGTGTGATGTGGGTTTAAAAAACATTTTCTTTATTGTGCCAATGTTTCGATCTTTACTGAGATCATCTTCATTTATAAACATTGTTTAAATTATACAAATACAATGTAAGGTGGGGAAATGAATTTATACAATGATAGAAATTTTAGACTCAATGAAAGTATTTGTACGCACATTGTTTGTTTTCTGTATAGATGTGTCATTACTGATGACCATCAGTAATGATACATCTGCACAGAAAACAAACACTTTGAGTGAGGGAAATACTTTGTTTAAACTAAAATTTCTATATTGTGAACCAAATTTTATAAATTCATTTTCACATTTTACATTTATTTGTATAATTTAAACAACGTTTGTAAATCCCAGGCCTTGAAGATGATCTCAATAAAGATCGAAACGTTGGCTGCTTTATTTGAAAAATAAATCGAGGGGAATTTTATTTTTATTTTTGTAAATTGTAAATAATTGAACATTTGAAATTGTCTGATAAGAGAAAGATGAAACGGTAGTATAACCTGATGCAGAATACTACCTCGCTATCTGTTATACTTCAAGTCTGCCTACTCATCACCCGACTATTATTTTGGTCCTTTGTAATTAAATAATTAATTGTAAGAAAAGTCTAAAACTATATTAAGTATATTTTTAGCATTTTGCCGTTTTCATTCGGCTTTATTGCTTATTAAAATAGTTGTAATGATTAACGAAAGTCTTATCTGTGTTTACATTAGTTATCAATATGTAATGTTATTGTTAACGATTATTAATCATTTTATAGGGTGGCGAGGTTTCTGTGTCGGGGGTTGATTTGTGATTTGCTTGGATTGTTTAATGTCGATTGTTATAATGAAAAAATGTTAAAATGATATACCGATGCACATGATGATTGTCCAGACCATGACGACCCGGCGTCCGACGGCGCCGTCGATGTTCCAGAACCAGAACGGTATGAAAGATGCGTAGAATATCTCGTCGCCGAGCTCCGTGCCGAAAACGAACAAGTAGTACCAAAATTTGTGAGTAACTAGATAATTTTTGGATTCAACGTCCGAGCCGGATGTCGGCCCCTCTTCCGAAGCCGGTTCGCTTTGGATGATTCCATTTGGGCTGCTTTTCGACGGTGTAGTCGGCCTACGGCGTGCTTTCTCTATCTCCTCCTTCGCCCGGACGCCGAAATTGTTTTGGATCAACCGGACTAAATGCGGGTCTTTCAAATACTCGACCGTATTCCACATGGCGGGAATGGTGGTTTTATATAAATTAAATCATACATCGAATTGGGCACCCGGGCCAAACGGCACTCACTGGCAACCCCATCTCGCCTTCCTTGCGGCCCGCACCCAACACTGCATCGGTCGCCTCACGCGTCGCCTCAATCAGCCTGTGACGTCATATCGAAACGATTCCTCAAATGTGCAACAAAATTTTCAAATATGCCATACAATATGCAATAAAACCTTCAAAATGGCATATAATATTTAACAAGATTTTCAAATATGCCATATAATTGCAATAAAAAATCCTCAAATCTGACATAAAACATGCACTAAAAATCCACATATGTGTCCAATAATATGTACTAAAAACCTTCAAATATGCGACATAATATGCAATAATAAATCCTCAAATCTGACATAAAACATCCACTAAAGATCCACATTTGTATCTAATAATATGTACTAAAAACCTTCAAATATGCCATAAAAAATCCTCAAATCTGTCATATAATATGCGATAAAAAACCTTCAAATAAGCCATATAATATGGAATAAAAAAATCCTTAAATATATGTCATAAAACATGCACTAAAAATCCACATATGTGTCCAATAATATGTACTAAAAACCTTCAAATATGCCATATAATATGCAATAATAAATCCTCAAATCTGACATAAAACATCCACTAAAAATCCACATTTGTGTCCAATAATATGTACTAAAACCTTCAAACATGCCATATAATATGCCATAAAAAATCCTTAAAAATGACATAAAGAATGCACTAAAAATCCACATATGTATTAAATAATATGTACTAAAAATCCTCAAATAAGCGATATAATAAACATTAAAAAAATTTTCAAACATTCTATATAATATGCCGTAAAAAAATCCTCAAATCTGTCATATAATATGCGATAAAAAACTTTCTTTTTTTTTTTTTGCTTTGTTTTGCAAGAGTACGGACCTATGAAGTATCAGATTCCATTTTTTAGCATGACTAGAAATTCATAAAGCAGTAAATAACAAGTAACGAGAGCAATAAAGATTGATCGACACAATAAGTACTAAGAATAAAAAATTTCGGTTCGAAAACAGCAAGAGCAAAGGATAACAACAACATGAAGATAAAAAACCTTCAAATATGCCATATAATATGGAATAAAAAATCCTTAAATATGTCATAAAAACATGGACTAAAAATCCACATATATGTCAAATAATATGTACTAAAAAACCTTCAAATATGCCATATAATATGCAAATAAAAAATCCTTAAATATTACATAAAACATGCACTAAAAATTCACACATGTATTAAATAATATGTACTAAAAGTCCTCAAATAAGCGATATAATAAACATTAAAAAAATCTTCAAACATGCTATATAATATGCCGTAAAAAATCCTCAAATCTGTCATATAATATGCGATAAAAAACCTTCAAATAAGCCATATAATATGGAATAAAAAATCCTTAAATATGTCATAAAAACATGCACTAAAAATCCACATATATGTCAAATAATAAGTACTAAAAAACCTTCAAATATGCCATATAATATGCTCAATAAAAAATCCTTAAATATGACATAAAACATGCACTAAAAATTCACATATGTATTATATGCATACAAAAAAATCCTCAAACATACTATATAATATGCCATAAAAAAATCCTAAAATCTGTCATATAATATGCCATAAAAACCCTTAAAATATGCCATATAATATGGAATTTAAAAAATTCTCAAATATGACATAAATCATGCACTAAAAAATTCACAAATGTTGTATCGAATTCCCCAAATATGCAATAAAATTTTCAAATAAGCCATATAATATGCAATAAAAACCCTAAAACAATGTGTAGAGATTAGTACCGTTAATCGATTGTTATTCAGATATCGTGAGATGCGGTCGGGTGTGATGTAGGTTTCTAAAGAAAATACTACCTCATATATTTATAAAAAAGAATTTTTAAGAATAAAAAGTACAATCCCAAACTCAACTTTCGCATTTACGGACAGTTCCAGTAACCCAAGTGATGTCGGAGCGGCATTTGTTTATCAAGATTGAAAAATGTTCCCTCTTTCTCAGATATGTAGCAACTACTCTGCCGAAATAATTGCGATCAATAAATGCATTAACATCCTAAACTCGAACCACCCAGCCCTAGGTGTCTGCACAAATTCCCTTTCTACTCTATTAACCATCAAAAATAAATTTTCCACAAATCCAAGAGATTTTACTTGCTATAAAAAATAGTGCGAGTACAGCAGTTAGTTTTTTGTGGGTCCCAAGTCACTTTCAGAATAGGCCATGCTAGGTTGGTACACGGGCCAAGTATGTGTCTTGCATACTGAGAAAGGTACTCGATGTGCCACACCTAATTAAAGTATGTATGTACATACATGTACGAATTTGAGCTTATATAAATCCAAAATCATTTAAACAGAAATGCAGGAATAGACTTGAGTACATAACATTCTATGTTGGGTAACATTTATTATATAAAAATCAATTTCAAGTACATAAGTAAAATTAGATATATGAAATAAATGAATATAAAAAATAACTTATTTACCTTACAAACCTAGATTAACATTCTCTGTTTGAACTGTCTTTATTTAGAAAAATAACAATATTTCAAAATCACATCAAATTCTCTTGGACGGATATATTGCAGTCTTTATTTTTCCAACTGAATTGTGACATTAATACAGCATTTTTGAAGATTATAAATACACAATGATTGTTTTTTCATAATTTTTTATTGACTTTATTAAAGTCGTATTGAATATATTTAAAAAAATTATATACTTCAGACTGATTTATACTCGATAATTATACAAATATATCTATACAATCTAATAAATTAATAAGATCTTGTTAAGATACTGCAGTAGTAAAACCTAATATGAACGAGATAAAATAAATGTAGTTAGTCTTAGGTTAGGGTTGACTTCAAGCGTAGAAGCATGACTGGCTTCATCCATTAGACGGGCGTCGGAGTTGGGATTGTATAAACTGTACTGTAAGGCGTTGTAGGCCGTGATCCAGCAATGGAGTTGGTTGTTGACGCAGCTAACGACGCCATTGTGCTCAGCTACAATTGACCAAGAAAACATTTGATCAAAATTATACTTCAGTTCAAAACTGTTAAAGGGTTAGTCAAATTGTTCCTGACAAACATTGCAATAAATATTACTTTGTTCACCTTATCTTCATTAATTTCTCAACACCAAGATTTTATTTATAATGTACTTCGGTTATAATAATTAGATGGTGGTAAAGACCTCTTGTTGCCTTCCTTGCTATTTACAATGTTAGTTCAGTGTTATACGTACCCAAGTGTACTAAATTCATTTAATTATACCACTTAGTTCTTTTATGTCAGGTTGTGAAAAAATAGCAATTTGTGTGTTTTTACAAGTAAAAAGCTGAATTTGACAAAAATAAAAGCATTAATAAATAATTATCCTTCTTTCTTCATTGTTGTATTCTTTGTTTTGTATATATGAAAATTATTCTTTTATTTTTTGTCAGAAGGATGTAGTTATCGATCAACAGTTGTTAATTTTAGGAGCGGATTAGGGATGTGGTCCATTGAACAAAACTTTTAGAAGTTTGTTAAGCTTTTAGTTATATATATATATTTTGCCTACCTCAGGGCAAATTTATGAAAAACATATATGAATAAGGGATCTGGAATCAAATGGGCTCGCTGTTAAAAGTTCTTAGTTATGAAACTATAATCTAAAAATTATTAAAAAAAAGAACTTTAGGACTTTAAAAATGAAAAAAGCTCATTATCAATTGAAAATATTTGTTTTCTATTATAAATATAAAGAGGTGTTTTTTTTTTTAAAGTGTTAAATCTTTTTTTTATTTCAACTACAGGGTTATATGAACCCCAGGGGTGCTGGTTTTTAAAAGAGAAAGTGAAAAAAAAAAGCCCATTTGAAAATATGTCGGCCCTGCATTCGAACCCGGGACGGAGAGTGATGAGGCTATGTCAAAAACTGTTGTGGCTACTAACACCTCTTTTAAGTCCTAAAAGTTTTTTTTTAAATTGTTTTATAATTGTTATATTTATTTTTTTATAATTTATATGTATNGTCACAAACAATTTCACTGATGCAAATTCCATCCAGAAATGGCAGGCAATTCACCATCATACGGAAACATTTCTCTCACTTTTATTTATTTTGTTTATATTATTTTTTATAATTATGTTATTCTAGTTTCATAGCTAAAGACTTGTAACAGAGAGTTAAAATTTTCGAAGGTAAAATTTAATTTAAAAAAATTTTTTTTTCTTCATAATTTCGGTAAGTTGTGCCATTTTCAATTTCAATAATTTCTTAAAACATTTTAAATTCTTAATAATTGTTTTACAAAAATAAACTTTGTTGAGAACATGGCTGACAAAAAATGGCAGGTGGTTTTTAAAAGGAAGTCTCAATATAAAAAATAAAAATAAATAAATAAAATTAAATTATATAATTTTGATACTTGCACGACCTTTGTGGGTCTTTTTTTCAATCAAAGAATGTTTTTTATGCATTTTTTAAAAATATTTGTTATCTACCCTCCAATGTATTTATCTATTAGGTCTTTTCTGAGTATAAAGTAGTATTTTTTTGGAAATTTTTAAAAGAAATGTAATTGTCATAAATTTGTTGAAGTGAGGAGTGGTCAAGAATGAAGTATTTTACATAAACACCATTTTCATTTTTTTTTTTTTTTGCACCAACGTTTTGACTTTTATTCAGGTCATCGGGTGAAAAACAAACATATGTTGATTTGAAAAAATAATTTTATAATATAGAAATAAATAATAAAAATTTCAATCAAGCATTTCATTCTCATATAAAGTGCGCAATTCTTGTTGTGTCATGTTTGTTTCTTGTGAAATTGTTGTGAATGTTATTGTATTTTTCATTTTTTACTCACAAATCTATCTGGGTGTAATTAGACCTGCCAATTGTGGTCCACGCCATATTTTTTTTTTTTACCGGTACATATTTTGTTCTTGTAAAGTACATTTGTTAATAAAAGCCACATTACACACTCAGGAAAAAGGCTCAGGCTTACTCCCTATATTGTATTGCCCCTGTATTGTCTATTGTATGGTTTCCGTTTACCCAAAAAATGTATGCTAACTATGTTTTTTCTTGCGCTTTGAAAAAGATTCAGAGGCAGAAGAAGAACAAAATGTTCTTCTTGATGGTCGATGTTGTCTGATCTAGCAATGGCAATAAATATTTTACCAGATGTGTCATATACGAGAAATTCGTATGTGGTAAACATTCAGTGGCGACCAAAAAACCGGAATGAACAAGTTATGTACAAGATTCATAACGGACCAGTTAGGTAATAATTTTGTCAAACCTGCATATGAATTGTTTAAAAATCTTACAATTAAATAAGTAATATAAATAAACTTTTAGCATTCACATATCAATTTTTATTTATAATTTTTATTTAGAAATTGTGAGATGCGGTCTGGTGTGATGTAGGTTTCAGAAAAACATTTTCTTTATCGTGCCAANTGACATTCATACAAATGAGTAATCCTGTAAACGTAAACAGAATATTTTATATAGATTTTTTTTAATGAAAACTTAAAATCCTGCATTATTTTCCGGACAACCCAATACTTTTGACTGAATTTTTAAGTCGAATCTTTCAGTGTCACAGTTTGAAATGTGACTATCTGATGGAAAAATTCACAGCCAAGTCTCACAAACTTAGTTTTTCATGTTCACTCATTTGAATTATACTTATTAATTTTTTCTTTAAGTGTCAAAGCACATGGTGAGGCATATTTGATACTACTTGCTCTGCTCAAGGAAGGTGTCTGCTTGACAGGTGTCCATTAAGGGAAGTTTCACTGTATACTTATTTTTAAAAAATCTTTATTGTACTAGTTTTTATTGATCATATTTGAGGTGTATTGATTTTCTAAATCTTCTAAATACTGTTTTTTTTGCAACGTTTCATCAAATTTATGCTATCGTGATGCTGGCTTTTGTTTTCAAATTTAATCTAATTTAACTAAAATATACAAACAAAATAACTAACGCAGGTGGCAACTATATCACATTTTGGGGAGTTTTTTAATTTTTGTGAGATTTTCTCTTGTGAGATTTTATTTTTGTTAGTGTTGATTGTTTAGTAGTTATGGTAGTTAAATTAGAAGGAAATTAAAAAATAAAAAAAGCTTGCATTTATGATATACATTTGCCAAAATATTGCAAAAATATACACCTAAAATGTAGACAGTAAATAACAGTACAAATCATATCTTTCGTACAAATTGAATATAATTGAAATAAATCTGATATTTTTTCAAAACTTAATGCTTACCATTCAACGATTCAAGTACCTTATTTTATTGTACAAAATACATTCCTGTATTAATTTAGTGTGAGATAATGATACATAAATTTTAATTGCAGTATTCATAAAATGTGATCATTGTGTTATATGAATGTTAGGTGTGCAGGTTTGAAAACAAAAACATAATAATTATATTCATTAAGTGCATTAAAAAAAAAAAAAAAAAAATAATAATAAAAAAAATCCACCAAGGAGAAAAATCATCCCAAGCTGTTATTGGAGGTGTGGTTAAAAATATGGCAAAGCATTCTTCCTGTCTACTCTAACCACTCAGGGTTTTTAGACACCGAGGGCAAAAAGTGAGAGCTTGTCGCTCACCTAATGGACAGGTTGTGTAGAAACAGTACTGTGAGGCGTTGTTGGACGAGATCCAGCTAGAGACTGTGTCGTGGATGCATTCAGCGACTGCATCGTCCCCATCTGTGCAAACCATCTCCTTTGTTTTGGTATTTTGTCGGTTGCACAATTGTTAAGAATAAAATATGGCCACATGTACACAAGAGGAGGGGGAGTTTGATTCGATTTAGAAGCAAAGAATTTCTTTTTGATACAATTTTTTTGTAAAGAAATTTCTTTTGCTCCAAATCAAGAAGGTAATCTTATAAATTTTATACAAAAGTGTGTTCTAACTAACAATTTCACACAGCAATGAATATCATAATAGTGGCCACAAAAATTATATTAATAGATTTATAATTTTTTTGGCAGAAGGAAATAAGCACAAAATTTTGCAAAATGTTATTCTTTGTCTTATAACGTACCCTGAGATGAGCGAGGTCCTCTAATTTGGTGAGATCAGCTAACTCCAGGTACAGCGAATAGATGAGAATCCAAGAATAGACATTGAGAATGCAGAATATTGTCCAAAAAAACACCATCATGATGTTGTAACCGAAGATGAGGTCATTCACGATCGAAAAGAACAGAGAGGCTAGGATGCGTATGATGGAAAAAATTGCAAAACAGTATAACCATGGTACAATTTTTTTCTCATGTTCCTATTGAAAACGTTACATTTAATATTCTGAGTAACCAGATTTTATCAGTGCAATTACCTTTCTCAACGCCATTATTAACATTATGCTCGAAACAAAAACGGTCATTGCTGATATCACAGAAAACAATGCAAACAAGATAAGAGTGTTTCGCACTGGAAATAGAAAAAAATCAAATATTAAGGAAATAAACAAATTTAATGCATTTTAGATATTACCATGTTTGTTTCCAACATAGACAAACTCATAGCTGATGAAGTAGAAACCGTAGTGAGTCGAACCAGGAGCAGCCAAGGCCAGAGAGTATAGATCAAAGACGCCAAATATGACTGTGAATATACTCAGGAACTGGAAATTTATAATAATCAATAAATAAAAACAACTTCTATGTTACATTATGCTTGAAGTGTTAATCATTTGGTGGGTGATAAATATGACCCTGGAAGGAAAACAATGGTTAACTATACATATAAACTTTATGTATATTTTATAGTTTTTACCTTAAGTTAAAACCAATTTTCAAAACGATTATTCATCTTTTTTTTTCTGAGGGTTCGCAACAGCAAAGGTTATATCAACCCTCAGAGTACCGTTGATTTTGAAAAAAAGCCCATTTGTAAGTATGTCGGGTTCGAATGCAGGGCCGCTGGATTCAAACCCGGGAACTTTACCTTTCAGTGATGAGCACTGTGTCAATGCCTAAACTGTAGCGGCCACCGACGCCCCCTCAAAATGATTATTGATTACAGATTTATGAACTCTCATGCTAATAAATACATTCACTCTTAATTCACACATAATGAACACAAAATGAGATATCTATCAGTATGTATACAAATAAAACATCTGTGTTTCCTCCAAAAATTGGAACAGAAGTCTCAAATACTTCTGCCGTGCTCAAGCACAACTCTCAAATAGAGCGGCATTCCTACACGCTCTCCATATGGAGCCAAGGAATGGCACCCTTCAATTAAGAGGGACAGATTCTTTACACATATTACACAAATAACCTAGTACTCAATATTCCACCATCGACCTTCTCACAATACACATTCTAGCTAATAAATATTAGCACTACAATAAAACAACCCTGTGCCAAGAAAAGGCACCCTTCAATTAAGTAACAGATCAAGCAACCTTTCTCTACATGTTTGATGCATATTCAGGCATTAGACCAAAAATTTCAACCTTGTATGGCTTATAGTTAAGTGCATGAGGATGATCCTTTTCCTACAAGTCGGGCCCTCCGAGTACCACCTGGGCTTTCAATTTTTAAACTGAGTTCTTAACTTTCTAGATATTAGTATAGACAATTAAGTTTTGTCATCAATTTTCTAATTGTTATTACTATCATTATATTAATGTTTTGCTTACCAAAGAATAAGTTCCAGCGATCAGGGCACCCCTTTGGATATCGAGGAAGTAAGCATCCTGCACCAATGGCCTCCGGTACCAGGGGATCTTCAGTGATCTGAGCGAACGGGTTGATTTGAGATTTGAAGTCGATCTGGTTACATGGGAGTAAATGCTTGGTGTCCCCGTACCTGGGTTCGTCAACACTGCCATTTAATGCCTAAAAGAAAAAAGTGATAACAGAAGTCATAACATTTTCTCCTATAAATAATATTAAAAAAAGAGACAGATTCTAGTCCATTGTTATTAATAATGCTTAGTTCCTTTTTTTTTGTATTGTGTTTATTTACAGTTAAATAAAACTTCGTTACTATTAATTATTCTTTTTTGTAAGGACTTGGTTGAAATGAAAAAGTCAGTCACGAGCGAGATTCAAACCCACAAACTTCGAATCCTGCTCATAACACTGACTTTTTCATTTCAACCAAGAACTTATATAAAAAGAATAATTAATTGAAAGAAGTAATTTGGTCAATCAGACCACTAAACATAACGGATTATTCCTATTATAATTTTTTAAAATATGCATTGTCAAAATACATACAACAATGGTAAAAACAAAATGAATTGAAATGTGATTAACTCAATCCATTCCATCTATCAGTCTGCTTTATCATTTAAGGTAGGTGTGATATTTATGTACACTCTGGATCAAGTTATGGTCCTGAAGAATAAAGCAAATTCAGTTGCTACTGCCAAGGTCGGTAATTTTGGGACAGAGTCGGTCTTCAAGGAAATTTGAGATCGCCTGTAAAAACTTAAATATGTCAATCTGTAGATATATTTAAGGATGTTTCGCTCTGATGATGACCTTAAAATAGGTCGAAAGCTTTGCATTAACAACTGAAGATGATCTCAATAAAGATCGAAACGTTGGCACTATGAAGAAAATGTTTTTCTGAAACCTACGTCACACCAGACCGCATCTCACGATTTCCAAATAATCATTAACAACTGAATTTCCTTCTTCATTCAAGATCATACCTTCATCCTCGAAAGCGAAAAAGTGTACTAAAACCAGAAACTCATGTGTTATTTATTGTTATATGGACAAAATGTATTCCTTAAAAGTAAGCCCATAATTTTGTCATCTTTGTCTTTTGATTCTTGTCAGATTTCTAAATCAGTCTGCCTACACTGTGCCCATACCATGGACACATCTTTGAATAGATAACAACCACGCCAGATATAAAAAAATAAAATATATATTGTAAAAACAGTCATTTTCTTGCCAGCCCAATAAAAAAAGAAGAAAAAAAACTGTGGAAATAATTTATTGAACAATGGAAACTTGATTTGTATCTTTATATTAGCAATTCTTTCTAATCTTGTGAGAGTAAACACTGAACATAAATAAGACCGGGTACGTCCCTGTAGTAAAATTCACCTCAAAACCCAAATTTATGTCAACACATTATTAGTGCCTTCATAAAATTTAAGTTGTTACGGCGTTCAATGAGGAAAATAAAGCTTTGGTTAAGTTGTTGATTGGCACGTACACAATTGACGTACACAATGAATTAATTTACCGATGAAATAAAAAATCACTCGTTTACAAATTTATTGTACGATCTTGAACGACAAACAGACGGAATTTCTTTTAAAAAAATAAAAATTTTATATATTCGTTAAACTCAGCATTTTGTCAATCAAAGTGTTACTGTATATACAAATGCCCAAAAGGATCAAAACTAAAAATATGCACTTGTTTAAAATTAAATCTATATTTGAATAATTCTATTAATAAATAAAATAATTCACGGGATAAATTTGAAATTACCTGTATTTTTTTTTTTTAAGTACGAAAACAAAAATAGGCGTGACCTGTGTATTATTTATTTACTGGGGTTGGGCCGATCTCACTTTCTGAGCTGAGTGAATTAATTGGCCCGACAGACTGAAGCGACATTGACGGTATCTGTTTGAAGCTTATATAAACGTCATCATTGGTAAAATCGGTTCATGTTTCATGCTTAATGTTTTATGGTTCATGTTTCCGTTGAAATGTAATCCCTTGCGCCCTATTCCCTAAATGGGCCGATATGGGGCTGCTTCCCTCGCAGCTTGCTTCCGCCGTGACCTGCTTTCATGCTGCTGAGAAGAACCTACTTTGCTTCCTGCTTCCGTTTCCTTGCTTCCTTTTTTCGTTTTATTTGAAATTTACAACTAGAGAATTAACTACAATAAGCAAATATAATGCTGAAAAATAATAATTGACTTGCATTGTCATGTGAGGAAAAGTCATTCACTAGTGACACTCCGATGTAGGTAAACCAAAGTTAAACACTTGTCACTCGCAGTCACTCGAATTAAGATCACGAGGCCAATGTTTCAGTCGGTGGTGTGGAGTATCGGGAAGTGTCGTAGAGGAAAGTTTGATTTCTAAGGGTCCTGTGAATGAAGAGAGGAATTTTTTTTTAAACGAGAGCTCGTAACAGCAGAGGTCATATAAACCCTCAGGGTGCAGGTGTTTTTGAAAAAAGCCTATTTGTAAGTATGTCAGGTTCGAATGCAGCTGGATTTGAACCCGGAATCTTTACCTTACAGTGATGTGCGCCGTGTCAACGATAAACCGTTGCGGCCACCGGCGCTCCAGAGGAATTTGTATCTTGATTTGATGGCTTGGGAAACATAAGGGATATTTAGATCATGGTGAAGGGAACGATTGGACATATAGAAAGGGGCATTTGTAATACAACGGAGGGTTTTGGTCTGGACTGAATTCTATAGGAGTTGGGTACTTTGGCTGTGCCTCATATTCCCATGTCCATGTTGATTTTTTTTTAAATTTTTTATATTTATTTTTGGAATCAGATGGTTGCCAGAGCCACTTGCAATATCATATAATAATGTACAATGGGTTCAAAATAACAAATAAAAACAAGAATAACAAATAAATTAATTAATACAATAATTACAACTATTATTACAACCCTTATTTTAATATAATCATACTATTTTTTGTATTATTCAAGAAGTTTTCTTTTGCAAAGATCACCTCGCTAGAACAGGAGATTATTATATTTGAGTATCCTCTCATATTTCCCATTACGTTTTTAATAGCACTCAGCATCTTCCTCCTTTCTCTTCGTAGAGTGGAGACATCATGATTATACGTTCTAATGTTTCTATGCTACCGCACGTGCACTTTTCGTCTTGTACCTGATTTATCTTTTTTAAGTAATATTTAAACACACCGTGATTGTACCTAACACGTCGCTTTTTTAAGAGTAATCGTCGAAAACCAGGGTGTTGTCGAATGGCAGGCAACATTTTTTTTCCATGTCGGTAATGGGTGTAATAGATTAGTCTTTTACTTTTAAGAGATAGTTTGGATCGTCTGTCTAAAAGTCGAGAAAGTATCGTCTATTGAGTAATTGTTTAAGTCTAGTATGCTGATTCCACGTGAGGCGCATGTCGATCCTAAGTAGCGATCACGTTTGCCGTGGGTTGAGGAACACTATTGAGATATTTTTATTCTCCACTTTTTAAGCCAAGGCTCACTGATGGTAAGGTGAGACTCTAAGGAACGAACGGCAAAGACAGGATCATTGTGGGTAGACAGGATTGCAGTGTCATCTGCAAATGTGAACAAGTATTTGAGTGATTAGGTATGTCTGCAGTATACATTAAATAAAGGATTGGACCAAGCACACTACCTTGGGGGATTTCTGCACGGACAGGATGGTTGGGCGATGGGAAGAACCGTATATTACCCAGCAATAACGGCCGGCAAGGTAGGACTTTAGGATAAGTAGTCGGTAGTAGGGAGGATGCCTTTGAGTTTACACAGCAACCCAGTATGGCAGACCAGATCGAATACATAAGCAACGTCGAGAAAGACAGCTGGACAATACTGTTTTTCCCAAAGGAGGATGCGATAACGTCTATAATACGGTAGCATTGTTGAACCGTAGAATGGTGATGTCGATGATTGATGATCAGGTATTAATTGAAGGGAATTAAGTATGGGATAAAGATGTTGTATGAGGAGTTTTTCAAGGAACTTTCCCATTAAGGGGAGGAGACCTATAGTAGTACTATAGGGCGAGACGTTGTGCAGTGGTTTGTGGGGTTTTGGGATCATGTTAATTGAGGCAAATTTCTATATGGTTGGTAAATGTGTGGTTCTTAGGACGGAGTTTTGCAAGTGGGTAAGGAAGACATGGGCTTAAGATTAAGTCATAACAGGGGGATTTTTTACGAGGAAGTTTGCGTGTGAAGTGCGTTTGATATCAAATGATAATGCTTTGGGGCGAGTTCAAGTGGCAGAGGTTTGTCTACTTCAGGTTCGACTTGTGGAGTAAACGTTTTGTACAGTATTATTATGCATGTATTTCGTGCGTAAAATTCGATGTTACCATGCCCTACTCAAAGATGTTACTTTCAGTTTAACTTTCTTTCAATTTAAAATCACGGAAGTGAAATCCGCCAGCTGCCGGTAGAAAATCTCTACAGAAGGGGGTTTTCATTATCTAATTATTTATTGCAAGTAAAAAAAATATATCTAAGGTGTGAAAATACTTATCACTATAAGTATGATTTCTGGTAAAATCCTAAGAAATTCTATCCCATTCAACAAGAACAGCCGACTTTTCTATGGTGTTAGGACCTGGGTTTCGCCGTTTTACTCGTCTTATGTTGGTCCCAAATGTGATTGGGTTCAATTCTGGATCGAGGTGGCAAGCACTCAATTCCAACTCATTCAGGTATTCATCCGCAATACGTGCTCTATGTGGCCTGGCATTATCCTCCATTAGCCAAAATCAATGTGAGGAGGGATGGCAGTACATGTTCTTCAATTATGTCAGGTAAGTACCTCTGTGAAGTTGGAGATCTTCCTCGCACAACAACCAATCGGTGCGGGCGTCCAAGGAATGCCACCCCCCAGAACATCAATAATCCACCGTGGAGTACACCTGACGAACCTCATACCTTTCTCCTGAGCGTCTCCATATGAAATTACACCCATCTGAAGATATGAGACCAAATCGTCTAGGTGTTAGGATCTCTGTTTCGCAATTGTACTCGTCGGTCAAGTTAGTCCCAACTATGATTGGGTTCAAATCTGGATCGAGGTGGCCACACAAAGCATTCTATTCCAAACTCATTCGGGTATTCATCCACAATATGTGCTCCTGGCATTATCCTCAATTAGCCAGAACCTCTCACCTATATGAGGAGCAAGTGGCTTCACGTTCTTCGATTATGTCTTGTAACTACCTCTGTGAAGTTAGAGATCTTCCTCACACAACAGCCAATTCGTCCAAGGAAATGTCACCCCAGGACATCAATGACCCACCGTGGAATACCACCGGAGGGGCGTACCTTTCTCCTAAGCCTCTCCATAGGAAATTACACCCAAAAGAAGATTTGAGGGCAACTCTCATCTCACCTGTAAAGAGAACTCGTCCCCAATCTTCCAGTGTCCAATTCACACGTGCGAATTGAAGCCTGGCCATTTTCTGAGCTGAGGTAAGAAAAGGTCCACGAGTTGGGCCAAGCCCTGAGGTTAAATTGAGCATTCTTCTTACAGTGCTGGAGGAAATCAAAACATTTCAGACTTGTCTTACCAGATCTCTTATCTCATTTCCCGTAATGCTGCGGATTTGTAGAGCCTGATGACGGATGAATCTATCGTCTTTCTCGTCCATAGGTCGACCCTGTCCTGGTCATTTAGTGTGAAACGCCGTTTCTCTGAAATGCCGAAGAACCTTTTCACCACCCCTTCTTTTCACCTAAGTTTGGTGACAAGAGCAATGAAAAGGTATTTGGCATCGATTGAATATGTACGTATTCAAAATTGCGCTGTTAGCTGTCTGTGAAGGCTGATCACGAACCGTCATTTTAGAACAATATTTTGTTTCTTGTTTTTTTTCCTTTTTGTTAGTACTTACTTTCTTAGCATTTCTCGCTATAATTACTTTTACGGCAGCAGAAAAACCAAGTTTTGTCGCTGATTGCAATTGGAACGAGCATTTTCTAAAATAGTACAATTTTAACATGATAACTGGAAGGTCGTTCGATTGTTGAAGCAACCATGGAGGCGCCTCTCTTAAAATGCCAACGAAAAACCCTTCTCTCTTTTGTGAATTTTCGAATTACCGGAAGATCCCGTCGGCCTTTTGTAGCCGGTCCCACAGAAAGGAAACGAGAGGATTTCTGATAATAGCAAAAGGAAGAGGGCCAATTACAATGGAGATAAGGGAATCTCGGCATTTTTTTCTGGCCGTTCGCCTGGGGGGTGGAGTTAATTGTGAGCTCGTCTATTAAAGGGGTTCATATTAAGACCAAAGCCCCCCCGGCTTCGTCGAAACCCTTCTCGCGATCACTCCTCCGATACTATCCGGACGTGCTTACGCATATGTTTGAGGAGAACTTCAATTTAATCAATGTCCTGATTACAAACACTTCATTTGCATTTTAAGGGCGAAGAATTTTTATTACTTTTCCCATATGATTAATCGGACCTACTCAGAACGTCATCTTTGGTAAATAATAGACGTTCCGTGCTATACCCAAATAAAAAATGTCTTCTGCGTTACTTCCTTTATACACAATTTACGTCAAATAACGTATTCGACATTTTTAGTCTGTTGATCAAACTTATGACTATAATCTCCTGAGCTTATTCGGCTTCTTTATTATTATTAATTGATCATAGATGTCTCACAGCAAGGCATCAGATTCACATACTCCAAATTGTGTTCTGTCAGAACGTTTCAACAACTTCAGCAGCGCTCGTGTTTATACATGGAAGTTGAATTTTCAAGGTAAGTGTGAGAACCTCTGGACCTGGTGTTGTTTTGGGTCAACATGACAGTCGTCATGCTAGGTCATCTCTGGCCATGGCGTCAAACAAATATCCACAACATTCTCACTCTTTCTTAAAATTATTCTTTTCTTCATATTCCGTTCGATATTCTTCCATCACATAAACGATAAGCGAACATTCAGGGTATGCGCTTAACTACTTTTGCGTAGAGGAAGGTACGGTTCCAAAAATACAATAAACCGCACTGATACAGTCGTAAATATTTATTGTTAAGTTGGTCCGGCTTAATATGGAAACAATCAAGGTAAGTCAACCATAACTCTAACTCTGGGAATGAGCTTATTTATATATTTATAGCGAAAGGACTTACCAACGATGCTCGCCAACGCCAGCGTCTTCCAGGATCTTCTTCCTGCAGCTTCCTGGGTCGTCGAAAGTCGACTCTAATCGACTTGTCGCCATGGCTGAGTCCTCTCGCTGAGTCCCAGACAGTAGCTGCGTGACTGCTCTGACGGAGACCTCGATTTGACTGGGATGAGTCTTCAAGTTGACTGAGTCCTTAACTTGACTTAGTCTTCGAGTAGACCGATTTTGTTTCTCAATTAAAGTAGGGTAGGAAAGGAAACGTAAAAATTGTTGGGCCAGGTAGAATGGGGAATTTCCATTACGCAGCTTCCTGGACCCTCGCCGATGGACGTGAGATGGATATCGCTCAACCGGCTGACGTGACCCCAAATTTGAGGTGTCCTACAGCTGGTTGAACTGTGTCTGCAAAACCTTCCCACACTAGGTAACTTCTCGACTTTATTTAGTGAACAGGCTATTCGTCTAAGAGTTCCTATGAGTTTCAGGTTTGTAGGAAACGTCTCTTTGCTCCTTACTGGGTGGGCGAAGATCAGATTTTTGGCCTTATTTCCAATAGATGTTTGAATTCTTTATTTTTAACTGATTTTAGCAACTATTCATATAACTTATGCTCAGATGGGGACCAAGTCGCATAATCTAAGCAATGAGATGCTCAATATTCTACCAATGGCCCTATTACCTTACACATCCACTCTAATAAATATAATCGAGCTCACGATAAGTTAAACAAAAAACATTATGTGAGATTTCTTCTTGAACCTGCAGTTCGGTCGTTTCCGATCATCCTGGCATGTCTTTGTTCTTTTGGTCCATGAGACGTTGGGATTTCGCCAACAACCAAATATAGACAGGTAGACCGGGATGATACTAAACGGCCAAACTAGAAAACATTTGTTATATTGAACCATATGGGGTAGAAGACTTGTACCTTCCAAAAATTGCAACAGTGGCCAGAATACAGTTCTTATGTCAGGTGGCACCGGATCCTCCTCGAGCACCTTCCATAAACGCAGCTTTCGGCCCAATCGTGATTGTATACCAACAGCGTGGCTTTTGTAAGAACGATCTTCTTCGAAACATAATCTTCGGAGGGTCACCATGACTATTTATCTATCCCAAAAAAAAGTCAAAAATTGACTGGACAATTACTTCAGGACGTTTGAAGAAAGACAGTACACAGCTTTTACAAGGACAATTCAAGTCAATGAAGAGATTTCATAAATCGATATGTTCTTGAATATAAAATAGACAATATTACTGAATTGTACATTCTACTGTACAACGAAAAGGTTGTTCCACCCAGGACAATGTGTAAAATGAGCACGTGTCGGTGAAGAGATAGGGAATCGTGCGAGGAAATTTTTCCGCTTCGGTGTAATGGATTCGCCGATAAGAAATTCCCTTTTGAGCATACATCGTTATACCCTTCAGCCCATCATCATCCATTATCTTAAACGTGTTTCAGCGCGCTGCCTCTTTTCATTTCGTAACCGTAATTAAACTCGGCAGGGAAGACGCAAACTTATAATTTGTACTTTTCTCTATCAAGCAGACGTTAGAGCTGTCATTGTTCATTTATGTTAGAAGAAAATTATTTTTTAAATTAATTTTTAACCATATTGTTGTAGCATTGTTAAACCTTTTTCGAAAATCAAACGTAGTAGAAGACAAGTTAATATCTGGCCTCATATCACAAGTTTCCAAGTTTTTGAAAATTCCAATCATGACAACCTTATAGCAACAAACTATGTCCAGGCTCTCCCCTCCATGGTAGAAGCAGCAAAGCGAGGACGGATAGTTCAGTACTTAAGTCCGGCCTTGGCATTGGAAGGAAAACTAAAAGGAAAAAAAATCCACCTGAAACCAGCCCAATCAGACAATCAGATTTGCATCATTTAATTTTTATTGATATAAATGATTTCTGTTGTGTAGCCCATTTTCATTTATGGTTTTATTTTTTGGTATTTTTCCTTTTTGACTATCAAATTTGATTGTTTTAATTTTGCACTTCAGGCCCATATTATTAATACTTATCATATCTAATTATTGTTATATTGTTTACTTGTAAGCAAAAGTTCATGCTTTATTTGTTTTTCTCTGTGTCCTGGCACCCAAGATATCATCAGGTGTTTCACCAGGTTTTCGAAATTTTGGATGTATTCACTGACTAATTTAATGTGATTTTTTTACATCCTAATGCTTTAAAGGCTGCTTGGCTAACAGATCTTATGAGGATTTTTAGTAGGTGTATTGGTATCTCCTTTGCTTCTCTGCATAATCTGCACGTGCAGTGTTGGGTTATGCCAATCTTCTTCAGATGTCCATTTAGTTTGGAGTGTCCTGTTAAGAATCTTGTCAATATTCGCAGTTTTCTTCCAGCTTCTTTTAATAAATTCGGCTACCCCTTTCCTTCCAAGTATGTTAGGAGGTTCTTGGATTGTATGAGTCCAATGAGTCAATTTTCCCTCATTTTATGTTTATCCTTCTGTCTGAAGTGCTCATTTATAGTGCATTTCCTATGCAACAGGAGTGCTCTCTGTCACTATATAAGAGGTTTGATTAGTTAGGCCGTTATACCAATGATGACCCAAAGGTCAATTCTGAGCCTCAAGGAAAACTTGAATATGCCTAAGCATATTTTCTATTATTCTTACGTGTCTACTATTTTAACAACGACGCAGTGTAACTATAGAGTGATGTGGTTTCAGTCTTAAAGAGTTTTGCTCACTAATACATTATTACAGAGGGCATGTGCTAAAAACGACCTTTTGAATAGCTTATTTTTTCAGTGGCCCTTTATATGAAGTCGGTTTATTAGCTTCAGGAAGGGATCCAAGTTAGAGGACGTGGTTGAGCGGATGCTCGAGGACGACAGCCGGTGGCAGTGACAATCCCTCATCATAACGACACCCGGGGGCGATATTGCTGAATTTTCCCTTCTTTCCTGACGGGATACGTGGCCGGGCCGGGCTTTATTGGAAGTTTGCGAACGGCGATAGTGCACCGTGAGGACGGCGGTTCTGCAAGTGGCACGGCCGGGGGCGCATGCTTGCAGAAAGCAGGGCCGGGCTGCCTGCCACCACAATCGATACCCGGCCCCCCTTCAATTCTCACCCAGACTCCCTACCAACTACTAACTGCCGTTATTAATTCTCGCGATTCTGCCCATTTGCATACCGCGATCCGAGGGCCGCCACCGCCGTCACCGGGGGACGACAGTTTCCATTCATCAACCATCCGTGGAAATATTGACTGACCGCCGCAATTCGCGGGACGCATAAAAAACCGGATTTAATCATCACGGCTTAAAAAAAAGAAAAGCTCATTCAATTTATAACGTGATTTCATCAACTTGATTCGTCGGCGAACCAAAATACCAACATTCCATCCATATAAACTGCTCAAAAATGAATACGGATATTGCCAATTTTGTAGTATTTACTTTCCCTAGCAGTTTTATTATAAATTGCATTAAAATTTATTAGATATTATTGTTTTTACTGAAAAAGAATTTAATTAAGCGATTTTGAAAAATAGAGAAATAAAAGGTTTTAATTCCATAATTTTGTTTATTGGACAAAATAATTTTTTTGAAACAATTGATACTGTGTATAATGTTCTAGGTTTCTTCAAGCTAAAACTTCTGGGTACCTGTTAGGCATACTGTTAATAAGGTTGGCACTAATTTTATAAGGAATTTCACTCCATAGATGCTGCAACGCTGCACTCAGTTGTTGCAGGTCAACTGGATGCGGATGGTGATCGAAAAGCCTTTTTGTGAACTCATCCCACTTGTGCCCAATGGGAAGGGAGGTCTGGTGACAATGGGAGAAGGGCCAGATGGGAAATTTTCAGGTTTTCTAAACACTGATGAACAACCATTTTGCCTCTATGAGGTCTGGCATTGTCATCCAGAAATCGAAAAGCCCTGCCAATGTGAACCCTGGTTTGAGGGTTGTATTCCTCGATAATTTCTTGGACCCAAGGTGGGGTTGCCTTCAACAATACGGAGTCCAGTTCGTCCTCCAGTGTAAATCCCAGCCAAGACCATTACACCCCTTCCTCCAAACTGCGCTGAAGAGAGCACGAACTGGGGCAGTGTACGCGCCTGCTATCACTATACAGAAAGAGACGGGACTATCAGTAAGCATAACAGCATTCAAATTGGTGTTCTCTTCTCGATCTTGCTGAACCATATTCATCTGTGTTGCAGGTGGCGGGCTGTTGCTGCAGGTCGTCTCAATGAGGCATACCATGTGAGGGAAACCCAACAAACGATTACGAATCGTTTGTGTCGATAAAGGCCTTGCCAAAACATCTTGTACTTCATTTCAAAGGGTTCCGTCTTGCAGCAATGACAATATTTCTATCCTCCCTTAGCGTCGTAATGCGCTGAGATCCACTACCAGCCCTCCTATTGGCACTTCCAGTCTCTCGGAATCGGGCTAAAACCCGGGAGGCCACGCTCTGAGAAACTGCCAACTGCCTCTCCGATATCCACTTCCCGGTGACCTCGATGACTGATTCTCACAATAATATTTCAAACTTCCTTGGTTGAAGAGAATTCCCTTGGTTTAAAATGGAGAAAAGACGAGAAAAGAATCTTTTGAGCCAGCAGCGTTTGAACACTTTCAAAACGTTTTGGCCGTTAAAAAAAAATTGTTTATTCGTTACGAGGAGAGACCAGAATTATGCCTCTCTTCTAGATTGTACAATAATACTCCTTCCCAAATCTAATATCAAGAATTCTACAAATTAAAAGCCATGCACATACCCTCTGAATTTATTTTCACTGATGGATCGAAAAACGTAGATGGAGTTGGAGCAGGTATTGTTTGCGGCGGACAAACGTATAGGTACAAACTGTCTTCACTGTGTAGTAATTTCACAGCAGAGCTACTAGCAGTACAAAAATCCCTCCATATACTTTCCACCCCTACAATCACATCGGTTCGTCACTGATTCGTTATCGGTTTTGATGGTTCTAATGAATCATTTTTCGAACAATCAACTGATACATTTTCCTCTGATTGAAACAACTGCAGACCGCAAATGTAAATGTGATGTGCACACGGACACAAGGCCATTGTGGCATCACCGGAAATATGAAGGCAGACTTAGCAGCGAGACTGGCTACGAGGAAGGTCTCCCCTTTCAGGAAATTCCCCCAAAAGACTTTTCCACGGATGTACGGATGAAAATGGACGAAATGGCAGAACAATCGGGAAAACACCATCGACAACAAACTGAGGGGAATAGAACACAACGTCCGAACATGGAGCTCATCCGCGAGAGAAAACCGGCGATCTTGATCAGACTCAGAATAGGGCACACAAGTCATACACACCGTTACCTAATGGCACTATACAAATGTGTGCACGCACCGAGCCACAGTCGGTGAGGCACATTCTGGTGGACTCCCATTTATATGCATGTTAAAGTTTTACATAGACTAGCCAATAATATGAAAAACCTTCTCAATCATCGATCCAGCTATTTGATGAATTGTTTCAATTCCTTAAAGCCTCCAGTCTACACTCAAAAATATAACAGGTCAAACCAATATATGATACTCCAAATAAAATAACAACCTTAGTAAAAATTTAATCAAAAAATTAGTCTTGTTCAAGATTTAATTATCTTGGTCCATTTATTTGCCTTTTATATCCACTATAGTTAAGTTATAATAATAATTTGTTAGTTAAAGCTATGGAAGGAATCAAGGCGAGATAGCCCAGGTGCTTTTAGTTAAAAAAAAAAAAAATATGGCCAAAATGTAGTTACAAAGTGAAATGTCCGAAAAGTATGGCGGCTAAGATAATTAATAATTTTTTGGTGTTTAATCCTCAAAGCAACATGGGGGTGGGCTTCGTCGTCGTGAAAGACTACATCTTTTCTGTTAAGTAGATAGGAAGGAGGACATATTTCTTATTGAATCAAACAGAAGAGCGCCGAGTGATAAACTGTTATATTTAATTGAAAATATACGAAAAGCCTTTCATAATCACACGAGCTCCGAAGTATAACTGTAAACTGACTGTGACAAAGTCATTAAAAAGTTCATTAAATGTATTCAATTTACACGGTTATTTCATCAACCTGAATCGTCGGCATGGAAATTACAAACATTCCATCCACATAATACAATATTTTTCTGAACTTCTGCCTAGTATCAAGTAATGAAAATCTAAAAAACATTAATATAACAAACTTATATTAAATTGGTAAAAATTTAATATTTACCGACTGGTTTACGAACTGATGAAGTCTCAAGGTTTTATTTCACGTACAATAAAGTAAAACACGTCTAAATTCTCTGAAATTCGATAAAAGTACTTATAAAAGAAGTAATTTAACTTTTCCTGTCTTGTATAGAATGTAAGATCATCAAAGTGCCAAAGTCGTTTCTACTTTCTATATTAACAAATTGTCGGACGGTGATGAAATTTAAATTTTACAGCAAATCTAAGGAAAACTAAGCGGTCTAAATTGTATAATTGAACGAAAATAGGTTCTTCATCTTTTTAGCGGCTTTATGCTGTTAAATCAACACTCATTTATCCTCTTCACCCAACCTGTTTGAAAAGTGAAGTTGCCTGGATTGTAAGGACTACAGTTTCCATTTTTGTGATTATGTAATAAAATGACGTAAATCTAATAAAATATAATATATTATAAAATATAATATTTTATTATAATATATACAATAAATAAAATGATTAGATAATTAGTACGTCTATTTGATAAAATTAAACAATAATCGAAAGTTAGTATTCCTTCGGTTTGCCAACAACCGTCTTCATACCAATTGCTGAAAGAAATAAAAATTTACTGATGATCTGAATAGTAAATTTAATATATTATATGTATTGTGATATTCATTAATAAAACATTTTGTATACTTGCTGATGAAGACATAATCCCTGAAAATCCAGCATTAAAAAGCCTTTTACCAAACTAGGTACTATAACTGTAACTTTTTTTTTTTTTTTTTTTTTTTTTTTTAACGAGGGTTTGCAACAGCAGAGGTCATATAAACCCTCAGGGTGCCGGTGTTTTTGAAAAAAAGCCCATTTGTAAGTATGTCGGATTCGAATGCAGGGCCGCTGGATTCGAACCCGGGACCTTTACCTTACAGTGATGAGCGCCGTGTCAAAGACTAAACCTTGCGGCCACCGACGCCCCCCGACTGTAACTATTAAAAATTATTTGTACGGTTTCATAAATATTTTAGGTAAATGTTGCTACAAAATTTAATAGGATTGGTGAAAAATTAACTCAAATTTGCCGAACTGGAAATCACTTACTTGGTTGAAAATTCTAATTGTTTTTGTAATAAAAACTAATCGGACAAAATTTTTTTTAAACCTAATGAACACAAGGGTTACATTTAACAATTTAATGATAGGGAAAAAGTTAAGAAGGTAGATATGTTGGAAGATAAGTTGAGTATTTAGGAAAGTAGGAAGGCATGTAGGTTGGTAGCTAGGTAGGTTAGTAGAAAGGTAAGCAGGTAGGTATGGTACGTTGGTTGGTTAGTAGGAAGTATGTGGGTTAGTAGGAAGGTAAATAGGTGGGTATGCTGGTTGAAATGTTGATAGATAAGGTAAGTAGGTTAGTAGATCGTTGTTTCCGTGTTTCCCTAAACAATGAAACTTCCAGACCTTTCACAATTGCCGCCGGTGTTCCCCAAGGTTCAATCCTAGGGCCATGCTTGTTTCTCCTTTTTATAAATCCACTCCCCTCACTGAGAAATTGCAAAACTGCGCTTTATACTGTCTATTGTTCATCCTGGAGGCCTAAGACAATTGTGAAAAGATTAAATGACAGCATCACCAGGATTTGTCAACGCTGGAAACTAAGGATTAATATCCCCAAAATTGAGGCCGTACTTTTCACAAAACGACGACCAATATTCAGTGAAACCATTTCCATTCATGGACACAAAAACGAGTGGTGTGAGGGGGTTACTTGGGTTTAAATCTGGAACGAAAACTTAACTTCTCTACGCACATAAATGACATAGTTACGAAAGGTAAAATAGCCATAAAAGCCTTATTTCCGCTGATGGCCTGTGAGTGGAAAGAGCTTTGAAAATAAACTAATTATTTATAAAGTAGCTATTAAACCTATCCTGCTGTATGCTTGCCCAGCATGGAGTCACGCGTGCGAATCGAACATCCAAAAACTGCAAGTGGTCCAAAATAAATTTCTAAGATTTATAACCTAACACGAGAATTGGCCTCCTTCATGAGAGAACGGGAGTGGAGTATATTAAGTCCGGATTAAAGCGTCTGTCCAGGAAATTTTTTTATGGTCTCTCCACCAGCAAGAACACTATTTGTAGGGATGTAGGAGTGAATGATGTTAACTTTCCATGGAAACATAGAAAGATTAGGCATAATACATAAATCTAGGATCTGTGATGTATTTATTGTTTCCTCTACCAGAGCTGTGATACTGTAAGTCTTACAGTGTAAGACAATTTGTGATAATTCAATTACTGGGGATGCATTGTTCTTGTTAATCTCATTTATTTTTTTATATTTTTGTTAACTCATTTAATTGTTGTCCTATTTGATACCTGGTGGGTTTTTTAAAAAAAATTCCCACTATTTACTTGTTTGATTAATTAAAAATAATAACAAACTAGGACTAGGTGCGTTGATAGGAAAAAGTTTTGAAATGGGACGTAAAAGTGCCCCGCCACTTCCCCAGCTTAATGAAACGTTATGTAACATAATGTACAAGTACTTTTTAATAAATTGTATTCATTCATTCAGGTTAGTAGAAAGGTGGTAAATAAGAAGGTCAGAGGTCAGTAGGTTGGTAGGTAGGTAGGAAGATAAGTAAGCTAGCAAAAGGTAAGTAGGTAGGTAAAAAGTAAGATAAATAAATAAATGTTGATAGGTAGGTCGATAAGAGTAGTTAAAAAGGAAGGAAAGTGGATAGACTGGCAGTAAGGTACGTAAGTTAGTTGGAAGATCGGTACGAGCAGATAAGAAGGTAGAAATGTTGTAAAGGAAGAAGAAAGTGGAAAGCAAGAAAGCGTTATATCTTTATAAAATTGTAATGATCGTAATTTCCCGATAATTCCTGAAATCTTTATCGATCTATAATCATATAATTATTTGGTGATCGTGAGATGCGGTCTGGTGTGACGTAGGTTTAATAAAAACATTTTCTTTCGTCCCAACGTTTCGATCTTTATTGAGATCATCTTCAGGGCTCAAAATGTTTGTTTTCTGTGTAGATATGTCATTATTGTGCGTCGTGTTGAGAGGACATTGCCACTCTTTGAGCCCTGAAGATGATCCCAACAAAATCGAAACGTTGGCACGATAAAGAAAATGTACTTCTAAACCTAAGTCGCACCAGACCGCATCTCACGATCTCCAAATAATCATTAACTAACGGTCACTAAACACCACACATACAATCATATAATTGGTCAACATTAAAACATCAAATATTTAATTTTGTGCATATATAAATTTTTTATTGTTTATGAATATTTCTTAAATGTTGTATTTTCGTCAATTTTCAATTGACATCTCTTTTTTGCAAATCAGCTAGTTATTGAACCTCGAAGGTTCGTTCGCTTAGTAATCTACTTAAAAAAAAGTTAAATTTCTGTAAATTGACGTTCATTTCTCTTTGAGAATCCCTGCTGTCACTTATGCAGATGTGATACTTGACCCAGGGCTTAACAAAGTGGTAAACGCATTGCAACATGCATATTTTGCATCTGATTTTCAGTTATAATCTGGCATTTAAAGCGAAAATTATTTCTCTTCGCTGTTTTTCATCGTTTGCTGTCCTGTTTCGAAGCAATAAACAACAAATTTGAATATTATGCGGAATCAGAGGGGCCTTTATTACAAGGGTTTGTTGACCAAATCATGAATATAATTTACAATTTTTTTGTTTTTTACTGTTTAAGTTTGTCTTTTTAGGAAAAGCATGAATGGGGTCTTCTTGACCGAAATAAAATATTTATGCGACTAGTAGCGCGATGCCCGGCAACTATCTTGTTCACAGGATATTTGGATTCAGGCCAGCATTAACCCTGGACATTATTTATCCTATGGTAACTTGCGCCATCCTTGGCACACTTTAACCGATGCCCTCCGAAAAGCCTTCGTTTCCCTCCGCCTTCTTTCCCTAAGAGCCAACTTTTCACATTAAGCTTGTAATGCGTCCCGGCATGGATTTCGCCTTGGGAAAAAGCTTGCTTTTGTATCGGAAAAATCACTGCTTCGGTTTTATTTAAATATTTAAAAAACAATTCTGTGTGTGTTATATTTTGCCATATCCTTGTCACAAATGAATAATTTTTGTTTTTATTATTTTCGCTATACTGACACTGGCTAGAGTTGCACAAGGAGGATACATGTTTTGTATAAACCAGCCAAAGGTAACATTCACTGTGAGGGAACTTCGGTCTTGAACCATCGTCGTCCAAGCCTAGGCGGGGTTTTTGAGATGGAAATATGTAGAGGTGTTTTGAGGAGTAGTGTAGAGGTAGATAGAAATTTATTTAGAAATCGTGAGATGCGGTCTGGTGTGATGTACGTTTCAGAAAAACATTTTCTTTATCGTGCCAACGTTTCGATCTTTATTGAGATCATCTTCAAGTCCTGGGATTTACAAACATTGTTTACATATTACAATTACATTTTTGGATGTGGAAAAGTGAATTTATACAATGCAAAATATATTTTTTATATTCAATCAAAGTGTTTGTTTTCTGTGTAATTGTACCATTCTTGCGTGGTGTTGAGAGTGCCAGTGAAATTTTGCTGTTTTATGTTTATATACGTTGGATTTTGAAGGGGTGGGGAAGGAAGTCGGTAAAGAAAAGACATTTTTGTATAAGTCGTCGGCTTCTTTGAGGTGAAAGGTGCCGACGAAGGGAAAAAATGTGTTGGTAATGGTTCGGCCAAATTATCCTTTCAGGATTATATAGAAAGGGATAAATAAGAAAAGGAAAGCCGAATTGTCATGTCCGCATCTCACGATTTCTAAATAAATATCGATTAACGGTCACTAATCACCACACATTTCTACACGGGTAGATAGATTGTTTGCATTTGAATTCTAACGGACAATGGTCATTTCAATGTTGACGAAAGGAATTTTAGTAATTGGGAGTTTTTTGATGGTACTGCCAAAGGCCGGTGTTTTTTTTCCCTTGGCTTTGCATCATCGGCCATGCGTTTTCCTTCGGCGTCGCCGCAGTTATAGAATTTACTATGTTTCTTTCACTACATGTTGTTGTCTTTTCTATTTTGATGTCATTATTTTTTATAAAGGTCATTAAACTGTCAAATACTGGAATATTTTTAGTGTCGCTCAATATAGTTGCTATATTTGTTGGGAACGCTACTCCGTGCTTTCTTAAATTCTCATATAATTCCTCTCTACCTTTGTTTCTGCTGTGGCATGTTAATATGATTTGTTCCGGGTCGGCATATGTTTCTCCGTCACAGTCGCAATTTGCGTTTTCTATGAGGGATATTTTTGCTAGTTGGTGCGGAAGTTGGTTGTGGTTAAGTCTAAGTCTGATAATGGTAGTGAAAAAGTTCCTTGGTCTAGTAAGTCTGTGGAACCATGGCTTGTAGGGAATGGCGGGTTGTATTCTTGCATAGTATTTCCCTTTAATTCGTTTGGATTCGACGTATTCTTTTTGCCAATTCTGTTTGGCCATTTTATTTATATGTGCTTTGATATCGCATGTTGTTATCAATTTAAATGGGCTCCCATTTTTGCAGCATCTTTTGCCAGTAGGTCTACTTCCTTGTTGTATTTATTTATATCGTGTGCTTTGACCCATATGAAGTGAACTTCTACTTCGCTTTTCCTCAATTCGGCAAGTACATCTAGTATTTCCTCTATCAGTGGGTTTTCGTCAGTTTTAGCCTGTTCTAAAGCCGTTAGTACTAGGGTGTCTGATACGATGGCTGCGTCGTCGTGTGTTAGATTTTCTGCGGCTAGAACTTAAGAGCTTGTAGTATGGCAATGCTCTCTGCCGAATAGATGGTGATTATTTCCGGAAGCTTCCATTTATGGGATACTGTGCCTTCTGTTGTCATTATTGCTGCGCCCGTTCCTTTGTCTGACTTTGACCCATCTGTGTACACAACTTTGGTAACGCTGCAGTTGCCTGTCTCGTAGCAGCATTTAATCACGTCTGGCTTTCCTGTTAGGTGATTTGGGTTTAATATCACACTCGGCCTAGTCACAGGTTTCCAACGCAGGTTCGGTGTTGTTTTGCATTGTTGAGCCGATGGATGAGGCCAAGACCGTATGCCGCTGGTAGTGATCCGTGACCCAGAGAGCCACTGGCTTAGGTCCGGGGCCGTGAGTCCGTTGAATCTGCAGCAGTTGAAGGGACTCTGGTGCAGCAGGTAGCCGAGTACAGCAGTTGACCAGTAGCCAAAGCGGCTGTGTTGAGAAGGCAAGTTCGAAGTGCTGATTATTAAAAATTCGTCGGGGAGACGTGTCTCGAGATGCGAAGAGAGAACTCGAAGGAATTTTCCCTCCTTTTTGCCATTTTTCAATTAGAAAGGTAGGTTGAGATGGGAAGTTGGTGTCCGAATGGATCGAAGTCACAATAGCCTCAAGTGGTAGAGCAGCGACGTATTTAGCCGAAGGTCGTAGGTTCGAATACCGTCCGGGACTAGCTTTTTTTTCCA
Organism: Cimex lectularius; assembly: GCF_000648675.2. Taxonomy (NCBI): domain Eukaryota; kingdom Metazoa; phylum Arthropoda; class Insecta; order Hemiptera; family Cimicidae; genus Cimex; species Cimex lectularius. The sequence continues at coordinate 1,340,834 of NW_019392893.1, read as the reverse complement.
ACCAATACCTTACATAAAGATTAATTAATTGAAAGAAATTTTTATTAAATTTTAGTTACTCTGTTGATGACCTCAGCTCTTTGTCCGTCCATAAACCTCCCACTTTAACTACTTTTCCCACAAAACGAATGTTCTCGTGGCGAACCATCGAAACATTAATGCTATGTTATTTAAATGTGAAAACTTATCAAGGAAGTGAAATTTATAAATATCCCCTTCTCTGCTGCTGGTGTGTTGGCCGGGGGTTTCATTTGGCCCAAGGACGGCGAACCGGCTTTGATGTATGCCGAGAAGAGGGGCTTAGGAAAAGGCCAGCAAAAGCCGAGATAATGCAAAGTTTCCGTTTAAAGGAAATCGTTCCCTTTGAGGATCTTCACAGGAGATATATTTCAATTAAGTTCCGCATTCCAAGCTCAAGGAATTTTCCAGGAACTGCCCCTGGTTGAATACATACCAAAACAATTTCACTTGTGTTACGAATTAGTCTTAAACACTCTTAAATAAGTTCAAAATGCTTACCAACATCCAATCACTTGTGACTTTTTTCACATATTTTAAAAAAAATAATTTATAAATACGACAGGTTTAAATTTGAATTTTGGACTTCTCTAGTTTCTATACAGTGTCACTGTTAATGAGAAATAAATAACCAATTAATAGAATGTAGCACAAGAGAGAATAAACATTAATAATAAATTTGTATTTAGGAATGATTAGAAGATTTTTACGAGTATATCATATAATTGTGATTTTAAACGAAGAGATGATGGATGACTTCTGACGTAGGTTGATGACCGCTTCTTGCAGGTTGAAGTTGTACCTTTTGGTATTTCAGTATAAATAAACTATTTTAAGGAATCGATATTAAAATATTTATGGATCTGACCAATTCTAGTACACTTTCGTGCGTGATATGCTTATGTCAACTACAATCAAGTTACAAGTTAAAGAACTAAGTGTAGACGTAAAATGGCACTGAGGATTGTGAAAAGTTTCAGAACCATTTCATTTGAAGCTGTATACATTCTGGCTGACATTCTGCCCATTGACGTTTTCCTTCAAGAAATCATCCATCAAAATCAAATTTTGAAGGGAACTACTACACATATAGGACCCAACTATGAAGTTGATTACTGCTTACCAGTAGATAAATGGCCGCACCCGGCGACGTTCCCTGAAATAAATGAAACATCTGATCTTGATATTCAGATTTACACAGACGGAAGCAAAACGAACAGCTAGGTCGGTTGCGCAGTTGTAATTTTCAAGATTCAATCTGAATTCATGAGGAAAAACATAAAATGGAAAGTGCTCCAACAATCAAGCCGAACTTCTGGCTATTCTCGAAGCTTTAACGTGGCTAGAGGGATACAGTCCAAACCCTGATAAAAAACAGCAACATTGGACAGATAACCAAGATTCCCTGGTCTCGATTCAGGACTGTCAAAACCATTCGCTTCTTGTTGAAGAAATCAGGCATTTGACTTCCCACCTAGAAAATACCGACGGTATAAGAATCAAGTGGATTAAAGCTGACTGTGGATTCACTGGAAACGAAGCAGCTGACACATTAGCCAAGGAGGCAGCCAACAGCAAGGACGAAATTAGCTTTTACCGTGTGCCGATTTGCTGAATACACTTCAAGACGAGACAAGAAAGTAGGATAGATCGGAAAAACAATGGCCGGCGACAACAAAAGCGCTTCACATGGGAAGGTTTTCCCAACGATAACTGCCCGAGCAAACTCAACATTTAAGCACCATTATAAGTTGACCCAAGTACTTACTGGGCACGGGAAAAGCCGAGCATACCTTCATCGGTTCAAGATTATAGAGGACACAAAATGTCATTACAGTAATCCAGAGGAACAGACATGGGATCACATACTATTCTACTGTGCTTTATTTGATAAGCCCAGATCAGTGTTTGAGCGGTATGACAACGGGAGGCGTCTGGCTACCAACGAGGGATACGCTTATGAACGTTTACAGTGAACACTTTCTAAAGTTCCTCGACTCTATAGAATTTAATTTTCTGTGATATACCTGTGACGCTAAGTTAAGACAAAATTAGAATAACATTATTATTGCAATCTACACACAAGCGCCATATATTATAAATAAAAATGTAATTATTTGATATCTTACAAGCACACTTGTTATAAGCATTTAATATAAAAAGGGAGCGTGCAATAAATAAATAAAAATCCGCACACATCTTGGTCACCGCTTGTTGTTACACGTTATCCAATAGTGTTATCACTGCTTCAACAACTCGCCTTTCACGCTACAGCCAATGAGCGCTCTGTATATAAGAAGAAATTTAACCTGCTTATTTCAGGCGAGTCGACGAAGTTTCAGCTCTCACTAATGGTTCCGTCACCACTAGCTACAGTAACAAGGGTTATTGCAGCATCTTATCTCGCACTCTCAACAGCTTTCGTGGCTGTCTGCTGCTCGAGTCTCTTCACTCACTGCCGAGTTTACTGACTCTCGCTGTATCCACCATCGGCGACCATAACAACCACCCTTCTCAGGGGTCACCAAAAACTCCGGTCACTAAGCATCTGAATTGTAATACAGATTGACTTGTGTAGATGACACAGCATTTGGACTATATCGTGCAGTTCTGCAAAGTCTTTTGTTGATATGAGCTCTCTTTCAATCAAATTCTACCAAAAAAATCACAGCATCATCCTTTTTCGTCTTTTAAGATGATAATGGCCGCAATTGTTGATCTTAGGTTTACCAGCGAAATTCTCTGATCTTTCAGATATTGACTGAAAAATCCCGTGATGATTCTAGTCGGTTTCTGACGTAGGCAAATAGCGCCATTGAATGTAAAATTTCCTCCTGTCACTTTCGCACTTAGCTAGTCACTTTGCTACGATTACAGACTGTTGACATACCACGATACATGGGACTGTTCATTAATAAAATAATGACGTGGATCTTACACACTCGCTTGATGAACCGCCGTCACAAACTCTTACTCCTTGACCTCAAATCATTTACACAACTCTCATGCGTCCCATATGGACTTGGAGTGGAAGTTTAGAGCTCAACCAAACATTCCAATTCATCCCGTATCTAGTCTCTCCAATCCAAAATCCTAAGAAAAATCCTTAACGCTCCTTTCTACGTCACCAATAAAACTATCCACGCTGACCTCCATAACTCAATCCTTCTAGCCCTTATAACAACATTTTATTAGAAATTTCACAATTCTGTACACCCAAACCTCTCCGTCCAACAACTTTCCACTCTAACTATACCTGGAAGTCCTCAACGTCGGCTGAAGAGGCAATAGCCTAGGGATTTGCTTCAATGGTATGTGTATGTAATATGTATGGGCGCGCGGTGTGAGGTGTGTTACCAGTGGGTAGCCTCTCCCATCATATTTTTTTTCATATTCATGAATGACCAAATGTATTGTAACTAAAGTTATAGGTGTAAATAATAATAGCAATAATAAAAAACCCTCCTTTAGTCTGAGGGTGATGAATCTGTATTTTGATCCTTTTCGATCATCTTGGTTTTCCTATCCACGCTGGATGTCTGTCTGATTCAATGAAGATGGCGAAACGCCGAAACACGTCTGACAAAGCAATCCAACAATCATCCAAGATGATCAGTAAGGATAAAATTACAGATGATCTAGAAATTCAAAATTAGGAGGGAAACACTATATGGTGCACTGGTTGATTTTTGCCATCTAGGCACTATTGTTTTTTTAATACAATGCCCTTTCGATTAAAAAAGGTTTTGTTTATTGTAGTGGGATTTTGGCTAAAGCTTACAATTTTAAGCCCAACGTTCATAGTATTCTCTTAACTGCAATGATATGTAGACCTAAACCAAACCAAATATGGTTGGTCCATCCATGGTGGTCCAAATATAACATATTAAATAATTGTATAAACAGTAAATTTATTGCAGCAAATAAAAGTGACCAATAAAAATCAATAATTTGGAAAGGTTCAATTCAGTATGCTCGGGTAATTTAAGCTCGGAATTTTTGTACTTTAAAAATAAGCCTGGAGAAGCGGGTAATTTCAAAGAATAAAAATGAACTTCTTAATTGTTAATAATTTTAGTACTGGCCAGATAGTTAATTTAGTTGACCTTTGAAGTTTTTCTTTATGATAAAGAGTGCAAGCATCTGCGTTTAGATCGAAACTGGCGTGATCATCTGTACCAAAATCGAGATGGCATTGTTGTAGTTGTTTCAGGACGTCGATCGACACGTGGGATCGTTTAATTCATTAAAAAGAACCCGAAAGAGTTCTTTGTTACTTAGCAGTTATGAGTTTATTAAAGAACTTAATCAACAAGAGTCTTCCGATGGGGCAGACCTGTCCTAACTTGTGCCAAAAAAGAACGTTTATCAGCGGTCCGCCGACCCATTGTGTCTCCACTGGGGTAGGTCATTTGTTTACTAAGGAATATTAAATACAGATATGCCTAGATATTTACGTTTGATTCTTCTAATTTAGTTCTATGACTAGGTTTATAACGAAAGTGTTTTTGAATTTAAAGTTGTTTTTTTTTTACAGGAGAAATGTGTACATTTCACAACGATAGGCGTGTCCATGCTTGTAGTACCGCTGTGGATTCTAGCTCACATACGTACCTACAGAGAGATGAAAAAGTGATCATAATTTTCTTATTTGGAATATCGTCATTGTATTTTGAATTTTGATTAATAAAGAATGACTTGTTAAAATTATTACGTTTGGGTTTTTTATTACGCCTACAGATTCACGATTTCATTTCAAACTTTTCACAACCAGCATTGGCTATCGGCCTACGAACCCAGAAAAGATAATTGACATCATATTAAAGTTAATATTTTCTTTCTAAATGGACAATTCCGTGACTGTTTTTAATAAGAAATAGTTATAATGAAGTACGCACACACACGTAAACCTGCATATGGGGAAACTGAAGTTTGGAAATGTTTTTATATAGGTAGGAAAAGATATGAATGCTAATTTTAAATTTCCACCGTTATGGAATGTCTTTCCTGGATGAATAAATATCGGGAAAGCTTTTGAAGTAGTCTACCCAGAGCATTAAAGGCCCTCGAAGGCAACAAGTATCCCTATACATGGCCCATCTTTCCTTGTCCATCATGACCTGTGAGAAGGTTAACTTTAATAACAATGTTTTATAAATTCCAATTGTTAAATGTTATTTTATGAAAAGGGCTCAAAATTGACCATAACCTTTCAAGATGCCCCCACCCGGTATAGACCACTCTGTACGGACAGTCCCACGACGATTTAGAGGGAATGGATTGGTTTTTCAAATCGGGCAAAATAAACAGAGCTTCTTTTCAGCCGAACCAACTCCCGGGATTTGTTTGTCTTGGGAGGGGGGAAGTATAAATCATTCTCGCAGAAAAATCTGGGCAAGGGAAAACTCTTTAAACGCGATTTGTTTCCGTTTACTTCCAACGTCGAATCCTATCCTAGATGCTCTTTTACAAAGGGTTTACACCAGTTTTTTCCCCTTCCTGGCTACAACATTTGAACAGGAATTTTGAATTTCAAAATGTAGAACGGTAACAACTTTTTTGAAGTTAGGGTTTCTTTAGCGTTTATTTAGATCAGGCTTGTAAATTAAGTATAAAAGTTTCATGGCCTCAAGAAAGTCAAGCAAAAGACTTAAGTATCCCCTCAGATATAAAACTATAAGCTAATTTTAGCTTATTAAAGTAGTAAGGTTTAGGAAAAAATTGACACACGACTGAAAAGATTTAAGGAAGAAAAATTTATGTCGACAATTCGTAAATCGCTCAACCTTTTCCCGTATTTCTTATCTTTCTTTCTCTCTTCTGCACTTAAACTTTCTTCCGATCTAATAGGTTTTCTTTAATAAAATATAGAATTCTTCTTGGTGGAATTGTGTCGAGGTCTTCATTTCTCAGGAATGACTTTCCTAGGTGCCGTAGCCTTTTTGTAGCTATTGCAGGGCTTCTATATTTTCAACATCTGTTAATGGTCCCATTTTTAACTCTTTCCATTATGTTTTTGCATTTAATTTCAACGGAGTAGTTTCTATCCTGTTTGCGATCCAAAAATTGAACAATTATATCGAAATTATTTAATTAAAATAATTATTTTATACTTAAAAACTTAAGTCAGTCTTCGTAATCGAATTTGACCCCATTCTCGGGGTTAAAATTTCACGTTGTTTACCTTTCATGAACCGAAAAAATTTGTTTCTTCCTTCCAATTAGGAGTTTTCAAATATGTTTTTAACCTATTTGAATATTAATTATTAAACAATCAGTTATTAAAAAACACATTATTGTTTTAATCTAGAAGCCAACTTTAAATATTCCGTAAGTTCACTATCATACTTCATTAATTCTAGATGAAGATTCTCAATGAATTCACTAGTTTTCGTGGTCCGCTTGACCAATTAATATCATTCAATTAAGGTTTTTAGTTGACATAAAAAAGTCAGTGTCACGAGCGGGATTCGAACCCACGACCTTCGGCTTGATACGCCGCTACTCGAAGTCACGATATAGCTCAAGTGGTAGAGTAGCGGCGTATCAAGCCGAAGGTCGTGGGTTCGAATCCCGCTCGTGACAATGACTTTTTTATCTCAACTAAAAACCTTAATTAATTGAAATCTCAATGAAGATTTTTCTTTGTTCTAGACCATACTTCTAGATCGTTTCTATAATATATCTTTACAATTAATAATTACATCTTTCAATTAATAATTCTATTCTTTTTACGTAAGGTAAAAAGTCAGTGACACGAGCGGGATTCGAACCCACGACTTTCAGCTAAATACGACGCTGCTCTACCACTTGAGCAATACACACGATACACACGGAATACACTTCGATCCAGTCGTACACCAACTTCCCATCTCAACCTACCTTTCGAATTGAAAAATGGTAAAAAGGAGGGAAAATCGAAAGGTTGGGTTAAGATGGGAAGTTGGTATCCGAGTGGATATAAGTCACGATAGCTCATGTGGTAGAGCAGCGGCGTATTTAGCGGAAGGTCGTCGGTTCGAATCCCGCTCCTGACACTAGCTTTTTTATTCCAACCAATACCTTACATAAAGATTAATTAATTTCGATTTATGAGATTTGAATCATTAAAAAGAATCATTAATCCTGAAGAAAAACTTCAATACTACTTGTCTTTTATAATTATCTCACTAATTTTAAGGTTCCGGGCTTAATTTCCGCAGAGCTCGATTTAGGAGCCTCGAATTAAAAAAAAAAAAAAACATTAATCCGCCGAAAAACGTTAAAATTTAATATTATTTTAAAAATAATTATCTAGCTAATTTTTAGGTTCCGAGCTTAATTTAGGCAGTGTTTTATTGGGTTGTCCGGAAAATAATGCAGGATTTTGGTATTAAACAAAAAAAAAGAAACTAGTTACTTTAAAGCAATGTTCTTTAATCAAAATAATTTCCCATACTCTCAATACATTTCTCCCAACGTGTTGGTAACTTATTAATTCCGTCTGAGTAGAATTCAGAATTTTTAGAATTGATAAAGTCAATAAATGCATTTTCCAGTTCCGTTTGATTTTTGAATATTATGTGTTGTAAGTAGTGGTCCAGGTGTCTAAAAAAATGGTAGTCAGTAGGCGAGAGGTCCGGAGAGTAGGGTGGGTGAGGCAAAGTTTCATAGCCAAGCTCCAATAATTTTTGTGACGTTACACGTGACACATGTGGTCGAGCGTTGTCATGCAACAAAATGAGCCCTTTCCGATTGACCAAAGAGGGCTTCATTACTGCCAATTTCTGATGCATGGTATTAATTTGGTTACAGTATGATTCAGCATTGATGGTTTCGCCAGGATTTAAGAAGCTGTAGTGTATTAAACCAAATGAAGCCCACCATACCGTAACCATTACCTTTTTTTGATGAGTTGGGGGCTTTGGAAAATGTATTGGAGCTTCTCCTTTGTCGAGCCACTGTCCAGAACGTCTAGTGTTATCGTAGAGAATCCACTTTTCGTCACATGTAACAATTCTGGCCAGAAATGGGTCATTTTTGTTTCGACAAAGAAGTGATGCACAAACATCAAAGCGCTGATTTTTTTGGCGATCGTTTAATGAGTGTGGAACCCAATTTTCGAGTTTTTTCACTTTTCCAATCGCCTTGAGGTGGTCAGCGACGGTCGTTTTACTGACTTTGAGTTGCTCTGCAAGTTCTCGAACAGTTGTTTTGGGGTTTTCTTCCACCACTGATCGCAGAACATCATCATTAAGAGAGGAAGGCCTTCCACGACCTTCTTCATCTTCAAGGCTGAAATCTCCCTCCCGAAATTTTTTAAACCACCTTTGCACAGTGCACTCATTAACACAACCCTCGCCCCAGACTTGGTTAATGTTTCTAGCCGTTTGGGCTCCGCTTCGGCCGAGTTTAAACTCGTAAAAGAAAATCGTACGAAATTCTCGCTTTGACATTATAAGGATGACTGAATTATTTCCAAGTAGCGGAATGCTACAGAGGTAAACAAACAATATCATTTGGAAGAGGATTAATAAGTGTTGACATTCATACAAATGAGTAATCCTGTAAACGTAAACAGAATATTTTATATAGATTTTTTTTAATGAAAACTTAAAATCCTGCATTATTTTCCGGACAACCCGATACTTAAGTGACTCGAATCGATCGAATATATGTTCTTACATTCTAATGAAAAATAAATCATTATTTTTCGTTTTATGAACATGTCTTGTTTAATGACTTAAGTGGCATTTTCAATTAGGCCGGAAGGATGTTGGTTTAACGTGTTTTACATGGTGTCTGCAAATCAGTGCTGACAAAGTTGTTGCTGGCAATAAATCATCCTACAAACATAGTTGAAACAGAATCTCATGTGTAAAAGCCACTATATTGAATATGACAATTGAGTCTAATTTGACAATGTGACAGGTTTTTAAGACGTTTTGTAAACAGACTTTGACATAATTTTGTCAACCATTAAGAAAATAATTGCATGTTTGATCTGAACGGAGGTACAGGCATTTACATTGTAAAATATATTCAGAACGTCTCTCTTTTTCTTCCGCCCGATCAAAAAATGTGTCCTTGCCTTTCTTGAGTCCATTAGTACAAAGTCGAGGGAATTTACACGGGGCTTCTAATGTAGCCGTCGGGCGTAAAGTGCTTTAACCAGTCATTATGCGACGACCCTCGCCGTTACCATCCGAAAATAGGTGGCTTCTTCTGCAAACCTGGAGAAGGCGGCGGAGGTGTTTACTCTCTGAAATTAGTCCGGAATTAATTTCAGATAAAAAGGCCGGAAGCACAACAGGATCCTAAAGGTGAAGTCCGTTTTCCTATCAACTCAAATCGTTTACGTAAAACAAAGAGGATAAATTAAAAATAAATAACATTTATGATGATCACCTGCAAATTTTATAAATTGCAATCAGTATTAAAAGAAATTGTTTGTTTTCAAACATCATATTATTGAGGAAATCATCTGTTCGATCTGTTAACAGGTCGCTACTAAAAAATTATATAAATGTTTTCACGACATTTTAAGGGAAATAAACTCCTTAGGAGGGATTAATGATTTGTCTTTATCTAACTTTTTGTTAAACAAGATTAAGGATAAGGCCACTTGGAACGAAAATACTTAATCCTTCATCGACCTTTCTAGGAATAAAGAGCTTTAAGGACTTTAAAACTGTAATAAATTAATAATTTAAAAGAACAACTGGAGTCATTTTAATTTTATCTATGATTTCAAGTATAATAGAATTTACTAAGAACGAGATCAAACATGACGTGTTCATTTATTAACAAAGACATAACCTCCATCCGATTATGCTGTAACGTACAGCCAATAGATGTACTCATTTAACCTAATTATACTACCTAAATATAACTAAAACTGCTTTAAAACAGTTCGAACCAGACATCAATAGGGTCATGTGGTTTATCAAACAGCTGCCCAAAAGAATACGTATGTTCAGAGCAAGAAATACGTATAATTTGGGAAACTGGTTACAGCACGAGGGATATTTTGAGAAATGAAAATCTCACAACGTTATACGGATTTTTTTAACGCTTGGAAACAATGTACCTCTCTCTCTCTCTTTCTCTCTTAATCTCAATATCTCAAGCTCTCTCTCTCTCAATATCTCTTCCCACTGTGTCTCTTTCAACTCTCTCTCCCTCTCTCAATCTCAACAACTCTCTCTCTCTCTCTCTCCTCCTCCCTTCCTCTCTCTCTCTCTTAACCTCTCTATTCCAATTTCTCTCTCTCTCTCTCTCTCTCAATATATCTTTCTCCCCCTGAACTCGCCCTCACTCCCCCTCTCTCTTTCTCTCAAGTTCTCTCCCTCTCTCTCTCTCTCATTATCTCTTTCCCAATCTCCCTCAATATATCTCTTTCTCCCTCAAATCTCTCTTTCTGTCCCTCAAGGTCATTCGCCCTCTCTCTCTCACGCTCTCTCAACCTCTCTTTTCCAACTTCTCTCTCTCACTCTCTCACTCAACTCTCACTCTCCCTCTCTCTCTGTCTGTCTGTCTCTCTCTCTCTCTCTCTCTCTCTCTCTCTCTCTCTCTCAATCTTTCTTTCCCAATCTCCCTCAACTCTCTCTCAATATATCTCTCTCTCCCTCTCCTCTCTCTTTCTGTCTCTCAAGGTCATTCTCTCTCTCTCAATTTCAACAGCTCTCTCTCTCTCTCTCTCTACCCCTCTTTCCCAATTTCTCTCTCTCTCTTTCTCAAGTTCTCTCTCTTTCTCTCAATCTCTCTTTCCCAAACTCCCGCAACTCTCTCTCACTCTCTCCCTCTCCCTCTCTCTCTCTCAACTCTCTTTCCCAATCTCCCTCAACTCTCTCTTTCTGTCTGTCTGTCTGTCTCTCTCTCTCTCTCCTCCGCTTGCCTCTAATTAGTCCAAATCTGTCTTCACTTTTTCATAGACGATCTCTTGTTACGATTTGGAGTGTCTTCAGAAAGAACGGACCATGAAGTGTGTTATTTCTGCTGTTTAGATTTCCCAAGGCTATGTTCGACACTTATTTCTAGCTGCAATTTGCGGTGTCGGTGTTACACGTGTGGTCTGCGAATGTCAAATGAAAGTGGCCGAGGTCTCAAGGCTCCTAGTTTATCAAGAACGTTTTAACTTTGCAACGAAAAGCTCACAAACATCGTCCTTTCCGACTGCATCGTTAATGCTTTTTATTTCGATAATGGAAAGATATTCAAATTGCAGTTTACCACAGTAAAATTTTGTACTTGCCATCCGTTAATTAAATTCTAAAGAGTTAGTTAAGGTAGTAGAATAAAAGAAGAAGAAGAAAATAAATACTTAATTTACGTAATTTGTTTTGCATTAAGTATGTATGTAACGTTAATTTAAATAATATAAGTTAATAAATACAACTTGGAAGTATTTCTTGACATGAGAAGATATAACTATCCCTACCCACCCCCACTGAGAATTCCTGCAATTTAATACTATTTTACCAGTTTCTTAGAGTAATGCTTAGATTAAAAAACGTTTTGATTGGCCTTGGCTGACATTTTTCATAATATCGTTTTTAATGATGATAACACTTAAACCGAATAATTCGACTAATTATCGTTACTAATTCGGCTTGAATGGAATGACCCTATTGGCAATAATTAACGTAATCCCTCAAATGATTTATATAATGGTTCCCAATTGAGATTAAGGCATGATTAAAGTGTAATCGAATTTCGCCCCTAAAAATTAACGCCTTGCCTTTGCTGCACTTTTAGATCAAATTAAAAAAAAAAATTATTTGTCAACACTTATAAAGTAAATGTTAGATAATGATTAATACTGGAGGATTAAACAGGCTACATTCTTAAAAAAATAATTAATCACTTGACCCTCCCCCAGGTGGCAAAGATAGTCTGGAGTATTCCAAATAATATATAAAATATTCTAAGTATATAATTAGTTACATTAATTATACTTTTTATCTAAGCGTGTCACGAACGGGATTCGAACCCACGACCTTCGGTTCAATAAGCCACTTCACTAACCACTTGAGTTATCTTCGATCTACTCGGGCAACAACTCAATCCAATCTTTGAAATTTTCGAATTTTTTACATTCGTAGGCTCGAATTCCACTCTTTACCCTAATTTTTTCATCTCAACCAAGTCCTTTGATAAAAGTATAATTACTTTAAATGATTAGTAGTCAAATATGTCTATTGTATACTTATATGGATAAGTATATAATATTGTCTATTGAACATTGAAATATGTTTTATTGACAGAAATAATATTTTATAACATGTAAATTTATACAGAGATATACCTACTTTTTACAAACTTAGTACAAAGTTAGTGCCAATAATATCAAACCTTATTACTAAAAAGTTTTGTAAGGTTAGGATGTCTTGTATTATTTTCTATTTTTTACGCTTTCCTCATATTTTTAGCGTTTTATTTCATTTTTACAAATTTTTTCTCTTATGAGTAGTGTCGTTTCGTATTCTACGATATTGTTATATAAGGTAACAGCTATGACAAGAAATTTTTTAAAATTTGCTCACTCTCTTTAGTCAACAAGAATTTATGACGTTTATTTTTAAAGGTTTTTATTTGAGATAAAAAATGAGTGTCACGAGCGGGATTCGAACCCTCGAACTTCGGCTAGATACGCCGCTGCTCTCACTTGAGCTATCGTGACCTCGATCCACTCGGACACTAACTTCCCTGACTTTTTTTTATCTCAACTAAAAACCTTAATTAATTGAAATATATTAATTGGTCAAGCGGACCACGAAACTTGTGAATTTATTTTTAAAAGCCGTTTTCTTATTGCGGTTGATTTTACAGTTGTTCGATAGTTCATAGAAAAGTCTAGGACCATAATAATTGTCTATCAATTGAGACTTTTTTAAAGGTAGGAATTTCGACATTTAAAAACCATTGAGATCTAAAATCCATCCATTGTCCTAGATATTTAATTTTTTGAGTTTTCATCATTTCAGGGCAAGAATATGAATTTTTGTTTCGTTTTGAATTTGAAAAATTCATAAACCAAGTTTTGGAGACATTTAAACGGACTTCGTTCCTGTTTAACGACGAGTTTATTATATCAACTTTCTTATTTGTCACCTGTTTTGCTAAGGCACATGTGCAATTTCATCGGAATAAGCTGTCAAGTGATTGGTGTTAGCCAATTCAAAGAGATCATTTATATAAACAAGATATAATAGAAGTCCTAAAATCGATTGATGGGGTACCTTCCTTTTGACTAATCAAGGTTCTTTAACTTTTTGTATCATTTATCTCAACAAATTGATATCTATCCGACAACAATTTTTTTTGTATATTTAATACTACGTAATTTTTCCATCACCTCGTATTGCAATGTAACTGGCTCGTTGGGTTGCGAACTTTATTTTTTTGTGGTCTAAATGTGGTGGCTAGGAACAAAAGTTATAATATTGAGCGCTGGGAGAGTAATCTCTATTCAATTAACATTGAATGATGCATTCGCTCGGTTTTCAACCCCTTCTTTAGGCTTTTCGAAATGTATCCATCCCCTTGCAGTGAATTATAGTGCAATTAAGAATGCCGGGTACTGCAGCAATTAGATTCTTTTATAATGGCATTGTAGACTCCATTGACTCCACATAATTATGCACAATTCGCAATTTGAGGGTCAACGATATTTTGGCACACGTAATGCCAATGCTCCATATATTCGTCGTTAAAACAAAATTGTAAAACTTATTACAGAATGCACTAGCATTGTTCAACATCGACAAATAAACTAGTATGGTTACTAAATGGGAGCTGGGAAAATTAAAATATGAATGATTTATTTTACTATTGGGTGCATTGAAGTTGAACTAATATTACCTCACCTCGACCTGAATAGATCTATGTATTACCCTGTTTTTATAACTCACCGGCCAGTTTCAGGTTTTTAATCAGCCTCCATAGCTTTACCTGTGGCTCCTTAGTGTAGGATCTTGCTTACAGTTTTTTCTGTCCTAGTTGCAAGAACCTGCACCTTCACAGAAAAGTCCGCAAAGTTCGACCATCCACCCTGTGCCTGGGGGTAACCAATGATGGAGGCAAAATTCTCATTACCTTCCCTATCCTTCCTTACTCCTTTCCTTTTCCTTACCCCTCCCACCTCTCCTTTGGCAGAGGCTTCCTGGGTTACTGTACCCGCACCCCTCAGGCAACGGGTGCATCAGTAGGGGGTTCGTGCGAATCCCCGGGTGGGCGATCAGTCCCACTTAACCACGGTAGTAGAGGTTGGACTCGTGGTAGTCGTGGTTTGTAAACAAATTATACCTTATCTGGAGGGTACCGGCCAACCGGAGCCGGAGATAGAGTGCCTTCTCTATCTCTCTGTGGGTGATGAAAGGCACTTTTTCAAGGCACATGTATGGATGTGACCTTTGTAAGGTTTTCTGAACTTTGTTAGCATTGCACCACCTCGCTGGCCAAGGGATGTGACGTCCATGCATGTAAAATCTTCCTGGTGTTCTCTTTGAGAACACTGGGCGTCTGAGAAGTCCTCTCGGGGATAAGTCCGGACGTTAAAGATCCTCATGGGTCTCAACACCCATGAGTAAAGATGGGAACATCTGTCCTGTCAGGAGTCCAACCAGAACGCTGGTTCGGTTGCGATTGCCTTCCAGTAATTGCTTTTTAAGTTTTACAGATGGCCTTTCTATGAATTCGCGTGCTTCGTACCTGTTCCACCAGGTCTTGGACTCGTTAATGATCCATTTTTAAATGTATCCTCTTTTGTGACAGGATGCTATGCCACAGTAGGGTTCAGGACCTAGAGAGTCATATTGGCTCTAAATTTTCGTTGTCTCTATCCCCCGAATGGGACCCCATGGTAGGGTCAAGTCATTAGCATCGCTGACTTCAGTCAGGGTCTACTTGCAGTTCCAAACGCTCTTAGTCTTCACCTCGCATGAGGCTAGGACCTTCAGTGCTGACCTTCCTGACTGTCATAGAAGGCGGCTATATTCCGGGAATGTACTCATAGCTTTTTAATTTCCCTGGCGCAGTGTTTAATCTCTATGATTTCAAACTGGAAAACAGTAGCATATTTACCTAGGTTTACCGTCAGTAGCCGCCAGTGTACCAGTAGGAGTTTGCCTTTAGCGGCGTTCCTTTGGCCCATTGTTCCCATTCTAGTTACGGTACCTTGTACTTTTTCGTAAAATCGTATTTTGGAGTAGTGGCATCGATTGTCATGCCTAATATGGAATCACCCTGTATGTACCTCTTCCCTCAATTTCCATTGTTTATTTACACGGCCTAAACTTTAAGATGATTGTTCATTTATGAGCATGTGGGTTTTGCTCTGGCTTCTCCTTGAATTAAAATATGAAGTGGCGGGAGGTTTAACAATAAGGGGCGCAGTTGGCGTTGTGTTCAGGGCTCCATCGACACTGAGGCAAGTTTTCTTTGAGTACCACTTAACAGTTTGATTGCTCTGGCCTGCAGAATCTTGGTCCACCGCACCACCGACCCATACGTCAACATTTGTCTTAAGATGCAAGTGTATAGCCATAGGGTCATTTTGGGGTTTAAACCCCAATTTCTGGCGCAGAGCCTTCTGCACCTCCCTACATATGTATTGTTTTTAGCATCGATAAATTATTAGAATTGATAAATGAGGGAGTAAGTATGATGTTCGATCTTTTACAAAAGATAGTTCCTACTCGCAGTTTGTAGTTTTCAACGATCTGTAGTTCAAGTTTTTAGCTCATCATCAGGTTGAAGGTGTAGTAGGAACCTACGGTTACCGTGGTACACATTAGGTGTCACTGCCGGTCCTGGAATGGTCTCGTCCTCCACTCTGCAGCGAATCAGAGCAGAGCCAGTGCGTATATAAGCAGGGGCACTGCCCCAATGGCTTCAGACTCGTCGACCCGACGAGGTCTCACTTATGCCTCAAGACTCGTCTACCCGACGAGCTCACTAATCGGCAACGACGGCAGACTCGTCAATACGGTGAGTTCTCGCTTATCACTAATGAAGCACCTACGACCATGGCAAGGGTACTCTCAGCGTCACTCTCGAACTCGCCTTCTAAACATAGCCGACTTGGCTACACGCAAACCGCTGCACTCGGCCAACTGCTGCACCAGAGTCCCATCAACCGATGTAGAAGTCAGTCGAATCACGTCCCCGGATCTCAGCTAACTGCTCTACCTACCAATAGGCACACATCGGACCCGGCCTCGATACATCGTCTCAACGACACGTTTCCAAAACACCGACCCTTGTCTGGGCCACTAAAACACTCCTAGTCACTAAAAGGAATTTACCACCATCTCTCTCGACATGAATTGTACAGTGAAGTAGGAAAGTAGTGAGTACGAAAGTAGTGCATAGTAGCCTTAAAAAAAATGTGATAAATTATTGTAATGAATTGTACAATTCATGTCGAGAGACCTGATGCTGATGAAGAGTTAAAGCTTTAAATCCGGAACGTGGAACAACAAAATGTGAGCAGGCACTATCTTTTTAAAAAGAATGTGATTAATTATTATAATATATCTATGTAAAAATAAGAGAGAAAACAAAATATGCATCCCTTGCATATGCATGTATGTAATGCTTAAATACAATAAAATATTTTATTCTACAACGTAACTATTGTGTGGCTCTTTATACTTTTTAATAAATAAATGTAAAAAACGGAATGTGCTTTCATTAATCACGTGCTTGCCCACCGTGGTTCATCCATTTTATATCAGGGTGGTGGATAATATGGGAAATGGGTGGTTTTTGTTTTTTAATCTACAAATCATCCCTTGTTTGTTAAAAATACGAACCGTGTCTTTTTTTGAGAAAAAGCGTTGGACGAGGTTGGGCGCAACACCTGGCCCCGGTTGCAAGTTGCAATTTGAAGTTGGAGTGCAACCTCCGGCCGGTTGTTGGTTGCGTTGCGCAGTAGCGGGGCGGCGAAGATGGCCGGCGGGCGGCGTTATTGACTTTTGTCCGACAGTCTGTGCTCGGTGGTCGGTGTGTGCTCTGGCCCTATGTCGTCTCCCTTCAGCTGACAGGCAACAACCGTCATTAGGAGAGCCAGACCAAGGGGCAAAAGATGCAGAAGGAAAACTGCGGCGTCACCGAACAACACCAGTATGTCGGCCCGTACAGGCTCGAGAAAACCCTGGGAAAGGGACAAACTGGTACGTTGCTGGTACTCGCGCTACCTCACCCCCGCCCTTCGTCGTACAACCTAACCCACCCCCGATTTCCAAATGCATGCTCCTTTTTTTAATCGAGCTTTTTTTCTTGTATACCAAATTTTAACAAAATCTACATTTGTTTTATCAATTCAAAAAACGATTGCTGTTGAGATTTTCTAACGATTTATAACAAAATAGCCACGAGGGTTGAACAATCTTGTTGGAAGTTACTAACTTTAGACTGGATCTAATACAAAAACCGACTTATGACGGTTTTACTACATCCACCGGTTCACATGAAACAAATCTCGTTATTTTTTCATTGAAAATAATTTACAATGATAAAGAAACATTAAGGAACTTATAACCTTTATAGCCTGTTGGAAACATTTTAAAATAAAATTATTATATTCAGGACTTACGAAGTTTAAAATTTTACTCTCCATAAATGGATTATGCAAAATAAAATCAATAAAACTACCGCAGAATATACAAAGTTATAAAATAGTGTATTAAAAATAAATTATTAATTTGATAATTGTATACAATAATCAGTAAACATCATAAACAATCAATAATAAGAGTCAATCGACCAAAGGTCAACATAGTACAAGTTCAAAAGAGAAATTTTTTCTAAGCAATACTTCATCTATTGTTTTAATATCAATAATTTAATTTTTTCCATGCAAGAAGGTTTTTTTTCCGTTGAAACCAAAAATGAATGGATTGAGTAAAATATAATCAAAAAGTGGAATAAAACCAGCACATAATGTATAAAATAAAAAAGTGTTATCTCAACCAATGCCTTATATAGTGATTAATTAATTGACAAACGTTATTCGGTCAATCGGACCACGAACTATAATGAATTTAAGGAGTATAATTACATTTTTATTTTGCTATGAGGAGGTCAAATCTCTGTGAATTTTTTAATCCATGTCGTTTGAAGCAAGAGTAAAAATTATTTATATACTTTTGGATAAAAATAAATTATTTATTGGATAATGGTATAAAATAATCGTGAGAATCAAACGACCAAAGTGAAAGATAGACAATTAATCCTTACTTAGTTACAAAAGAGAACTTTTTTCTAAGCATTATATCTGTTGTTTTAACCGCAATAAATAATAATAAAACAAGTTTAGTTTTTTCGTACAAGAAGGTTTGTTGTACGTCGAAAAGAAAAAGTAATGGATTGAATAAAATATAATCAAAAATGGGGATAAAACAAGCGCAAAATGTATAAAGTAAAAAATATAGTTTTATTTTTATTTTCCAATCTGGTGTCAAATCTCCGTAAATTTTTTAAATTATATCTTATGAAGTAAGAGAAACGTTTAGTTATCCAGTTTTCGATAAAAATTAATTATTTATGGGATAAATATAAAATAGTTGTGATAATCAATCGATATATCCAAGATAGACAATAAATCCATACTTACAAGTACAAAGGAGAATATTTTTTCTAAGCATTCCTTCATGAATAACAACAGTTAATAATAATAAAACATATATAATTTTTTCTGATAATAAGTTTTTTTCCGCTGGAAACAAAACGGAATGGATTGATTAAACTATAATAAAAAATGGAATAAAACCGGCACAGAATGTATAAAGTAGTGAATGTATAAAATAGTTGTATTTTTATTTTACTATGTAGTGGTCAAATCTCTATAAAATTTTTTAATCCATGTCGTTTGAAGCAAGAGAAACGTTACTTATCCAATTTTGGATAAAAATAAATTATTTGTTGGATAAATGTGAAGATCGACTAGTGAGTTTGAGATCGACAATAAATTTACACTTATAAGTGGAAAAGATAACGTATTTTCTAAATATTAATTATTTTTTTATCCATTCTTTTAACTGCATTGGATAGTAATATAAAAACAAGTTAATTTTTTTTTCTTATGAGAAGGTTTATCGTCTGTTGGAAAGTGATGATTTGAGTAAACTATAATCAAAACATGGAATAAAACCAGCACAGAATGTATAAAGTAAAAAACACGAGTTATATTTTTGTTTTCCTATGTAGTGGTCAAATTTCTGTAAATTTTCCATATCGTTTTTTTTGTCAAAAGAAAGTGAAACGTTTATTTATCCACTTTTGGATAAAAATAAATTTTTATTGCGTAAATGTGTAAAATAATCATGAGAATCAGCCGAGCAAAGTTCGAGATCGACCATGAATCCATACTTACAAGTACGTACACAACTTTTTTCCAAGCATTACTTCATCTATTATTTTAACTGCAATAGTTAATAATGATAAAAACAAGTTTAAATTTTTTGTAATGATGTAGTGATCGAGGTTGTGACCATGTTTGGGAGTGTTTCTTAATCTAAAAAAACTTTCTGTCAAGCTTTCGACTTTATTTGAAGTCATTAAAGTTAAAAATTCTTGATAAGATCGACCAAACAGTTGTAATTGTAATGATGTGGTCGAAGTTGTGGTCAATGTTGGGGGATTGTTTTAAACCAAAAAAGTCGAAAGCTTCGCATAATTATTTTTGGATTAAGAAACACCCCAAACTAGACCACAACCTCAATCACTTCATCATTACAATTACAACTGTCGGTCAATCATATTAAAAATTTAATTTTTTTTCTTATAAGAAGGTTTGTGTCCATTGAACCCAAAAAAATAATGGATTGAGTGAATTATAATAAAAAAATTGGATAAAACCGTCACAGTTAGTCACCGTCAAATAGAAACAAGAGTTATAGTTTTATTTTGCTGTATAGAGGTCAAATCTCTTTGAATTTTTATTCCATATCTCTTCTACGTAAACAAGAGAAAAGGCTATTTATCATGTATGTTCATTATTTGATAAAAATAATTTATTTATTGGATAGATGTATAAAATAATCGTGATAATCAATAGACCAAGTGTCGAGATCGACTATGAATCCATACTTTCCATCCATACTACCATAAATAATTCTATTTTACAAAAGTGGGTGTTTTTCCAAGTATTACTTATTTTTTAATCTATTGTTTTAACTGCATTGATTAATAATAATAAAATAAATTTAATCTTTTCTTTTAAGAAGGTTCATTGGTTGTTGGCAACCTGACGTTTTGTCTTTGTTCAGTTCAGAAACATTGTAAGCGAAATTATTCCATTCTGAAATTTTAATTAAACATTTATAACTGTACTATCTCAAAATCAGCCGAAAAATAATTAAAAGAGCGCGAAAGCTATAAACTAAAAAAAGGTATATTTTTGTGGTTATGTGGTGTTCATCTTTCTGCATTGTTTAATGTATATTGTTTTAAAGGAAACACGAGAAAAAAAGAAGTTAAAATAACGGAATTGACTTTAAAAAAAGTCAATTATTGAACTAATTTATAAAATAATTGAGAATCAATCGTGTTCGTCATTATAGAACTAATTAGAAAAAGCTATATGAATTAAGCATTTGAATGTTTTCAATGAATCCATGCATAATTTGAACCAATATCAAAAATGTTTCTCCTCAAAGGAAAAGTCTTACCTCTAGTAATATTAAGCATTATGTGTTCATTTCATTGTTTCACTTTTCAACATTGATTAATAATAATAAAATTGATTTAAATTGTTTCCTTACGAGGTGTATTGTCTGTTGGAAAAAACATCTACAAACTTTTTGAATAACAAATTTATTCCATTCGGTACCATATTGGAATAAATTTTGCCCTTCCAGAAAAAAATAATGGATTGAGTAAATTAGAAAAAACGTTTAAAGAAACACGAATAAAGTTAAAAAAAGAGCTGTATTTATGTCAGGCTGTAACAGTATGTTGTGATCAACCCTGTGGATCGTTAAATCAATATTGTTTTAATGAAAACAGAAGAAAATAAAAGAAGGAACGAGAAATCGAGGTATTGAGTTTTTAAAATTAATCAATTATTAGAAAAGTTTATGAAATAATTAAGAAAAATCGGTGTGTACAATGTTCTAGATCGATGATAAAGGGCTAATTACAATTTCCATAATTTTTATTGATCCAAATGGAACTTTTTATTTTGTAATTTAACAAGCATGCTAATTTGGTCGTTTTATTATTTTCCTTTCAAAAATTAAAAAATCATCATTAACGTGTATCATCGTCATGAATAAAATGACAAGAAACAAAAATATTTTAAAAAATTACAGAAGATGTAGGCAAAATTGGATTCACAGTAGCTTAAAAGTAAAAGATTTTGCAATAATCTGGATCATGGTACGATTTGGATGAAAAAACAATTTGATTGTTATCTGCCAAGCTTTCGACCTATTTTAAGGTCATCATAAGGGCAAAACAATTTTCAAGATGTCTACAAATGGACATAATTAAGTTTTTAATAGACATCTACAAATTTGTTCGAAGTTATACTCAATCCCAACATTGCGAAGGAAAGAAGCACGTAAAAACTTTATTATAACGTATAACATCTTAAAGATTATTTTTCCCTAATGATGACCTTAAAATAGGTCGAAAGCTTGGTAGACAGCAATTGAATTTGATTTTACATCCTGACTATACCGAGCTCCACATTATTCGAAAATATTTATTTACATATACAGGCTGATAGCATAATTTATTAAAATACATATCATATAGGTAAACTGTCAACTTATATATAAATATATTGGAAACATATAAAAAATGTGTTAATTAATTAAAAGTATTATAAAACTTCATTATTATGTTTTAATTATTCAGAAATCGTGAGATGCGGTCTGGTGTGATGTAGGTTTCAGAAAAACATTTTCTTTATCGTTCCAACGTTTCGAACTTTATTGAGATCATCTTCAGAGCCTGGGATTTACAAACATTGTTTACATTTAACAAATACATTTAGGATGTGGAAAAGTGAATTTATACAATGCAAAATATATATTTTATATTCAATCAAAGTATTTCTATCCCTCAAAGTGTTTGTCTTCTGTGTAATTGTGCCATTCTTGCGTGTCGTGTTGAGAGTGCCAGTGAGATTTTGCTGTTTTATGTTTATATACGTTGGATTTTGAAGGGGTGGGGAAGGATTATGTTTTAAACATTTTAACTTAACTTAATTATTTTTTAACTTTTTTTTTGGAAATATGCAAATAAATCTATATTTAGTATGTTTCTTGTTCGCTGAATTCTATCAATGGAGAGTGGAACTGGTTGTTAGTGGAGCAGTGGGGACAGAATAATGAAAATTACCCACTTGTTTTCAATTTTGGGACATTTTTAGGATAGCAGGACTTGGGTTTAAGTTATTTAATAATTTGCAAAGAAAGCAGACAAACCTAGTTCTTCTTGCATCTAAAGTATCAATGTTTAGAATAGTGAGATGAAAATTGTGGTCCAAATACCTACCTGGAAAGCGGTGTTGAACCGTTTCGATACTGTTGAGTAGTGAGAGGAGATCGGACAGTAGAAGAAAATTCAATATTGGTTGAACAAAAGAGTTAAAAGATTTTGAATAGCGAATTAAAAACCCAAGAGTTTTTAGAGATTTATAGCAAATTTTAGATGTATGGTATCTGGAAGATAATTAATAATCAAAGTGAATTCCCTAACTCTTTAATAATTTTAGTAAAAGTGTCATTATTAATAGAGTAGATGAAGTTTAAATTGGTAAATCTGGTGATTCTAGAAAAAGAAATGAGATTGCATTTTGAAATATAAAGCGAAAGAACGTTCAAATAGCACCAAGTGCGCAGAGAAGTAAGGTTGTCCTATAGTATGACTTGATCAGATCTTAGACTTAAGGTCCTTAAATAGTTTAAGATCATGAGAAAAAAGTAGAAGTTTACTAGCAGAAAAAGCAGTCTAAATATAATTAATAAAGAGAAGAAACAAAAAACAAAAAGATGAGAGCCTTCAGGTACACCTGAAGAAGCGTGTAATTTGAAAGTGACACTACTTAATTGTATAAATATTGTATATTGTATATTGTCCCCAATGAGAGAAATAGTTTATTTAGTAACACTCAACTTCCAAATTAAAAAAAAAATGAGATAAATTAATAATTAATCAGTTCATTTGCTAAATTCTACTATTCAAGCATGTCACTATAAATTAAGATTAATGAGTATAATAAAATCGACATATCCCTTAATTATAAAATATGTGTGGTGATTAGTGACCGTTAGTCAATGATTATTCAGAAATCGTGAGATGCGGTCTGGTGTGATGTAGGTTTCAGAAAAACATTTTCTTTATCGTGCCAACGTTTCGATCTTTATTAAGATCATCTTTAGGGCTCAAAGTATTTGTTTTCTGTGTAAGTGTGCCATTCTTGCGTGTCGTGTTAAGAGAAAGTTCAATTACACGCATTACACATTAGTTCAATTACATTGAGAATGCCCAACACGACTTCTCAAGGCACTCTCAACACGACACGCAAGAATGGCACACTTACACAGAAAACAAACACTTTGAGCCCTGAAGATGATCTTAATAAAGATCGAAACGTTGGCACGATAAAGAAAATGTTTTTCTGAAACCTACATCACACCAAACCGCATCTCACAATTTCTGAATTATTATATAATATGATTAATTCTCGCAAATATTATCGATCGGGATAATTGCATGCATATTTTTAAACAAAATAAATAATTAAAAACGATTTTTATTAAACAATTATAAATCGAATGTGTAAAATTGACGCCTGGGAAATGGGGTTGATTTGATTAACATGACAACCGTTTTTCCACAATAGGGAGAAGGAAGGTTTTCCCCTGTAACATTGAATTGTATGCCATATACCAAACATCTGGGTTGAAAGATGACAAAAATAAAACCGCTTGTTTTTATGAGCTGCTTATTATTCAGCCGGCGACCGTACCCGGACCTAAGCGGAAAATGCATAATATTAAAGATGTAAGAACCGCATTGTCAGATGCGCACGATAAACATGGGGCAGTTTTAACTTACCGTTGACAGTTTGACGCGAACATCTTCAATATAATTAACCAATTACTTTACATAAAAATTAGACTAATGAAATAATTCGATTAAAAAAATACTAGGCTATGAGGTTTCAGAATTTGAACTTAAAGGAATTCTAAAAACTCATATAAAAGCATATGCTATCAAGATATGTGCCAAATATACAATTTTATCTTAAAGAAATTCTAGTATTTATTATGTTCGCATATAGAACCAAGATATATTGAAACGATATATGACAAATATACGATTTTATCCCGAAGAAATTTTAGTATTTCCTATGTAATAATATATTACCAACAGTCTAGTATTTTCTTTCTAATCATATATGATCTAAAAATGTCATACACAACGATACATGTCAAACCTACAATAAAATAGTTGTATTTTTATTTTAATATGTAGTGGTCAAATTTCTATGAATTTTCCATATCGTACGAAAGCAAGATAAACGTTACAATTTTGGATAAAAATAAATAATTTATTGGATAAAGTATAGTATAATCATGCGAATCAATCGACCCGAGTCGACAATAAATCCACAAACTATAAGTGGAGAAGAGAACGTATTTTCTAAGTATTACTTATTTGTTTATCCATTCTTTTAACTACATTGAGTAGTAATATAAAAACAAGTTAATTTTTTTTGTTACGGGAAGGTTTATCGTCTGTTGGAAAGAAAAGTGAAGATTTGACTAAACTAAAATCAAAAAGTGGAATAGGACAGCACCGAATGTATAAAGTAAAAAACCTTTATCCTGAAGAAATTTCAGCATATCCTTTGTAATTTTATCTGACGAACATTTATAAAGATACATGAGAAATATTCAATTTTATCCTGAAGAAATTCTAGCATTTCCTTGGTAATTATATATGACCAACATTTATAACGATACATGACAAATATACAATTTTATCCTGAAGATATTCTAGCATTTTCTTTGTAATTTTATCTGACAAACATTTATAACGATACATGACAAATATACAATTTTATCCTGAAGAAATTCTAGCATTTCCTTTGAAAGTTGTTGACAAACATTTATAAATAAATATCGCAAACATATAATTAGATCTTAAAGGGATTCTAGCATTCCTTACGTATGCGTAACTAATAAATGATTTGAATTCAAACAAACTATAGAATTTCATATGAAAGCATGTATAACCAAAGAATATAAGCAATACGTAATTCAACCTTAAAGGAAAGCAAGATTTTCCTGTGTAATTCCTGATGTTTCCAATACATAATTTGACCATGTGGTTTCAAATTAAAAATCGTTTACACCGGTGAATTTAGCATCGAAAAAACGTTCAAAATCTATAAGGGGAACAGGAGTTAACCCGACCCCGTATAACCTATGAATAACCAATAAGTTATCCAAGAACCATATCATATGTAAAAGTACACTAAAACAGATACAAACTGCAGATCCAACAACAATGATGAAAGAAAACATGATTTATACAAACTATCGTCATTTATATTCCTACAGAACTGATTAAAGGCACTTGCAGCATATTGTACGTTACATTCGACGACTTCGGACCTCGTACAAAAAAACATATCATATGTAAACGTACCCTAAAACACATACAAAATACAGAACCGATTTATAAGTTTAGTTTACAATTTACAGCATTTCTTTAAGTAAGCCATATATCACAATATAATAGTTATTCGGAGATCGTGATATGCTGTCTGATGTGATATAGGTTTTAGAAGTACATTTTCTTTATCGTGCCAACGTTTCGATCTTTATTGAGATCATCTTCAGGGCCTGGGATTTACAAACATTGTTTAAATTTAACAACTTCTTGTAGGATGTGGAAAGAAAAGAAATGAATTTATACAATGCAAAGAAAAGTTTTTTATATTCAATCAAAGTATTTTTACTCACTCAAAGTGTTTGTGAGTAAAACCTATGTCATACCAGATCATCTCACGATCTCCGAATAATCATTGTTGGTCACTAAACACTACACAATATAATAGTTTGATATTAAGGAAATCTAGTTTCCACTGTAAGCATATGCATATATATGAAATATAGTACTATATATAATGAATAAACAATTTGACTTAAAAAATTTCAACCAGTCCATAGGTATATATAACCAAAGTATATAACAACATGTAATTCAACCCTGAAATCAAAAATTTTTCTATGTAATTCCTAATAT
Source organism: Cimex lectularius (assembly GCF_000648675.2). Taxonomy (NCBI): domain Eukaryota; kingdom Metazoa; phylum Arthropoda; class Insecta; order Hemiptera; family Cimicidae; genus Cimex; species Cimex lectularius. Next base: position 1,314,563 of record NW_019392893.1, on the reverse strand, counting down.
ACATAACCTGATACATCGACCTCAACAAAATTCTAGTATTTTTTATTAAGTACCTTAAGTAAGCATACCTTGACTTTTTTCATGCACTTCCTATGTAAACATAAATAATTAATATGAAAGACGTAACATTTCATAGGACAACATATATAACAAAAGCGAAATTAAATTTAAAGAAAATCCTATGTAATTGCTAATATATAATTAGTCAACGAAATACTCGAACTTTTTATGTAAGCATACAATTGACCTTTTACATACAACGCTTATGTGAGCATAATTAACTAAGAAGAATGACAAGGCATTTAATATGTCAGCATTAGTGCAATTAGACCTTTAAGGAAAATCATGAAATTATTATGTAATTCCTAACGTTATCAATACATAATTTAACCTCAGCGACATTCTACAATTTTTTACGCACACTTAAAATAGACTTTTTTTCATGCAACTCTGATGTTATTATATACAGGGTGTTCGGCTACTCATGTCACAAACTTTTCTAATAGATTCTACAATCAAAATGGAACCAAAAAGTCGTAATTAACTACGGTCCGAATCTCAACAGTTTCGGAGTTATTCCTCTTTTTCCGATTTTTTAAATTTTCACGACCTTGCTTCAAATAAACAATTATAACACCAAAACTAAAAGGATTTGAAAAAATCCATTGATAGCATTGAAAACTACGTTAAATTTCCGATAAGATGTGATCAATACTTAACTTGTAACCGTTGTTGAAATATGCGTTTTAGTAGCCAGAACTTTGAAATATAATTTTTTTTAAATACTGAAAATCTTACTATTGTGATTCTAAACTACCATTTCCGAATCTAGATAGCAGCAAATTTAAGAAAACGTACTCCATTTAATATCCTTTTCATTGGAGTAATTCATTTTTAATTACTGATTTCAATGATGAAGAAATTGATGAAGGAAAGAAAAAAACCGTGGTTGACGGATTGGTAAGGTGGAAAGATCAATAATAATAAATAATAAATAATAAATAATAATAACTTAAGGAAATTTTTAATGAATGAACTAAAAACGTTCTGAATCTTAAAACTCACTTATTCCGGGGAATAATAATACAATAATCCTTTAATCAAAGTTGCAGTCGTGTTGGTAAATAAGTAAACAATTGCACTATTTCGGTTTCGAACCCAAATTAAAAAACGTTTAATAAATTCAATCAAAATTTCCTTAAGTTTTTCATTTTTTTTAATCTTTCCACCAACTCATACCAATCCGTCAACACGGTTTTTTCCTTTCTTCCATCAGTTTCTTTCTCTTTGAAAAAAGTAATTAAAAAAGCAATTATACCACTAAAAAGGATATTAAATGGAAACGTTTTCTAAAATTTGGAGATCTCTAGGTTTGCAAATAGTAGTTTATAATCACCACATTATGCTTTTAGACATTAAAAAAAAAATATTTTTCAAAGTTCTGGCTAATAAAATCCTTATTTCACTAACGTTTACAAGTTTAGTATTAATCATATCTTATTGGAAATTTGACGTAGTTTTCAATGGTATCAACGGATTTGTCCAACACTTTTCCCTTTTGGAGTTATCATCGTTTATTTGAAGTAAAGTTTGGAAATCTTAAAAATCAAAAAAAGGGGACTAACTCCGAAACTATTGAGATAAATTAATTACAGTTAATTAAGACAGTTTGGTTCTATTTCAAATGTAGAATCTACTGGCAAAATTTGTAACACGAATAGCCGAACACCCTGTATAACTAATATGAATGGCGTAACTTTTCATATGAAAGCATATTTAACCAAAGTATATAAGCAATGTTGAATGACATTACAAGAAACCTAACATATGTTGCGCACTATGTATGAACCAGTCTATAATTTGATTTAAAGAAGTAAGCATATTTAACCAATATGTAATTCTACCTTAAAGAAGTTTCTTTTAACTACTTATATAACCTTGTACAACATATGTAGCCATTGTAAAGTTTGACTTACGTGACCAATATTATGTTATTATTGCATACACAATCAACATTTATAATCACGTGCTACAATCACACATTTTCTATGTAAGTATAGTAATTAAATTAATAATAAATCGTAAGTAATTAGCATTCAATAAACAACAATACTAGACTATTTTTCTTTTTTTTCTTTAATTTGATGTTAAAAAAAATATTATTTATACCTGTTAGTTATCCTATAGCATAAAACACTAACAGGTATAAAATGCAGAAATTAAAATATTTTAGCATTTTCTGTGAAAGCATAGCCAACACGTGCAAAATTTAGCCCGAGGACAAAATCACACTTTGCGCACATAACACGGTCGTTTGTTAAAAGTAGATTAAAAACACATTTGACATAAATTCCCCGTATTCCAAACTATTCCAGAAACGCAAAAGTGTCATTTGTCTGATTTAAATAAATTAATGTACTTTGGGACTACATGTTTGAGGGGATGAAATGAAAATAAACATTTTATTACATTGTTAACTCGATTATCAGTTAGGAAAAAACATTGTTCGCTGTTTAAATTCAAGCGTTGTAATTTGCGGTACACTAAAAATAATTAGAAATTAATAGAAAATATGCAGAATTTGTGATGCAAACACGACTTTAGTGTATAAATAATTTGTAATTTACAATAAATTACCGGCAGGACTCGGAAATCACTCACTCCGGGTGTTGGTTGCCAGACCTGGTCTTATCCGAGGTTGGGCTCCAGGGCTATCAACAGCTAGGTCGTTTCAGGCCTCAAAATTACCAGTTCCTAAAAACAAACCCATTCACCACAACTCAATTAAAGTAGTGGAGTTATATGACTAACCTAATTGAGGGTCGTTGGGTACTCAATATTCCGCCATGGACCCTCTCACACTACACATCCACTAATAAATACATTCACTCTCAATACACGCAAGGCACAAAACTATTAATACTATATACAATAAAATCTGTTTCCTCCAAGAATCGGAACAGGGCGCTCAGATATTAGCTGCCGTGCTTAAGCACGATTCTCTATCAGGTGCATTCCTACACACTCTCTATATAGAACCAACGAGTTGCAACCTTCAATTATGTGGACACGTGAGCAACCTTTCTCTCCATACCGAACACATACGCGGACTTTAGCCCAAAAGTAAGTGCTCGCCTGACAACCTCGCATGGCCTAATCTTAATCGGGTGTGGCTATGACCTATGAGTCAGGTCTTCCGAGAGCTATCTACTAGCCTACCTCTTGATGACGAGAGCTTCTCTGTTGATTCGGCCCATCGACGAGACACTTTCTTGTAATTCCGTTGGCCACTCACGCTAATATATTAACCATCACATTCACCCTGAACGCTAGGGACACGAAACTATCAGCATTATATGCAATAAAAAACCCTGTTTCTTCCAAAAATCGGAACAGTAGAGCCAGATACTCGTTGCAGTGCTCTCACGTTCATTTATCAAGAAACCAAAGTAATAAAAATAACTTAAAAGCTTAAAACTACCGAGTTTGTGGTACCAGCAAGTGGTTTGATTATAGCAGCCAATTGGTAGGGGGTTTTACGCTTTCAAGTATTAGAAATGTCTGTACGAAGCATGGAACAAAAATGCCCGAAATTTCTCATTAAATGCATATAATTGATAAAAAATAAACACTCATTTATATTTTAATATATTATGGTCTTGATGTATGCTACTAATTTATACAGACAGAAAAAAAAGAAAAAAAACAAGAAAACAATTGTCACAGCAAATTTAAAACTGAAAATGCAGTTTTTTTTAGCCTGGTTCGAATTTTAAAGTGAACTCGAAAGCTTGGGAAGAGGGTGGTCGTGGAGTGAAGAGGGATGAAAGGAGGTGAAGGGGTGCGGATCGATCCCCCAATGTTGTGTAGTAACATTGCTTCAAAGCGGCACCGGTGTAAGTGTAACTCATACCTGCTCTTTTCTCCCTTCCTCGTTTCGAAGGAAGTTATCGTTTATAAACGGAAAGCCTGTATCTTATTTCTCGTAACGATTGACCTTTCAACATAGCCGTCATCATTGATCAACTTCCATCGCAATTAAAGTTCTTTTTTTCACCGGAAAATTTGTTAACTAATTCTTTAACGCATTAAGGCTATAAGTATAAAATGGCATATTCCGCCCCAGTCCCGAGAGTACATTCAATTACTCTCCGTACATTGAATGTCGAAAACAGATTTAATAATAATTATTGTATAAAATAAATTAGACTAGGATTTATTTTGTTATAAATTTTGTCTCTTTCCAATTGGAAAATATATATTTTTAGATTGTGCAGAACTCGCTGTGTCAATTGTATTAGCAGCTCTGAAAAATCCCATTACCGTAGTGTATCACTCGAAGTAATCAATTAAATAACCCGGCAAAAGGCCAGGTTTTCCATTTGCGGTGAATCTGATTGGGCATTGTGGAACCAAAGACATATAAAAGTGATCAATTATGATCAAATTGTCAGTGGAAGGATAATTAATAGAAAATTAAAAGCCGGTAACGTAAAACTCCTTTACCTTGCAGCAGATAATCTTTAGTACGAAAACAAGAATACAGCTGTCATGTCAGATAGCTAAGGAGCCATTTATACACTAAAATATCAATAGCTTAAAGATGGTGCTGAATTGCTAAACAGACTAAATAGGTATCCGTAGAATTCAAAGAAAATACATTTACTGAAGTACAATGCACTTGAGAGATGTACCTAGTTCAATCTGAACAAAGAGTACAGAAACAAGAGTATAGCTTTCCAGTCAGACAGCCAAGCAGCCATGAAAGCAGTAAGTTCAAACATCACGTGCTAAATCGCAATTATGTTTGCAAAATAAAGTCACCCTCTGCTGGATCCAAGGACATGTGAGAGTAGAGGGCAACTAGAGAGCGGACAACCTTGCAAAACAAGGTACTGCTATACGGCTGATAGGTCCTAAAACCTTCTGTGGACTAGGGATGGACACTATCAATGAGTATCTTACACAAAAAGACAAAATGAAAATGAGGAAGCAGTAGAATTCACTCATTGGAAGGAAAGAAGAATAGAATGAATCAAAAGAAGCAGGAAAAAACGTTGTATCCTGACAGCACACTGCAGACTGAACGGGTATCTGAAGAAGATTGGTATAACACAACACGGCACGTGCAGATTCAGCAAAGCAGCAGATGAAACACCAACTCAACTACTAACAAACAGCCAACATTTGCCCGCAAGAGGAAAATTTTTGGATGTGCAATATGACCGTAGAATAAATTCAACCAACGAGACTGGGCGTAGTTATCACGTTTCTTGATGAACTAGGACTTGCCGGTGTGCTAAGTAAAGAACGGGTGATACGATAGCTCTTAAGGGAAGCAGTATATTACACACCCCGAACGTTACTTCTAAATCTAATCTACAGCTAATTGTATATTTTGTATTTAAAGATATACGTGCGCTCCTGAGTTCGGACCATCAAGAAATCATTTTTCTTGATGAATGAGGACTCACGGGTGTGCTATGAGCTCAGGACCGTGGATATAATAGCTCCAAAGAGATTAATATATCTACCGACAAAACCAACGAAAACTTGGCAGACAAGTACATTTCGAAACTAACCTATTATGTTATATATACCACAAATAATATCACTTTCGAATAGCCGCAATCACAAAACGTAACGTGTACATGCTAGGAATGAAGAAAAATGGATTACCTAACTACCATACCTAAACATGCTCTGAAGCTTACTGTCATAAAAGCCTAAAGACACGTCATTTACGTTCATTTGTTTGGAATTAGAAAGAACTAAATTGATCAGTTATTTGATAACCGACCATGGTTAACTGATAATCTATCTGCAACAAAAATCCATATTTTTATACAAGGAACAAAATATGATCAAAATGTCAATAAAAAGAGAAAAATCTAATGCATTTTTCAGAAGTTTTTTATTTCGTGAGATGTTCCATGATCTGTGAAGTAAAAACACAACAATCAGTTTGGTCATCTCCGATTATCCTTGGTTTACCTAGACTCACTGGTTTTGGTCTTTCAGAAATGTTTCGGCATTTCAACAAAACCATTCATCTGCTCAAATCTGTAAATCCTGTTTCATGATGATAATCGTACGAAAATAAAGGAAGAACACATTCTGTATAAAAGTACCTCAAAAATAATCGCTCGTCATTCTACACATAGTCCTGTAGCAGCTTGTATGCTCTTTTGCCAGTGAGTCCTAATTCTTCACTGAATTGGATTATTATGTCTAGTCGTGTCCAGAAGCACTAACTGTAGCAGGTCTGATAGTAGGTACATTGGAATTTCCTCTAGCTCTGCAAAATCTGCACACAGCATTTGCTGAAAACGATGGTTCCACTCACAAACTCTTTTATGCAGTTATCCGGATTAGTGTATAAAACAGTTTGGCTGTTAAAACAGTGAATTGATCCTGCATCTAAACTATTTCTATTTGTACACAACGTGTTGCCTGGGGTCTATATTTCTCAGATTCTCATTGAGCCTGTGAAACGTGCGTGCTAGACGATTTTGCCCTTATGACTTTGCTTTAGTTGTTTTGGTTTTAAGTGATTTTTTTCAGGTGCGTTTCTCCATTTTGCCATCTTGATCTGCTAAATGCTTTTTAATGGAGTTATGAACTTCGCATATTATGAAGGAACTCTACTGCCCACACTAATCTCAATATTCAATAACAACGCTGATCTGAACTTAATTTCTAAGCCGAAGTAAGCCTCTAAAGTGAAAACTACACCGATGGCGGGAGCCTTGAAAATATTTCATGTTTTTCTCGCGTGGTAAAACCCACGATTTTGTTCGGATACGCTGCGATATCAATCATTAAAATTAGGGCAGGGTGTATTGCCAGACTTCTTTCTTTTGCGACTGGGATCTCTAAAAACACTTTTTAATGTTTTATTCATTTTACATTTAGTTCTTGGTTTTCCATTTTTATGTAGCTATGATGCTAAGCTTTCCGTCATTAGCTTTAAACTCAGCGGAAAGTGGGTCTGTAAAATGTCGATCACTTGGCTCTCGTGAAAGTAGTTTTTAAATCTCTGGATGATCAAATGATGAGGATGTCAGTTGGAAACAGCGGTATGTTGACCCTTGACCAGTATCGAATCAATAGCTATCAGCGTGGCCCTGTTTCCCGAAGTGTTGTTCCCCTTTTATGCAATCAATTTCTACTTGAGCCCAGCACCCTTTTTCGTACTGAAAAGCGCTCAGCAATATTTTGCCTCATCTCTAATATCTGTTAAATGGGCGTGGAAAAGAACCACCGTAATTTCTAATTTAAATATGATGCATCAATACTGCCGGTACTGAGGAAATTAAATTAACACTCAGAAAAGTGCTCATCGGAGATTTCATTGTTTTCCTAAACAGATTAACCAACTTTAATTCAATGGTTTCGTCCGCAGAATAAAAGTTTCAAAAGTTTCATTCCAATGGGGTAGCCTGTGGGTTCCGATTTCCATTTTTTCCACTTCAAAACTTCTCTTACTTCTCTCTTTATTAAGGGCAAGGCTCTTTCCTTCACACTGTCAAACTCTTTGAAAGAGTAGGAAATTTTAAGAATTGTTAAAAATAAATTCAAAAACGTTTATTTTCAACAGTTGGGGTTCTATAAGGACATTCAGCGATTCTCTGTTGTGAGGGTTCTTTGACGTCAGCGTGTAGATAAACATGTAGAATGGTCAATTCCGATCAAATTATTCCACCTAGTTCTGTTTCTAGTCTTAAAATAAACATAAAACTGCTAGAAGCCTATTTTGACCTGTGGAACCTGTCAGTTAATCTACAGAAATCCAACGTAGTTGTGTCCAGGAAGGTTGGGTTACGAACCCGCACCCCTCAGGCAACGGGTGCATCAGTAGGGAGTTCGTAATACCTCTCGGGTGGGCGAACAGTCCTACCTTAAAAATAATTACTATTAATTAAGCTTTTTAGTTGAGATAAAAAGTCAATGGCACAAGCGGGATTCGAACCCACGATCTTCGGCTTGATACGCCGCTGCTCTACCACTTGAGCTATCGTGACCTCGATCCATTCGGACACCAAATTCCCATCTCAACCACACCTTTTTGAATTTTCCCTCCTTTTTGCCATTTTTTGAATCCCGCTCGTGCCATTGACTTTTTTATCTCAATTAATTGTAATATATTAATTGGCCAAGCGGACCACGAAATTAGTGAACTTAAAAATAATACTGAACCACGGGAGTGGAGTATCCAAGCGGCTCCACTAATTGACGTTGTGCCCTTGGTGGTCGTGGTTTGTAAACAAATTGTACCTTAGCTGGAGGGTACCGGCCAACCGGAGCTGGAGTGCTTTCTCTACCTCTCCGAGGGTGGTGAAAAGCATGGCTAAAAGGCTTTGCTGGAAACCACAAAACTGCCTTTTTTAAGGCACATATATGGATGTGCCCTTTTTAGGGCACTTCTAAACTTTGTTAGTATTGCACCACCTCGCTAGCCAAGGGATGTGACAAGTCCATGCATGTAAAATCTTCCTGGTGTTCTTTCGAGAACACTAGGCGTCTGAGAAGTCCCCTTGGGGATAAGTCGTTAAAGATCCTTATGGGTCGCAACACCCATGAGTAAAGATGGGAACATCTGTTCAGGAAGGGTGGTAGATTAAGATCTTCGAATCGTTTCCTCTACAAAGGTGAGACTATATTATAGAGATACTGTATTCTTATACAGGTAGCGAACGAATATAAATATTTAGGCATTTTATTTACTCCCAGGTATTCTTTGTCGAGATATGTCTCCTCAAAGGCGTCGGCAGCTAAATTGGCATTGAATCAAACCTGGTCGACTATTATGACCTTAACATTAACTCTATGTCTCGAGTGATTGTTTGCTATGGTCGTCAGATGAGGAAATTTCAGAGATTCGAAGTTGTGGAAAAGGTCCAGCAATTTTTCATAAGAAAACTTCTCTAACAGGTGGCACACTAAATTACCTCATCTATTTAGAAACTGCCACCGATCTACTGTTTGTGTTCATTCTCAAGCTGCACTTTTCTGAAAACGCTAGGTTCTCCAGACTCGAGACTCTAAAAAATGACCTCACTTGAAATAGTTAGATCAGGGGGGATTTCTTGGTTCTCTGCCTGGAAATCACTGTTCGCGAAATATGGTATTGGCTTCTCCCTGTCATTGGTAAATATCACTAACTGGAGCACCAATTTTTCGGCTCTTTTGACTCGAATTAATTCCCAACACCGCAGTGAATGTGCTGGTCGTGCCATGAGCTCGGCGCACCTTCCTTTATATAAGGAGTTAAGGGGTTCTCCAGCGTTGTTCGATCTGAAGAAGCCTAATTTTAAAGGTTACTCTTTGTTTGAGCTGCATTGGTTTTTTAAAATGCGTGCGAGGTTCTTCAGCTGAATTCGGCCGTGTGGAATAGGGGTGAGCAGAGGTTCTATTCTCTTTGCAATTCGTATGCCCTCGAATATGCTTTCGCCTCCAGGCAGTGATACATTCTGAGTGAGATCCGCTTGCTTCACTCAATGACGTGAACTTCTGTGTTTTTTGGAAGGTCCGAGTTCTAGGCCTTTGGTTGGGTTTGTGAAGCAGGTTTGGAGCTACGAGATCAGATACGAGCTGACAGAAGAATTTAATTTTTGATTTTATTGCTGAAGTATATATATATTGTTTTATTTTTTCTATTTTCTCTTTTTTTAATTGCATATAGAAGTGTCATTGTCATTTATTTTAACACGACGACCTACAGCAGACAGATTTGTCGACCATTGTTATGTTTTTCTTCTCTCTATTATATTTTGGTTTATATTAGAAATATAACAGTTTTTCATTCATTCATTCAACATTTCTTTTTACATATGAGGATTAGATTTTTACATAATACCGGGATAATTCGGTTCATAAAGAACGGCAACTTGAACAATAACTATAAATTATAAAATATTCTCTTTCTCATGGCTTCAAAACCTGTAATTCGTGCGTGCTTATAGTATGAATTTAAGCTCGATACTGGACCAACCACATAAAGCCATTAAAAATATGTTAAAAAAAGTTTTTCTCTTGGCTTTTCTCTTTGACACGAGCCATGAATTGGAGATGAACGCATTTGTTTGAAATTATTCCAAAAAGAGATGCGTCACGAGGGATGAGTAAACTTCATCACTAGTCTCTAAGTCCCCCCGAGCTTTATCCTCGGCTACTAACATTTTACGGGTATTGAATTATATTTGCCTTATCTTCGATCCGGCCCTGTAACGAGGGGATTAAGGGGAATATTGAAGTGTGTGAAACCGGTAGAAAATATAACCCTCGACCCAACGAATTCGACTTCTTACCACCTTCGTCTCCTTTCAGAATAGAATTGGACGAAAAATCACATTCGTTATATCGTAATTCAATAAGATTCCTTTGTACAAAATTATACCATAAACCAAGAAAAATTCAGAAAAGTCGATAAACTGAAGCTCGGTAAACAACCTAGTCGTTACATAAAGCGTTATTCAATAAGGGACATCGTGACCGACAGATCTTTAAAAGAAACCTGTAATGTCAAGAGCGAACAATGTTTCCACCAATGTTATTAACTTGCATTAAACCACATCTGGAGCAAGGGCATTTTTACGTACCCGGCCACCTGTGGCAAATTACCTTTGTACTCTTTCTACGTGAGATATATTGATTTTCTTCGCCAACTAATTCAAGTTTCTTATTAACACACAAGCAGTTAATTTGTCAAACCGACATCGGCAAATTTAAAAAATTTATAACGTTTCTTATTAATATATTTTCCATAAATTTATCGAACTAAATTACAATCCTAACAGTTTCGGTATGCATTTTAATAGTTCATTAGAAGAACTTTTGACCATTAAGTCCGGTATATTTTCATTTGATTCAGTGTTGTACGGGTTGTTTAACCATGGAGTTATTGTGTGATTTCTGGAAAGTAAAAGTAAGTTATTAGCGAGAATGGAAGGTCATATCCCCTTACCCCGAGGAGTATTAATTCTCTGGGGGATTGGGTGTGATCAGACTTATATGTTTGTGGTGTATATACTGGGTGAGTCATTTTTTGATGCACCATTGGAAAATCAACGTGGGTGCGTTTAAATCTGACTCAAGGCCTATTTCTTTTGATTTTAACATTAAAAAAAGGAAGTGAGTCAATTTTCGGTGCACCATNAACGCACTCACGTTGATTTTCCAATGGTGCGTCAAAAAATGACTCACCCTGTATATATACATATCTTACGTACACATATTATATAACTAATACATATAATATTACATATAATATAATAATGCATGTAAGAATTATATATAATATAAATCTATTAATGTAAAATAACTAAATAATAAATATATGAAATAAATAATATATAAATATAATATATAAATCCATATTTGCTTAATGGTCATATTTGACAAAATTAATTATTCTTCTTATCTATGGTTTTTGGTTGAGATGAAAAATTAATGTCACGAGCGGATTTCGAACCCACGTCCTTCGGTTCAATACGCCGCTGCTTTAATCACTTGACCTGTCGTGTTCGAATTTTCCCTCTTTTTGCCATATTTTCCTCTCAACCAAAACCTTACATAAAAAGAATAATTGGTGTATATATATATATATTGTGGATATACATATCTATATTTATTATATTTATTTATGATATATTTATAAGTGAAGATGCACCGTACGAATTGCAGAAAGGTCATAAAAATGCTGCATGTCTTGGACGTATCAGTAAATATTTGAGAATGTGGTGATTCAGGCTAACAAATAAAAATAAAATAAAAAGTGAAAACGGATCAAAATCGTATATTAAGACTATGTTGTTTAGAAAGAGAACAAAAACAACAAGACAATTGATATTACCTAAATTATGACCGGTCGTCATTATTTCTCCATGTCAAAACTACAATTTTACGATTATAGTCCTCAATCCACCAAATGAGAATTCCACATGCTTCAACTTTAAATAGCTTCCGACTTGATTGCATGTAGTATGAAATACTGCTTAACTATATCATAAAATAATATATCATATTTTTAGCATTGCAAAAAATAATTTAAGATGGTTACTACTGATATTGAGTGGGATTCTCGACACAATTTCAACTCCGTGCCAAATAGATATTGTACCATATTGTATACTAAATTTACCATGTAAAAATAATGTTTCTTAATAGATAACTAAACAACGATTAAATTTAGCCAATGTCAGTGTTATCAGAGATTAAGCCAAGTTCAAATGTTGTAATGACTAATTACCAAACATTAGCAGTAGTAATGTGTGGTGATTAGTGACCGTTAATCGATAGTTATTCAGAAATCGTGAGATGCGGTCTGGTGTGATGTAGGTTTCAGAAAAACATTTTCTTTATCGTGCCAAATTAGCGTGTAATGCGTGTAATTGAACTTTCTCTTAACACGACACGCAAGAATGGCACAATTACACAGAAGACAAACACTTTGAGCCCTGAAGATGATCTCAATAAAGATGGAAACGTTGGCACGATAAAGAAAATGTTTTTCTGAAACCTACATCACACCAGAACGCATTTCACGATTTCTGAATAATATTAGTAGTAGTTACAATCAGACTTCTAGGCTCAATAAAATGATTCTTTTGGATTTAGAATTGGATTTATATAAGCTCAAATCTGAACTTGTACAGAGTTGAGCTTCTATCACTTCTCGTAGTTCACCGACAATTTCAGCTTTTGTAATTTATTGTAATTTACAAAAAATTCCCGGAGAGAATTACCCACTTCAGGTGATGGCAATCCGGGGTAAGTCCTCGGTCTTAACCTAAATGAGAGTCGATGGGGTACTCAATATTCCGCCATTGGCGACTCACACTACGCATTCACGCCAATAAATTATCACATCGCATTCAATCTCAAGACACCCTAGGTACACAAATTTATCAATTATTACATACAACAAGACAACCCTATATCTTCAAAAACTCGGAATAGGGGATTCAAATACTAGCTGCCATGCCCATTCTCATGTCGGGAAGCTACGTGCTCTCTATATGGAGCCAATGAACACATCGAGCAAATTTTCTCTGCATACGCGTGCTTTGGCCTAAAAAAGTACGTGCCCGTGTTTCACCTTGCATGTCGTCAACCCTATTCTTAATCTTATAGAACTAACCCATTCTCAGGATCGATGTGGAACTGCATATTCCGCCATCGACCCTCTCATACTACACATTCACTTATTAGCGTGAATAGCGACAGCTAGGTCATTTCAGTACCCAACGCTAATTGAGAGTGATGCGGAACTCAAGATCCCTCCACTGACCCTTTTACACTTCACATTCACACCGATAAATACATTCACTCATAAGACAACTACATACAATAAAATAAACAATAAAATAGTTCCTCCAAGAATCGGAACAAAGAAACCAGATACATCATCAGCTCATGCACGATTCTCATATGGGGTGGCATCCGACACGCTCTCTATACCGAGCCAAGTAGTTGTGCCTTCCAATTAGGTCGGACAAATTTTCTCTACATGCCCAACACATAAGTAAAACTATTATTTATTATGAGCAAAACAAGATTATTAATTATTATTTGAATTATATTGTAGTGCTTAGTAATTAAATAAATAAATTTGGAAAAACCTTTGAAAATAATGTAAATTCAGTACCCATAAATACATATTTTAAACAAAATAAAACTAATAAAGAGAGTAAGTACATTTGAAAAAAAAGTTTAATTTTTGGATTCCTCAAAGGGAGACGAAAAGGAGCGTAATAGATGATGATGTTATGATTATTGTTATATCGCAACTTTACGCACCAAGTTCTGTGTTCTTTGTATATTTTAAAGTTGGTAATGATATGAGTTTAATGCGCGCTGTATTTAGAGACAGCGGCACTGGGCCGAAGTTGAAGTTAAGGTTCATCTATGTTAACCAAAGTTCGTAAGTAAAGCATAAAAGTTTTTGAAACAAACAGACAAAAATTTGGTATCAAATTTTTATTAAATTAGAGGGAAATTTTTTGAAAAGAATTCAAGAGTGAAAAGTCGCTTTCAAACATAAAATTGTGGATCAAGATGCAAAAATTGTGTTGAGTAGGTTTATAGTTAAATTGTAGAATCGTTAAAATTGTAAAAAATTAATACCAGTATTGAACAGTTTAGTGATAAATTAAGGACCAACGGCTAAAAGCACCAGGTAAATTATACAATTGTAATTTTGTCAATTTTCAGAAACAAACTGTGGAAAAAATAACGGGAAGCACTTAAAGAATGTGTTTAAAAATGAGTTTTTATTTTTAAAAAAATTCCTGGCAGGTTTATAAATGCCAAATTTGTTTAATGTCGTTATATCCCTCTTCATTTATGCGGCAAACGTAGCCAAAAGACTTGATAAAAGAAAAAGTTACGAATTAGTCGACTTCTTGTTTGCCATGTCATCTATCATTCGCTTTCATCCTGGCTGGGATGAGTTATGCTTAAATACCCCTTTTCTCTCGAATCTTCACGAAAAGAATTCATGTATGATATGATCATCAACGTTGTTTCGAAACCTTGAAGAAAATTTTGAAAACAGTTTAACAAAAAATACAGAGAGAAATGTCTAGACAAACAGAATCTACACTATATTAAGCTTAACATTCATCTGACTAACCATAACATACGAACAACTTAAATATAAAGTTTTTAAAACATTTATACTTAAAAGGAAACGTAAATGAAACGAATAGATTTGACAAAATTTTTTAATAGTCTTCAAATATGAAGAAAATTCAGTTCTTTTTTGATATCTGCACTTAGTTTAGAATGAAATAAATGTTTTTATTTGTCTTAGAATGGTTCAGTTTGTATTTAAAGCAAATGGATAGGATAACGGTCGAGCACCTTTACAATTACTACCGTGAATGGAATAGGTTCAACCCCGCCGGGACTGAATGTGGCCAAATTTCTATTTTGTATAAGGTGGTGATGTATATATACACCGAGGGGGCAAATTTAACGTACCACCCAATTTATTTAGTTTTAAATTAAATCCATTATCTTTCTACATTAGTTACAGGTAATTAGGAACTATTGTAGTCAAAATAAACATTAAGAAATGCTTTTCAAGTGTCACGAGCGGGATTCGAACCCACGACCTTCGGCTCAATCCGCCGTTGCTCTAACCACTTGAGCTATCGTGACTTCGATCCACTCAGACACCAACTTCCCATCTCAACCCACCTTTCGAATTTTCCCCCTTTTTGCCATTTTTCAAATGTCGTGTAATCTACTTGATTCTCGGCGACAAATGAAATGGCTACGGAGAGCTTGAGTGAAGCATACTTCATTTTGCTCATTAAATCCATTAGGTTTCGTGGCACAATTGACCAAATAAATTCTTTTCAATTAATTAATCTTGAAGTAAGGTATTGGGGGAGATAAAAAAGTCAAGTGTCACGAGCGGGATTCGAACCCACGACCTTCGGCTCAATCCGCCGTTGCTCTAACCACTTGAGCTATCGTGACTTCGATTCACTCGGACACCAACTTCCCATCTCAATCCACCTTTTGAATTTTCTCTCCTTTTTGCCATTTATGAAAAATCGGACCACGAAACCTAATGGATTAAATAAGAAATGCTCTGTTTACATTTGTGCTGATTAATCCAATTTGCACAAAACGGAGCATTGTGGCCTTCCATTCTGCCAGGCCTGAAGATAGTTTGCAGTCATTTTTTCCCTTCGTTGATTTAATTTGATATTATTATTATTCTTTAATCTTTTTTAATGGCTCAAGTCAAGCATTTGATTGAGTATGACAGAGTCTGGGTCATAGCATTCTTAAAAGAAGGATGCAGCGCGAAGTCGTAGGAGACTGAGTGAAAAATCACTCTATAGGAAGAGTTCTTTGGCGCGTCAAAAAAACTAGGTCTACAGACGAGAAAGACGATAGAGTCATCTGTTATCAGGCTCTACAAAACCGCAGCATTACGGGAAATGAGATAATAAAGACAAGTCCGAAATGTTTCGATTTCCTCCAGGACTGTAAGAAGCAGACGCAATAAAAATAACCTCAGGGCTAGTGGGCCTCACCTTACCACAGCTCAGAAAATGGCCAGGCTTCGCATGGGAACATGTGAATTGGACATTGGAAGATTGGAGAAAAGTTCTCTTTATTGATGAGGTGAGAGTTGGCCTCAAATCTTCAGATGGGTGTAATTTCATACGGAAACGCTCAGGAGAAAGGTACGCCTATGCTGTATGGTTCCTCAGGTAGCATTCTATGGTAGGTCGTTGATGTTCTGGGTTGCATTTCTTTGGTCGCATCGATTTGGTTGTTGTGCGAGGAAGATCTGAGTTTAGATAAAATCTCTAGATGTATTAGTCGGGGTGTAATATACTGCGCCCTTTAAGAGCTATTGTATCCCCGTTCTCTGCCTAAACCACACCGGTGAGTCCTATTTCATCGAGAAACTTGATTAATAGGCCCGGTTTCAATGATTGAATCTCTTCTATGGTCACAATGTACATCCCAAAGCACTTCCTCCTGCGGGAAAGTGTAGCAACCACAGTTTGTTAGTAGGTGTGTTGGTGTCTCTTCTGCCTCTTTGCAGAATCTGCACGTACCGTCTTGGATTATTCCAATCTTCTTTAAATGTACATTTAGCTTGCAGTGTCTTGTTAAAAAACCTGTTAGGAATCGCAGTTTATTCCTGCTTCCTTTGACACATTCTGTAACTTCTTTCCTTCCGAAATTTGTTAGGAGATTTTTGGATTGTCTGTGTCCAATGAATGAATTCCATTGTTCCTTCATTTTCATTTTGTCCTTCTGTCTATAAGATCTCTAATTTCACAAGACATAATCGAAGAACATGTAGAGCCCCAAAACACATCGGTGAGAGATTCTTGTTAATGAAGGATAATGCCCGGCTCCGTAGAGTAGATATTGTGGATGACTTCCTGAATGAGGTTGGAAGTGGCCTGCTGGAAGTTCAGATTTGAACCCAATCGAACATACAGTATTATTAATGCTACTTTTTATGCAAACGGGATTAATCAGCACAAGAGTAAATAAAGGAAGTAAACAAAGCATTATTTACTATTTATTTTGACCAAGATATCTACTAATTACCTGTAACTAATCTAGAAAGATAATTGATTTACAATAATTTTAAACTAAGTAAAATGAGTGTGAAAGTGAACTAAATAAATTCATATTATTATTTAAATTGATTGGTCAAGCGGACTACGAAATTAGTGAATTTTATAAATTATTATTTAAAGCAAATTCTCGTCCTGTGTGAAGTGTGTTTATACAAAAATCTAGTTTATTTGGTAAATTAGATGGTGATGGCTTATTTGAAAATTTAGACTTTCTGGTGTGAAGCAGTCATTTTAAGATTTTAGGAATCCTTGAACCGAATAAAGATATGATCAAATCTAAAAACAACTCCAAATCAGAAGGTCTAAATCTTCTAACATAGGACGTCGGTTTATTTATAAAGTGAGGACGGTGAAACTTTTAAAAGTGAAAGTACCATCATGAATTAACGAAAAGAAGCCGACTTTTCTCGACCAACTTTTTGATTAAATTCTCCTCTTGGATAGTAAAAGTTTAAGTTTTAATTTCTTCTTTCTGTATTTAACGGTTATATTAAAACAAAGAACGTGCGAAGTACCTTTCTGCCTTCACAATATTATACCATTTCCATTTTTTTATAGTTGTTTAATGTGAGACAGTGTTAAGTAAACTAAATTGGACGTTGAACAGTTTTCATTATCTGCGGTTTATCTGGAAAATAAATTGGTCAGATCTCTGGATAGACCGGGCAAAACGGTTCAATACAAGCGGGTAGTCTATTTTAAGCCTCATTTGCATGAATCCATCCAAAAAGGTCATCATTTAACATTACATATTTTTTATATTAATTTTAAAACATGAAATTATGACTAGAAGCGGTTAATACTGGAAGAAATAAATCAAAATTTTCATATCGGCGTTTATTCGCCCGTTTGAGGTTTATGCCCTCAGCGCACGCAGATCTCTAAATATACAATATACACATGGCTGTAGATGTAAATGAGATGTTCGGAGTTTTAATGTACTGCTTCCCTTAACAGCTATCGTATCACCCGTTCTGTACTTAGCACACCGGCAAGTCCTAGTTCATCAAGAAACGTGATTGGTTGAATTTATTCTACGGTCATATTGCACATCCAAAAACTTTCCTCTTGCGGGCAAATGTTGGCAGTTTGTTAGTAGGTGAGTTGGTGTCTCATCTGCTTCTTTGCAGAATCTACACGTGCCGTGTTGTGTTATATACCAATCTTCTTCAGATGCCCGTTATGTCTGCAGTGTGCTGTCAGGATTCGAAGTTTTTTCCTCCTTCTTTTGATTCATTCTGTTCATTCGTACCTTCCAATGAGTGAATTACACTGCTTCCTCATTTTCATTTTGGCTTTTTATGAAAGATACTCATTGATAGTCCATCCCTAGTACACAGAAGGGCTTAGAACCCATCAGCCATATAGCAGTCCCTTGTTTTGCAAGGGTGTCCGCTCTCTGGTTGCCCTCTACTTCTCACATGTCCTTGGACCCAGCAGAGGGTGACTTTATTTTGCAAACATAATTTGTCTACGATTTAGCACCACCTATTAGCAGATGATGTTTGAACTGGCTGGTTGGCTGTCTGACTTGAAAGCTATAATCTTGTTTCTGTACTCTTTGTTCAGATTGAACTAGGTACATCTCTCAATTGCATGTACTTCAGTAAATGTATTTGCTATGGATTGTGAGTATTTGATACCACGACCTGAGTACCTGATACCTCATGCCTGTGTACTTTCTTGCGTTCTATACCATCCTTGTACCAGCAAATGGTGACGTCCACAACGGAAGGTTTTTTCCCCTATTTTACATTCTTTTTTGGTACTTAAAGTTATTTGGAAATTTTGATTGAACTCAAACGTCCTGATCATTCGTCCCTCGGGGTCATGAGCATCGGTCTCCTTCATTAAGCTGTTTTAGGTTTATCCCTACTGGAGGTTTCTCTTTGATGTTAATAATAGTCTTCTTTGCTTTCCTCCTTATCATACGGTGATGGTTAATCCCAATTTCTCCATACCAGCTGTCGGACATATTTTCTCATTTCCGTTATGCAAATGCATCCGAGTCTCTGTTTTTTCATAAGTTCTTACTGTTTTGTTATTGGCTTTACTTTATGGGCACCATAGGAAGATAGGTTAAACCATCATGGTGTACATCTAGAGCAGGGTTCCGGTCTGCATCCACATTATACCCACAGTTATCAACGGTGTGCATATAAATTATCTGTTAATTTAAGAGATTAAAATTAATTAGTTTTAATTACAGTTTCCTAAAGTCTTTAGCATTCCAGCGTTCACGAGGGCGTTTTTTTGTCTTCAAGAGCGACTTCCGGAGTCGTTAAGGATGCAAATTGAATTTACAACATCACAAGGCTATCATTAAGTGTAATGCAAACATCAAAGGGAGAGAAAGCAAACAAGGGGAAAATACGGGCGGGGCATAAATTCAAACTAACATAAACAGAAACAGAGAGGCAAACTGAGACGGATTCGGCTCCCGTTGGGAAAGGGCGAAATGTTGAAAAGACGTGCCAAAAATCCCTTGGCGCCCATCTGTGCAGGGAATATCAATCAATAAAGGTTCAGCTTGTTAATCTTCGACCTCTAACCTTAGGTCGAGTCGGCTCTCGCGTTAATCACGTCCCGCTCTTCTTTCAGGTTATACGGAAAATTAGGATAATTATTCCAGTTAAATTTCGTCCATCGTACTCTGTGTTCGGTGTCAGGTCTACTTTTCTATTGAAATAAAATTGCATTTTCTAATTTGTTTATTTGCTAGTCATTGAAGCAAGTTCAGACGCGTTTCGGAATTTGACCACATTTTTAGTTCGTCTGTTGTATCAACTTTGTCGTATTATGAAGCTTTTTTGGTTGTTCATAGTGGAAAATTTGAACATTTTCGTTACTGAATTTCCCAACGCACCCTGACCTTCTATCCTTACCTTTGCTGATGAAACAGCAATTTTCTCCTCACACACCGATCCTGCCACTTCCTCCCGTAATCTTCAGCATCGTCTTCATTTAATAGAACAATGGTGCAGAGCTAATGGAATTAAACTAAACACCAATAAATCAATAAACATTACTTTCACCCTCCGTCGACGAAACTGCTCTCCCATCTACTTCAATAATATCCTCCTGGGAATGTACCACATACGAGCCTTAAAAACACAAGAACTGATGAGACGTTACAATACCCTTTCAAGATTACTTGACAAAAGATCTACTTTATCACTAACAACGACTAAATTACAATAATAACCTAAAAACAATCTCGACTTATGCTAGGTCAACAATTGAAACGACTTCCCTTTTTTATTGCTGAAACAAAAGCTTTCAACAAAACATTGTTTGCGTTCAAGAAAGAAAATTAATTTCCATCTCAACTGGTCTTTGATTTGTGAGATGAACTGACGAAGAGTAATGAAAGGTCGAGATTTTAAATGAACATGCGTCATAGTTATTGATTATTTTCACCTAGGCTGGTTCGCCGGATGGACGAATTGTGACAGATAGCGGCTGTAAAGCTCTCCAGAAAACTGAAGATCCTATATTTATATAAACAAAATAGGCTGTTTTTAAACGGTTAAAATATCCGAACGTTTATCGATTATTCAGGGTGTAATTTTTTAGGTGTATATAAAACTATTGGCCTTTCTGCTGTTTTATAAAACAGAATTTTTTACGAAATATACTCGAAAGAATGTATCGTGAAATCCCTGGTTGATTTATTATACACAGCGTATTTAATTGAAACCCTTCATTCTCAGAATTTCGAAGTTTTCGAGTATCAAAATAAAATGTCTCACAATTTATCATATTTTTTCCACACAGTTATTTTAATTTCATTAAATTTTTCCATGAAAAGAACCTTTTTTTTTAATTCGTCGTTATTTAGAAGACAATTAACGATAATTGTACGTATCGTGAGGATAAAAATGGTAACTTTTCATTTACTCATTAAACAAAACGCCATTTTGCGAACCACACATTTCCCAACGAAGAGGAAACATGCCGAAATATCGAAGATTAAAACCGCAAAAACAACAGGACCCTGAAAGCTAACGGCCGATTAGCCTTCTTTCAATTTTTTTTAAAAAGTTTGAATGGCTTATTCATTTTGCTTTAGTCCCTTACTCCTGCCAAAAACAACTTCACAAATAGTGGAATGCCTACTCGACTCCTACGTCCCAAAATGGACTGGGCACCGAAAAGATGTTAGATCTTGTGTAGCTCTTATCCAAATCAAAACTAACACGTATTATCGAATTGTCCAATCCTTAATTACAAATCGGAGCTGTAAGCTGAGACGGTGCACAATCAATAAGCAAAAAAGATGAAAGCGTACCACCGTAGAGAGTAGGGTCAATTGCTCCTCTTGGTCTGTGTCCACGGTCTACCTACATCACCAAACACAAGTTTAGCCAGCTTCCCCGATAATTAATCCATCTTGTCCAGGAATAAGTGGGGATTACCAGCTTCTTGCAACTGCAATGCCACCTGGATGAAATCCAATCATGGAACAACCGCTAGAGAATTGCTATGAACCCTTACCCTACCAGTTATCATATTTCTTAGATGGTATTAATAGGAAAAATTTTTCGATAATAAACGTTTCTTTATATATCATATTCAATCAGTTATTTCTAGGTATAACAATTTGAGTTTCCTTGTGAGGAACGTTAAGGATTTTAGGAATATTTTTGCCTTTAAATGTCTACATTCGTTCTTGTGAGAAGCATAGTTCAATATTGTTCCTTGGTTTGGTATCCCTGGGCTTGTAAGAGAAACCTGTTCCGTATCGAACGTCTGCAAAGTCGTTTTATGAACTTCTTCTTATTTAAAATGGGTCTCCAATGGGTCGAGTTGGAGTTGTTAATCACAGGTGCGCTATGGTACATCAGTAACGAGATATTGCAGAAAGACCTTAACGTCGCAGAAATTCAAAATATGATAAAGAATGTACTCCACTGCACTCCATTATTAAAGCCCATAACAATCCAGCCTTGGCGGAATATGCAGAACGTGTAACTTTATAACTAAAGATCAGTTAAACGACTCAATATTCATACGAAAAAGGCATACTACATGATGGTAGTAGAGTACCATGGTACTCTATATTCCGATGGTAAACCATCATCATTCACACAAAAATCTAAACCTAGAAATGCTGGCCCTCAGTGTGTAGGATTGTCTTGAGGCCATCGTCGATTAAGGCGACGTGTTGGGTTCTCGGGAAGGGAATGTGTGGAGAGGGGTCGAGCGGTTGGTATGAAACTTTTGGAATCGGGAATGATAATGGATCAGTTCGTTGACAAAAGGGATGTTAAGGCTTTGTGAGTTTAATAATAATCAGCTTTGACAATTTGTTCGAGGACTTTTGATTGGAAGGTTTGGATGCGCTCGATGTTGGATGGCTCGGCAGAACCCCGCAGTTCTGCAGTATGTTCAAATTGGTCGCAGTAAAATCTCATGTAAGGTTAGTTTAGTTTTGACTTCGTCAGATTTTGGCCTTAAAAGTCTTGGTAGTTGTTCAAGTCTTCTGTTGAGTTGTGGTCTCTTAATTATTCTATAGGGAGTCCATGTCATTCTGCTACAAGTACAGTCCTAAGTGATTGACATGAATGGAAGTCGGTATCTCTTGGTTGATGTACAATGAAGGGCAAGACTGTTTCCTCTTTGTGAACGTACTCTTAGTACATTTTTCTTTATTCAATCTTGTTCTCCACCTTTGCACCAGTCTTCAATAAGCTCAAGGTGTTCTTGGATGTTCGAGGTAGCTTGGATAGGATTCGAATCAGGGGGCAAAATTGCGGTATCGTTTTTATAGGTGATGATGGTGGTATACCTACTTGGTGTATAGGTAAGTCAGCAATATAAATGATAAAGGATGGGACCAAGAATGCTCCGTTGCGGGACGCCGGCTTGTATCGGCCTGATTTTTGAGAACTCGTTGCTGCACGTCACTCCGAAGCAGTGGTCTATTCGGCAGGATTTGAGGATAAGATAATAAAAAGAGGTTAGAAAGCTTTCAAGATCAAGTGCCAGACCTTATTAAAAGCCTGTGCATTAACTATAAATGCATCCAAAGAATATTTTTTATTGTGATCTCCACTTTTTGACCCGTCTTCGATAAGCTGAAGGTGTTCTTGGTTATTGGGGGATTCTAGGTTAAAAACAATCTCCTAATTTAATTATATCCTTTTTATTAAAACTTTAAAGTGTGTTTGACATAATTTACGCTTAAATGAGATAACATTCAACATAATAATCAGTTATTTGATTATGTTTGAGAAATGTTTCAAGCTTTTTTTTTAAACATATCCAACTGTGTGTAATAGACAACGGTTTCAAGTATAGATATAAAGGTCACTGTTGTCATAGTCTCGCTTGTTCATTTTGTTAATAAATAGTCATTAATAGTTTTCAACCTCGTTATTTTCTCTCTCCGATACGTTAGTTGGACTTTTCTTTAGAATCTTTCTCTACTCAGACGTTTCAAATTAGGCGATCCGTGGACAAACAGGGGTAATTGGCCATTTTCGCAAGAAACAATCTAATTTCACGGGGGTGGCTCTGTCTGTTTACGCGAAGGGTGGGCATTACGTAACGCCCTTAGTTAAAATTATATATCACCTGTTTGAACTGTGTACCTTTCTGGACTTTTGTTAATTAAAGTATTGACACAAGTTTCTTTTCTCTTTGTTGTTTATCAAACGGTTGAAAGTTTACTGAGAATAGTATTTACATAAATTGGGCTTATGGTGGCACATGACAACACAATTTTACCTATAGTTAAAACCTAATTTTACCAAGTAAATTTGATTATTATTAACAAATGTAGTTTACACAAAATGGCATGAGCCGTTGTATGGCAATAGGTTTTACCAATATATACAAAATCACTATGGATGTTTGTAATGTTTAAACAATTAGGGCAAACCCTGATGCGCTTTGTTGGATATAACAATACCTCGGCCGGTTTATTCTTTCTTTTTTTCCAGGGGGTCGGGCGTAGATCTACATTTATGATTTAGAAGTTGTGGAGGAAGGAGGCTTTGATTGATCACTCACTCGCCAAACGACCGTATCCGGAAACTTGTCACCTCGGGCAGGCCATCGTTCATTTTTGCGAATTTCAACCCGATCTGGCCCGGAAACCGGTGTCGAAGAATTGCTACAAAATTCAACTCTGCTGTTATAATAAATTCAACCGGTCTTAATTAAAATGCCATTTAATTACTCTTCAATTAAATAATACAAAGAAATCATCACTGATGCTGCAATTAATAGAGAACAAAAGAAATTTTTTAAATATCGTGACAGATTTTCATATTGCCAAGCATCCCATCATTCAGGGTAATAAAAAATAATGGTAATCACAAAATTTGAGCATCTCACCGGCATAGAACGTTGGGCAACGTATCTGACCAAAACCAGCAAAATTAGACGGACCAGGATGATAGAAAAGGACCGAACAATTTCATCAACCCGCGGAATACAACACGATAAAAAAAATTTTGTTAAGAATTTTGTTCCATTCTAGTAGGAAAAAAATTCATACCAATTAGGTTTCAACCCCATCATTCCTCAAGCCAACAAGGTTTCAGAGTTATTGACACTATATCCTATTCACTAGAGAATAAAGACTACTGCTTGGGTGCGTCCCTAGATGCAGGACAGGTTTTTGGTAGGGTCTGGCACCCGGGCATGCTTTATAAACTTAAACCGCTTCATGCTAGTTCGTTATTATCTTATCTTGAAATTGTACCTGAGTGAGGATCTTGAAAATTAGACCGACACAAGCCGGCGTCTCACAAGGGAGCATTTTTGGTCCGATCCGTTATATCACCTATACTGTTGACGTACCTGCACACCGCGATACCATCATCACCACCTTCACCGATGATACCGCAATTTTGTTATGCTTCAGAGTGAGGTGAGGCAAAGAGTTCTCGAAGAGGCGGCGTCCCACAAAGGAGTTCATCTATCCTTCTCACCTAACTGCGCACCCCAATACCATCATCACAATCTATACGGACTATATCGCAATTCTGTACTATAACTGGAATACTACTTAAGTTACATTCAGTATCATAGAACACCTTGGGCTTATCGAATACTGGTGCAAAATATGGCGGACTACACTGAATGGTTAGGGATAAAAATGTACTCGATGTACGTTCACATTGAGAAAACAGCCTTGCCCTCCATCTTACATCGACAACAAAGTGATACTGACTTCAATTCGAGTGAAATGTAGGACTGTACCAAGATAGCAGACTGACGTGGAAACCCCACACAAGACACGTGAAACAACAACTCGACAACTTGGACAATTACAACGACTTCACTGCGGCCACTTTGGAAACAGGGTGGTGAACTATGGGATTCTGCCAAGCCATTCATCCAGCACGTCCAATCCTTCCAATTAAAAGTCCTCAGAGAATTTGTCAAAGCTCTATATTACGTCACTAACTTCACTATCCACAACGATCTCAACATTCCTTTTGTAAACGAACTGATCCGTTCAAAATTCCAAAAGTTTCACACCAATATCTTGATATATCCTAGCCCTAATACTCGAGCCCTATGTAATATTTACGAATATGTAAAGGGACCTAATACTTTGCATATTCACCGCGAATATCGTTAACTGTATTGTTATGATTTTGTTTTGAAGTTATGATTAACTCCATAGTGTTCTTGCACGTTCGTTTTTAAAAACTCCAGTGTGGATGTTTCATAGGAATTCGGTCATATCAGACATGCGATTCCTTAACTCGCTTATACAACTTTGTAGGGACTAGCAGAAAGTTTGAGAGATCTGAGAACTTTTCGTCAAAAGCTATGGGATCAACTTCGAGCGGTTTACTTTTTCAGTGATGCTTAGGAAGCGGACAGACATGTGCTTCATGATGTATCAACAAATTCAATAGCTCTTTACTATTGTTTTACTAATTTATTGCGAAGTACTATCTTGATGAATTATTTATTAGCAAGTTACAATAAAAAACAATAAATTTTGTTTTATACAGACGGTTGACCGTTAGTTTGACGGCTTCCGCTGAGTCATAGAGCTGAAGGCGATTCGAGATGAATGAATAGAATCCCATTGGAATAAATTGAAAATGGAATTGGTTTTCGGTGATCGGAAAGACGAAAATTTTATAACTTCATTTTTCCATCGGATCTACGCTGTTTTAAATATGTAATTTTAAATGTGTAAATAAAAAAGACAACACGAAATTTATTGGTGCATATATCGTCCAGAGCCGTATTTATTTTGAACACATTTCAATTTTATTTGATCGTTTGATTACTAACCGAAGCAATTTTGTTAAACTTCTTTTCCTGCTCTGTTGTACTCCAAAACCCAATTTTTTGATTTTTTCATTTTCGATTTTGCTCTTTTCATTCTTGTTTTTTATTTAGGAAATTAAATCAAATTTAAAAAAATTGTGAAATTACCGAGTCAAATTACAAACGGTGATGACTTGTTGCACGCCACCCTTTGCTTTGACCAATCAAAAACGGATTATCCCGTTCTCATCTCTAATGATCGCCGGCCGCGAGCCGAGGGGTGTTAAACGGCGGATTCGTGTTTTAATACCGCCCTTATTTATCTCGGTGGAAGGACGCTTAATTAGCCGCAGTCCTCTCGCGGATCAATATACTGCGATTTTGCATCTAGACGAGGAGAGGAAGTAAATAAATATAAAGTATTTTTTATCACGTGCCTCCTTCTTTACAAGCCTAGAAAACCATTAATTTTTGCCTACTACCTTTATTTTTGCACAAATTTTGGACTAAAAAGGACATTTTATTATACAGTAAATCAAAGGAAATCTAAAAGATTTTTGTATCTGACGGTGGAAAGGAAGATGAATTCTGGCGTATATGCCACAAATCTTGACAGACGAATATACGTGATCGACCTTTCGAGAGTTTCATCTGCTAAATGTGCTAACGTGCCCAGGAAGGTTAATCGTAGTTATTTTGAATTACTGATTATAAGCTTATATCTGCACATATACATGTACATATTTGCTCCTATCACTTTTCGCGCAGTCCACCAGCACTCACCTCGGGTGTACGCGGTACTGGTTCAGACCTCGGTCTTAACCGACCAGCCAATGATGTTGGGCTCGAGGGTCTATCAAGAGCTAGGCAATTTTATTCCACACACAATACGCAAATCCATAGAGCCTACCTCTTCTCAGCCTGCCACTAGCAATTTCAGTTACTCTACTTTACAATAAATTGCTGGGGGCCTCGAGAATCACCCACCTCGGGTGTTGGCAGTCTGGGGTTAGCTTGGTCTTATCCGTCCAGGGCTCCAGGTGGTACCAACAGCTAGAACATTTCAGCTAACGCAAACCCACTCACATCCTCTTGTAAAACCATTCCTTCCTATTTCATTCACTCAGTTATGGTTGTGGAGTACTCGATATTCCTCCATCACCCTCTCTACATACATTTCACATAAATAACCTAATTGAGTATGAGCCATGGACCCTCTCACACTACACAGTCACTCTTAACACACGCAAGGCACAAAACTATTAGTATTATATACAATAAAATCTGTTCGTCAAAGAATCGAAACAGGGGACCCAAATATTCGCTGCCGTGCTCAAGCACGATTCTCTATCAGGTCTTATACGCTCTCTATATAGAACCAAGGAGTTGTACCCTTCAATTATGTGGGACACGTCGAGCAACCTTTCTCTCCATACCGAACACTTATCTTAATCGGCTGTGGATATTGTTCTATGAGTCAGGTCTTCCGATAGCTATTAGCCTACCACGTGATAGGCGAGAGCTTCTGTGTCAATCCGGCCCATCGACGAGACACTTTTCTTTTAATTCTGTACAACACACATACACTTTTACTACACCTGTATTAATGTTTAACGCCTTTTTAGTGTCAGAGGTACGGATCGTGATGATTAGGTCCGTAGGTTGGCACATCCCTGTCTTAGCCGTCTCCGTCCGTCTTTTCGTTATCCTCTAGACCTGAGCCCGGGTACCCAGACAACAACCACCGTTTTGCCGAGATGATCCAGTTTGTTGTCTTTCTCCAACGGTAGGATGACCTGTCAAGGACAGTAGTAACCACGCTTAGAGAGTCGGAGCACACCAGGCAAGCTGAGCCACCATTGTCTCGAATCACCCCAAGCGCGTGCCAGATGGTGTACAAATTCCTTCATGTAAACCCTGGGAGTGGCTAAAGTGCACGCCACACCCTCGTCGTTCTTAGATCCGTCTGAGAAGCAGATGATAAAATCGGTGTACAAATTAGTGTTGTGAGTTATTTGCCTTATGAATAACTTGTTTCTTCATTTCTGTATCTTTTTAACACCAACGCGCGGTAAGAAAACCAACGTTTAGTCTTAAAAGAGTTTACGAAGTAGCAAACTGGTACAACAGGGAGTATAGGGTGTTATCGGACCAAAAAGTGACTCTATGCCTGTTCAGCATGACACTTATTAGTACTAATTGCGGAACTAATCTTAATCTCAACTAATCCCGTTTCATCTCAACCAAGTCCTTAGATAAAAAGTTCTATAATTATGTATTGAAGTAATGAGGAGCGGTCAGGAATGAAGTTAATAGAAAAACACTTTTTCATTTTTGCCGACGTTTCGACTTTTATTCGGGTCATCTTCAGGGCGTAAAGTGTGGTGGTATTCTTGTGGCGTCCTGTTTGTTTCGTGTAATCTTGATATGACACAATTTCACACGAAACAAACATGACACCACCCTTCATGCCCTGAAGATGACCAGAATAAAGATCGAAACGACGCAAAAATGAAAAAATGTGTTTTTCTAATTTTTTTCCGTTAATGATGGCTCCTCACTACTACAAAAAATGATTGGACAACCGGTCGATAAATAACACATAATTCTATAATTATATGTATATTGTTTTGTTTTTTAATTATAATTATTGCTTCATTTAAGCAAAATGTAAAGAAAAAGTAAATAAATAATTTCACCCTGTGAAATAATAAATTAGAGTGCATTAATTCTAAAGAATTTGTAAAATTACTTTTGCACAGGATTGGAGATTGGATGAGAATATAACTCTGTTATTTGTTTTTAAATGTTAACAGAGGAAAAACATGGGAATTTTCTTCTGAAAACATCACCTCCCTACTATGCAGGGCTCATTTCCACAGGGGTGTTAAATCCCGTCTTTAATAAAATGGGATTTGCGGCGAGGGATGGGATTAAAAGTCAGGCCAAACTCGTCCTGACAGCAGAGGATTTCCACACTTACCAAATCTTCAATTTCCGAATGCTCAAAAGCCGCTGAGTGGAAATTCAATTTCTCAGCAATTAGGAACCGCCAAAAGAAGATTCTAATTGTGAAGTTTTAAATCGCAAATTGTGAATCACACGTGAGAATATTTTCTGATTTAAGTTTTTTTAACATTGCGAATATTAAATCTTCGTATGACCATGTTTTATCGATTTTATGAAAGACGGACCACAAATCCATTTTTACGTTCAATAAATCTTTGCTCATAATGAGAAATGGCATGCCTATACTACATTGATATGTAGCTCACATTAATCACATTAATTCTAAGCACAGTGAGTAAAATAAATGACTGAAATATTTTTCTTTCGTTCATGTTTGTTTTCATTTTGGTCCACTTGGCCACTTGGTCGAACAATAGACGATTATCGGGCTAGTATCGAATAGATCTCCCCAGACCTAAAAGGATAAACCGACGACCCCTCTTATTTTTCAGTACTTAAACTATACACTATACTAAATACCGTACTTAACTATAACTTTGCAGATCGAGAGCCATCAGCTTTAATTGAATAGCAAGAACAACATTGTAATAGTACGAAAAGTTTCCCTTTCAATAGAACCCAACAATAGAATATTTAATTGCTTAACGAACAATAAACTCTTTTCTATTCATTTAGGTGTAGATCATTCGAGGTGTGTAATAGACTGTGTCCTTTGAGAGCTATTGTATTCCACTTCTGTACTTATAGCACACCAGTGATTGGTTCATCAAGGAACTTGATTAGTAGGCCGGGAATCAGTGGTTGAATTTCTTCTACGGTTAGTTTGTACATCCCAAAACACTTCCTCCTGCGGGTAAACGTGGCGCCACGGTTTGTTTGTAGGTTTGTTGGCGCTACAGCCATTCACTACAGCCACTTCACTACAGCCATTTTCATAAGTCGGTGAGAATCGACTCCTGATTACACGACATTTGAAAAATCGCAAAAAGAGGAAAAATGCGAAAGGTTGTAAAAGGTTGAGATGGGGAATTGGTGCCGAGTAGATCGAAGTCACGATAGCTCAAGTGGTTAGAGCAGCGGCGTATTGAGCCGAAGGTCGTGGGTTCGAATCCCGCTCGTGACATTGACTTTTTTATCTCAACCAAGACCATAAAAAAAATAATTAACTGAAATAGTTAATATGGTCAATTAGACCTCTAAACGTGTGTTAGAAATAGTGTTGGGAAAATTGGCTTTGGGAGCGCTCTCACTAACACATCAAAGAAGGCATACATGCGGGAACAATGTGTGCTGTAAATAGGTGTCGTGTCCATACACCAACATTGATCTTCCATTGTTTGTTGTCCAACCAGGTTTCTGTCAATAACATGTAAATAGCAATTATGCATCATAGCCAGGGACAAAGCTGCAGCAGCGATTTCCTCGTCGTCGCTATCCATCACCGCACAGGAAAAGTAAGCTACTATAAGCCACTGAGGCTATCTTGGGCCAAGGTTGGAATCTGTTGGCTCAGTATAGCCACGTCCATGGCCAGGGTGGCATGGTGCCCATCTTGGTGACCAACGCATGGGCCTGTCACGGCCCATAGTGCAGAAGGGCCATCAATTGCTAGCCTCCCATTTTTACCTCAGGTTATCAACTACAGAATTGATATAAAACATATTTTATTGATTGGGCGTTTTTTGGTGGCCGGTGTTGTTTGGAAGCGTGGCGTTGGTCATGTATCGAGGACAGGACCGAGTATGTGTGCCGGTTGGTAGAGAGAGCAGTTGGCTAAGGTCCGGGGCCGTGAGTCGGCTGACCCTAAATCGGTTGAAGAGACTCTGGTGCAGCCGTTGGCCGAGTGCAGTTTGCCTGTATGCGAGTCGGCTATGTCGAGATGGCGAGTTCGAGGCTACGCTGAGAGTACCCTTGCCATCGTCATATCAGCTGTCGTTATCGATTAGTGACACCTCGTCGGGTCGACGAGTCTGAAGCCAGTGGGGCAGTGCCCCTGCTTATATACGCACTGGCTCTGCTCTGATTCGTTGCAGATTGAAGGGCAAGTCCATTCCAGAACCGGTAGTGACACCTAACTACCGTGGTAAACGTAGGTATAGACCGAGACTATTATTAAATGAATCTATCACTATTAATTAGTACGATTTGATACTAATTAATATGATTGAATTTGTATAAATTTTTTTACTACCAACTAAGAAGTGGCATAACCAATGCCGAAGCTAGTGGAGTGAGGGCGTAAACTTAATTTTTGAGAAAGCCCAATAAAAAGTAATTCAGAGGGAATGGGATGCCATTTCCCCAACATATTTGTGGGGATATGTCTTCGCAATAAGAGAATTATGCGAAGGGAGATCAGTCATAGCGCAAGAATGCTCCTTGACCTCGATAAATGTTGTTCTATCAAATTAAATTTCACAAAATAAATTCGTATTATGTTTTGCAAAATCATCTTTAAAAATTGGGTCGTGATTTTTAACTTTTTCCTTCCGTAAATAACAACCATTAATTAAATGAGCGCTGGCGTATATTAAAGGGCGTAAGGACTTCCTTTGTGTGAAAATGGCCCGTTTCTGTGGTAAAACCGCGTTAATTAATTTAACTACTAACTATTGCCCGGGTTTTGTGTAATCTCTGAGAGCCTGTTATACACGCAGCTATATCACATCTTAGCTCGTTCTAAAATACAATCGTGTCAACTAATTAAACATAATGTTTTCTTCGGACGTTATTAAAAAATATAACGTGTTAACGAAATAAAGGCAATAATTGTAAACCCACTGAACTGTCAAAAAGTCAGCGATGACGCGTTTTTAACTGAAAAGGTAAAAAAAATGATTCTCTAAAACATTGGATACCAGAGTAAATAAATTATGCATGGTTACATGTTTTATCCACCGCGGAATTTTATATGTCTCGGATGACTTCCGACTGAATTATTGAACAGGTAGAATATTATTAGAATCTAAGTCTTTTACTAGTAAGGTTTGTACAATTGGAAGGAATAATAAATATAAATATTTGTAAAAATAAATTCTAGTTTTAACTAAGAAAAAAATCACTAGTTTAACAAAACAATTAGAAACTTTCTTGGATTGTTAGGTAATACATCGCTCGTTTATGACACTTATTATAACATAATAATTATGTCGCGTATGATGAATATTGTTTACATGCAAGGCTTTCATGTCATGGCATGGCATTCTTCATCTTCTTATCTGATTATAATCTGATTGTGAGGTTTAGTGATGCCTCGAGTAGTTAGGTGTCGTGGGTGATCAATTTTGAGTGGAGCCTATTTAAAAGTCAATATAACCGTGATTGCATTAATATCTTTGTGAAAAGAAGCATTACGAATAAACGTAATAAATAAATAACTTCTATGTGTCTTTTGCATCATCTAATTGTAAATGTCTGCCTAACTTTAACTGTATGCCCATAGCGTGGCTTTTGTTACAGAGGTTATTTGAATTGTGTTTTTCTAGGTTTTGAGTCTTCCAGTAGTAAGCGGTTGAAATCTAACTTGAAGTATTTCAGGAAAGGCTCAAAAGTAAACATGCTGTCTAGTGGAAGTCAGATGTACTGCCACTTTTGACACATCCCTAAATATCGTCGTCAACTCGCGTTTGTCAATTTGGGGAAAGGCTAAATGAGGCATAAGACCGGTGGTACTTAGAGACCTGGTTAAAATATTGCTCACGCTAACCAAAAAGTCGTTTGTTAAGGTGGCCATTCACGATCGCTCCTAGCAATCCAAAGCGAACGCCGTTCCAAAAACCACGTGAATGGCAAAACTGAATTGGCGTGCCCGGCTGTGCCGAATATTCGACCGGTCCAAACTCCATCGCGCTACTCCAGATATCTACGACGCGAGACGGCATGGCGCGTTCGTGAATGGGAAAAACCCTCGTTTTTTTGGCGCAGTCTCCGTCTTTCTGTCACTGAGCATCTGTCGTACATTCTCAAAAAGTGAAAAACGTTTATTCTTTATTGGTAATGACATCCAATCGAGATTTTATTGTTGAGGTGATTGAATTGTATGAAAGTTTACCATGTTTATGAAAGTGGTGGACAATGATTATATTACCACGATAGAAATAAAAGAAATTCGATCCTCAACCAGTTGGTCGACGTTTTCAAAACAAAGGATACAAATGCAATGAGAGATGCGGTATTGATAACCCCTAACAATGATCAGAAATCGTAGTAGAGAACTTAAGTTCTTTGTAGTTCATCCCTGCAGCGAGAAATCGTAATGTGGTTGCCAACCTTTCATGAAGTGATGATTTCTCTCATGAGTGTCTTTTGTTTTCTAATCAAGGGGGTAACAAGCTGGAGTAAATATAAATAAGACGTTAATCGTTTTTTTTTGTAAGGTTTTGGTTGAAATAAAAAAATAGTGTCACGAGGGGATTCGAATCCACGACATTCGGCTAAATACGCCGCTGCGCTAACCACTTGAGCTATCCTGATTTCGATAGTTCGATCCACTCGGGCACCAACTCCCCATCTCAACCTACAACCTTCTCTCTTTTTGCCATTTTTTGGTGTCGGAGAGGATCGAAGTCACGATAGCTCAAGTGGTAGAGCAGCGGCGTATTTAGCCGAATATCGGAATGGATTCAGATCCCGCTCGTGGCATTATCTTTTTCATTTTAACCAAAACCTTACAAAAAAGATTAAATAATTGAAAGAAGTAATTTGGTCAATAGAACACTAAATATAATGAATAAATAAGACGTTTCATCCTCCAATCAGCGGGTTCAAGGGAAAGTTCTTTCATCAAATTGATGTGGGTATTACGGCTTCTGTTCAGGAGCCACTTCTTACACCATTTCCTCTTCGATTTTTTGCTTTTAACATGTAAATAAACAGAAGAGTAGCCCAAGAGATCGTCATCCATTTTGAGAAGGTAATTCACTGGTTGA
The DNA here is from genome assembly GCF_000648675.2 of Cimex lectularius. Classification (NCBI taxonomy): domain Eukaryota; kingdom Metazoa; phylum Arthropoda; class Insecta; order Hemiptera; family Cimicidae; genus Cimex; species Cimex lectularius. The sequence goes on along the minus strand of NW_019392893.1, from coordinate 1,280,293 downwards.
AGTTCGGAGCGACTGGCTGTGGAGCGGTCGTGAATGCCCCCTCAAATTTCAGGCACTCCAAATGGAGCTGTACGGCTTGGCGTGGTTCCATTTGGAGTGATCGTGAATGGCCACCTTTAGTGGTCAACACCACCCATTTCTTTGAATAGATGAAAGTAGCAGACCAACGTTTGGTACAAAAAAATGAGTAATTCCAACCATAATAAAATTTATCAAAGAAAACTTTGCCCTAATTGATGTAAAATGCTATTCCTCGTGGAGTCGATAGCCTCAAATTCCTGTACTCAAGAAAAATATGTCTTACGAAGATTTTCATAGCTTGAGCGTAGAAGTGCGGGAAAAGTCATCCTCTTGTTGAAGGAGAAGAGAAAGGACACTAAACCCATGAATGCATGTTTACCAAATGATAAGAAAGAAGTTTTATAAACGTCTAAATTGAAATAAGTTTGACTTTTAAGTGTTTTGTATTTTTTTAAAGGTTAAAATTGTTTGAAGGTTCTACAAATATATTCCCTAACCCAGAAACATATCAGTCTCTAATTTTCTGTGAAGTTTCAATTTTTAAATACAACTTTACAAAAAAAAAGCTGTTTCTTTATTATTTTGTCATGTTTTTGCAACCCCCATGCAAAATTTGTTTTGAGGCACTTACAATGTTTGGTTTAGCAGCCTTCATTTATGTTGTTCCAGTATTTGGCTCAATCTTCATCTTTTTAAAGGATTTAATAATTAGCGACATGTATTTGACTGATCTTAATTCATTCGTCTATAATGTGAAATTTTAAACTTGTGGAAAATCAAAGCACACTTGTAGTAAGTATAAATTTGTAGTTCGGTCTTCTACGATTATCCTTGCCTAACTAGTCCCGCTGGTTTTGGTCTTTCAAGCAAGATTCGGTAAGTCACTGACGGTCATTTTATTTCTGTCTTGTTATTCTAGTATGTTTGTAAGACATATAAACGCTATCAAAGGTTGTGCAGTAGAAAACCTTAAAAGAGGTCATATTGATTAAAAAGGTCGTGGGTTCGAATCCCACTTGTGACACTGACTTTTCTGTGTCAACCAAAACCTTAATTAATTGAAAAGAATTTATTAGGTCAAGCGAACCACGAAACCAAATAAAAATATGATAACAAGATTGATTATTGATCATTTCCATCTCAGAATAGGGTCACAAAAAATAAAAATAGAAGACAAATTTCAGAGGTACCAGGTAAAACTCTGTACGGTGATAGAGCGCATTTGGGGCCCTTACACACTGGCATTTGAGAAAACACCAAATGTGTCTATGCAGTGAGGACCCTATTTGTAGGTAATACAATGAACAGGAGAAACTTTTTTGTCTCAACCAAAACCTTAATTAATTGAAAAGAATTTATTTGGTCAAGCGAACCACGAAACCAAATAAAAATATGATAATAAGATTGATTATTGATCGTTTCCATCTCAGAATAGGGTCACAAAAAACCCACCATTTGAATGCGAAGCAAATGCTCAATAGAGACACAACCTAGGAAACCAAAAAGATCCGAGAAAAAGAATGGTAGCAATGACCGTCAATGATCTACTACTTCTTAAAAGAAGGATCGAGTCAATTGAACAACCAACGAACTAGAAAAAAAATAAGCCTAAACGCTCCAGTGCTTGGAGCGAATATCAAACACCCTTCGTAACATCATTATTATCACTGATAAAAACGGTATGATAATGAATAAATCCTGACTTGTTAAAACCAAAGATGAGGCCCATAATGATCGGAAATTCAACTCAAGGTTTTGGATTACTCGAGTATTTGATTATCTAAAATATAAAGCCCCGTATTCATACAGCTATGTTTCATCACTTACATGAGTAGTTGCTATAAGTAACAGATGTTAAAGAGGCACTTAATCACGAACTAGTTATTGGGGTTAGTGATTCATGAAGTTTATTTATAGCCAGACTTAATTCAATAGTATTTCAATCCTCCTCTATAACTGGACTTTGGTAAGGGAATTATGGACCTTTCGGCTCTGTTTCCTGTGTAGGCGGATGTTACGGAGGGGCGGATTGAGCCGATACCGCCGTAGGGCGAGGGTGGAAAAGGTGGTCAGCGTGGATGCTGCACTGTTTACAAAGAAACAAGGGTTCGGTGATTAACTGCCCTCTCACCATGACTCATCCGGGAATAACTGAATTGAGGCTTAAATCCCATCTTGTACCAGATCGGAATCACTAATGCGGGATATCCCCCTCCATCGGCAAGAAATTAGCAGGCGGATCTGTTGATTCAACAATCGGCTACCCGACCCGGAAATAATGGACTGGCTGATATTATATACAGTCTTTTGTAAAATATGTCCCAAATCCTGAGAATGGTTACAAAATATATTACCTAAGAACAACTAACTATTAAAAAATTAAATATTTCTTCATTAAGTTATGAACGTGTATGAACATTTTATGGTTAATAGTACACATGGTGTGTCAGAGGTTGCAAAGGCACTAGATAATAGAGAGAATACAGTTTGTTTGATTATTTGGAGATCGTGAGATGTGGCCTGGTGTGACGTAGGTTTTAGAAAAACGTTTTCTTTATCGTGCCAACGTTTCGATCTTTATTGAGATCATCTTCAGGGCCTGGGATTTATAAACATTGTTTTTATCATACAAATACTAGAAAAAATTAATTTAAACAATACTAGACATATTAGAATCAATCAAAGTATTTGTTTTCTGTGTAGTTTTTGTAGTGTTTTGTGTTTATATACTTAGGATTTTGAAGGGTTGGGGAAGGAATAAGGATAGAAAAACCTTTTTTATACGAGGAGTCGGCTTTTTCAGGTGAAAGGAGCCGACAATGGGAAAAATGGGTAATGGTTCGACCTGATTATCCTTTCAGAATTATATGCACGGGGATAATTAGGGAAAGGAAAGTCAAATTGATGAAGAATAAGATTATGTAGAAATGTTTAATGTGAGGAATGCAATGATTGTCTTATATGTTATATTGTATATTTTGTGTGATGTTATGTATATTATTGATATTGGATTTGATTGATATTAGCGTAGCTGCGACTGCGTTTACATGTGTTCGTCCTGTAATTGATGTTTATCCCTGTTGACGTAAACCATTTCTAAAAAGTTACGTTTATGTTTGTTTTGTTCTGTATGTAATATTTTTGGATTGTTGAAGTCGAAATTGTGTTGGTGTTCAAATAGTCCATTGGCCGTGTTTATTATTGTATGAAGGTGAGGTAGCGATCTGTGTTTCTTGGTTTTTGATACCAATCTGTGATTAATGTGTCATCTGGTTGTTTTATTACGAGTGTATCTAAAAATGATGTTTTGTTGTTTTCGATTTCACGTGTAAATTGTAGGCGTGGATGAAAGCTGTTCAATGTATCTAATGTAGTTTGAATTTGATCTGTGCGAACTGCTGTCAATATATCATCTACGTATTTAGTGAGGAAGGGCAATGTGAAAGGAAGTTGTGGTGAATCAGTGTTTAATATATGTGTCATAATTGTATCTGCAAGTATTGGGCCTAGGTTGTCTACCCATGGCTATGCCAAATAGTTATTTGTAAAAATGATTATTATATGTAAAATATAAAAATAAAATATGTTCTTGTGGTGAAAAGATTCATGGTTTAGAGTAATAATTCTGTGAAGTTTTGTATAATTTAAACCATGTTTATAAATCCCAGGCCCTGAAGATGATCAATAAAGATCGAAACGTCGGCACGATAAAGAAAATGTTTTTCTGAACCTTCGTTTCACCAGACCGCATCTCACGATCTCCAAATAATTATTAAATAACGGTCACTAAACACCACACGTTTGTAAGTATATTTACTGGTAAAATGCTTCATTGTACACTTCAGTTAATTTATAATCCTCATAGTGAGGAGTCCAATTAACCAAGAATCAAATTTTTCATCAGCAGGATCAGAACTCTCTCAGTCATGAGCTACATATATCATGACGTTGATCACAAGGATTATTACCAAATCGAAATTGTGAGGATTTGTAGCAGAGGATTACTATCATTAAGTCCCTTCCAAGCCTTAAACACAGAAAGACTACGTCATATAGTTTATTAACCTGGGAAAAAAGGTCGGCTCGCAAGACCGATGTTTTTCACGTGTTTTCATCGCCCTGACGAACTAGACGTTGCTGAAGACTTTTTCTTATTTATTTATTATCTTTATTGCTTTAAACTTATAACTTAGAAGGATTACGTCGAGTTTTAACGTAATCCACGACGTTCGGTTGTGCTGTTTTGAATCAAACTTTTGAATGTGAAGTAGATGTAATGTTCGGAGTGTGTAATGTATTGAGCCCTTTAAAGATATCACCGTTCCATAGCATACCTGTGCCTTTTCCTTCTGATAAGTCCCTTCGAGGATAAGTCCGGACGTTAAAGATTCTCATGGGGCTCAACATCCATGAATAAAGATGGGAACATATGAACCTATCTTCTTTCTAGCATACCTGCACTTATACCAGGTCATCAAGAAACTTGGTTAGTAGGCCCGGTTTCAGTGGTTGAATTTCTTCTAAGTTTGAAAAACACTTCTCCCAAAACACTTCTGCTGCAGGCAAATATGGCGCCATAGTTTGTTGGTAGGTGTGATGGTAACTTAAGTAGGTAGATAAGGTGAGTGGTAGTTCCTTCGATGCATTCTATTTTTCTTTCCTTCCAAAATTACTAGGTCTTGGAAAGTTTATGTCCAATGAGCAAATTCCACTGTTCCTCATTTTCATTTTTAGTCTAAGATACTATGAACGTGTGAATGCGTTTCAGGAGATCTCAAGAAGTCAGGACCTATCCTTGCAAGGGCCGTTGCCCTCTTCTCTCACATGTTCTGAGACCTAGCAGAGGGTGGCTTTATTTTGCATACCTGTTTAGTTTAATTTTGCAATTCGGCACCATCTTGGAGTTAATGGAGTTTTAACTTAACTGGCTGATTGGCTGGCTGACATGATAGCTATATTCTTGTTTTTGTAGGATCCGGAAAAAAAGATTTCTACGACCTGTATATCGACTGTATATAAGGTAATGAAGGAAAAGAATGATTATGGCTTCATTCTCTCAATCATTCTCATCAACATATTACCAAGTTAAAACTTAAATTTCAGTCGATTTATGCTGCTAAAATGGGGAATAATTTCAAGTATGTAAATTTGGGACACTCGTTGTTTTCGTTCTGTATAATTCAAAATATCTCAATTTTGTTATATTAAGTCCTCACCGAGCATCGAGTGTGTCGTTTCGTACTTGTCAAGTAAGTAAGAGGGTTCCCATGGTGACTGTCAAGTGTAATCGAGTTAGAATTTTAGAGAAGATGATCAAGTACAGGTAAATCTCTCCTGCGGTGCGACTTAACGTTTCTAGTTAAATTTTCGCCTAGATGTTTTTAATTGTTAATGTGGTTGCTCTTTCTTGTCTTTATTAAACCGCGCTGACTGAATTTTCGTTTTCTTCCGCATATACTAAAACATTTATGGTCGTAATCATAGCAGGTTCGTCACAACCGAACAATAGAAAATAATTGGGAGAATGAATCGTCCATTTGATTAAAGGGCATCGATCCCTCCTAATTAACTCGATTGAATAACCAACGAGAAGAGGCATTTAAATCAATTTCAACATTTTTTAGAGTTAAATATTAAACAACACAAAAAAATACTTTTATGTTAGTAATTTTTGGAGTGGGTTCGATCCTGACCCGAGGAATATCGAGTACTTTGCGAGGGGGGAGTGAACGTGACCTAACTATGTTTTCATCGAGTGTTGTATGTATGCTAATTTATAGGAAAGAATGTAATTATTAGCGAGAGAGAAGGGGTTTCTTAACCCCGCCCCGAGGCATAGCGAGCACTCCGGTGCCAGTATGTGACGTCTGGAAAGACAAGTAACTTATTAGTGTAAAAGGAAGTGGTTGTTAAACCCCGCCCCGAGGAATTTCGAATACCCTGGTGCAGTAGATGAGAGCTGAATTCTACGTTTGTGGTTACGTATATATCTATATGTAATGTATATTTTATATCTATTCTATCGGTGACAAACTGAGATACAAATAAGAGTCTAAAATTTTAGAAAAGCGACTTAAAAGCCATTTGGAAGTGAAAAAAGTGTTTTTCTCATCTTTATTTTAAATCATTTCACATTACCAAGCACATATCATGACAGGACCAAAATAACTGGAGCAGTGTTCCCAAGCGGATGAAAATGGACGTGTACTGTGTTTAGAAAATTAAGGCTCATACCCAAAATTTAAAACATAAAAAAAAATTCATAACGATTTCAAACAGGAAGCCAGCCAGAATTGAGAAAAATCGTAACACTTTTCCAAGTTGAGCTACCATTAAACCATCATCTGAACGTCAGATACTTGACTCTGCCAACGAGCAGTCAGAACATCTACATTCTCACGGAAGCTAGTACTGAGAAGTTTTCTGTCAACTAGAAAAGTGTCCAAAATCCTAAAGAAGAATAGACCCTCCATGGGAAATCCGTAGAATACGGTAAATATACAAATCTAGATAAGTTATTAAGGAGAAGGTGGTCGTACCTATTGATCGATAGGCCGATTGATGAGGAATTCAGGACCAATGTAACTGCGCATATTTAAGTATCTCCTGATCTATACCTCGCTGATGTTGAACTTCCTTCCTGTGTGTACTGTAGATGCCAAAATATTGTCTGTCTCCTGTAAAGGAGAGTTCACTCTAGGTCGGCAAGTTCATTGGTTCCATCAATTTGCATAATCTACACAAATCGAATTGATTAATATGATGGTTAAAATTTATCGAAAGAGCCTGCAGTGCCTAGATAAATAACTTTCAAAGGTGTGGTACTCCTTCCAGGAGCCGGGAAGAAAATACGAGCCATATCACAAGAGAAACTTCTTATTCCTTATTCTTCCCTACTATGTACAATATATAAAAGGTAAAGTCTGAAATGTGAGGGACGAGAGATAAAAGCCCTCCTACCTTTATGGGTGTAAGGTGCAGCGGGATTGTAACGGGTGAGTTTCCTGGCTCTCGAGATCCTCGGAGTCCTCGAATCCATCCGGTAGCTCAGAATACAAAAAAAGATGTGTTCTGCTACCCTCAAAGACTTCTCCATCCTTAATATTAGGGAAAAAGAAGACAAGGAAAATGAGGAGAAAAGCGTCACAATCAGAGGACCGCCTTGGCATCTTTCTCTGGGTCATCACTCATCACAAACGTATCGGATTGTGTAATTTCTTTCCTTTCAATCGTCATAGGAGCATTTGGGTTTCTTGTGCCCAGTGAGAGATTCAATCCACGGCTAATCTTCACAACTGAAAAGTACTATGACAGTTTGAAATCTTATCAGTAGAAGGGTTCGGGTCTTGACAGCCTCCTTTGTTCTGAAACCCAGGGTGATTCTGATTTGCATACCCACCTTATTTAATTATGTGTTGCGAACTGAATTATGTTCTATCTGATAAGTTGAATAACATGGTTTTTGTTTGGCTATAAGGAGAAGAAGAAGAAGAAAGAAGAAAATAAATTTTATTGCGGGCTTTGGGCCCTCTTCAACACAAAAAAGGACAAAATTTGGCCTAATTTGTATCAAAATGAATACGTAAACGAAAATTTAAATGTAATAGCAAAAAAATGGGAAAATTAATTGATAATTAACCAACCACGATGTTAAATAGTAGGGACAGGAGGTAATAAAAAATACGGGACTTGAAGGTGGAAAGGGTTGAGGCGCGGCGAATCAGGGTTAGGTAAGGAATTCCAGAGGTTGTAGGAACGCATAAACAAAGAGCGACTAAAAGCGGTGGCTTTTTATGAGAGGGGATAGAGATCAAAAGATAAACTAATTTATGAGCACATAAGACTTACAAAGTAATGATGAAGCCTTTTGAGAAGAAAAAAACTCATGCCGTTCATTCGTACTGTGGCCACATGCCCTAATAGAGGTAATATACAACGACATGGATAGAGGATTGAGTAATTACGGAAGAAGAGCGCTTTTCAATGTGCACGAAGGGGCTGTTGCGTGAAAACATTCTATCTTTTCATGTTTGTCCGCCGCGGTTGCATGCGACACCCTTGATTTATGCGAAGGCATTTTTTCGAATACAAACATTTCTCTAAGAAGGATCATAACACGTATAAAGACTATTTACAGGCCAACCCGGTCTGTTTTAATATGACATAGAGACGCAAAATGGCCATCTGTCAGTCATAAACCTTTATCGTTTAATAACCATTCCGTATATGCAGTTAGAAAGAGATTTTAAAAACTAATGAATAGGTAAAAATGTAATGAAATTATTGAGCTTTGTGGAAAGATAAACCTTTATTTTGGTACTTGCCATGATTCTGACTTGCCTAGCCTCACAGCTGTCTGTAGAAATGTATAAAAAATAAGCAGAACTAAGTAAAATAATATGAGTTAGATCAGATAAAACGACCACTGAAGATTGAAATGTATAAGTTCGTTTGAGACATAAAACGAGCGAAATTTAGCGGAACAAGATTTTCACAAATGACCAAAAAAATTGTTGATTCTAGGTGTTGTTCTGCGAGTGAACTAACGTTGAACCAGCTCTGGTACGCTTATTGGGTCTTAACTAGCGGTTTTGTTGAACTGCACAAACGGAGTTCCTCACTGAAGATGGCGTAATACCGAAACGCATTTGAGTAATTCGACAAACTCGCTAGTGAAGACGGACCCAATAAGTGACCCTATTCCGGTTGAACATTTTAGTTTTTTTGTTTTATGTAGTGTTTTTAGTGGTGTTAAATTAGTATGTGAATGTGAGTTGGCTGTGCATTTATAATTTTCCCATCTGTAATTGTTATTTTTTTGCATACCTCTAGGTTCTACAGTACGTTGAGTTTTCGTCCTTTTTCATTAAAGTATTAAGTTTGTGACATAATTTGATTTCCTTCCAGCATGTCCAATGACTGCGCATTGACATGTGATGTTGTATTGTCTAGTGGGTCAGTTGTGTCTATAGTTTCTTTTTGTAGTTTACCTGTGATATTATTGGTCCTTAGTGCTGTTTTAGTTTGTGTTGTTGAATAAGTTGTTAGTCTGTAGGTTTCTTTTTCTGTGCATGTGGTATTGACCATTTGTTGCTTTGTGTTTGGTTTTTAGTAAAATTATGGTTTATTAAAAGTAACTGGTTGGTGCTTGTTTTGTATCCGTTTTTTATTGATATATTCGTTATTGTATTTAGTTCTTTGTTGTAATTTTCATTGTTTAGTGGGATTATTTTTAATCTGCGGATTATGTGGCATAGTTTTGTAATTTTGTGTTAGTGTTGGTGGTCAGATTGTGCGTTTATGATGTTGTTCTTTGCGTTGGGTTTTCTGTACATTTGGAATTCGATTTTATTTATGGTTCTGGTGAGTGTTAAGATCAAGAGGTTGTTGCTGTTTTTGTTTTCAGTTTCTATGGTGAATGCAATATTTTTGTATTGCGTTAAGGTCCCTAAGTGCGTTCCTGAAGAGTTGCTGTTAAGGCAACGGTGTCATTGACGTATTTAAATAGATAGAGTATTCCGTTCAGAGCAATATATTTTTGGAAGTTGTAATCTTCAAAAATTTTGGAGAAACACCTTTGCAAGAATGGGCGATTTTACGTTGCGCCATCACTAGACCGTCTTTTGGGATGTATATGCCATTGAATTTTGTGCAGTAGTTATTTCTGTAAGTTGTGCTAGTTGTACAGTTGTCGCAGTTTTTGTGCAGTATGTTTGTCAGTATGCCGATATTCTCTTTGACTGTGATGAATAGATACAAATGGGACTATTTTGGCAGTTTGTGATATTGTTAAGTTATTGAGTTTGTCTGCCAAGTCTATTGTGTTCTTAACACGAATTAATTTTAAATTGGTTTTTAGGATATCTGCAACCAACTTTCAGAGTTTGTATGCGGGGTCTGCCAACGGTGACTATTGGTCTGATGGAAAGTTAGGTTTGTGTATTTTTGAGAGTGAAGTTGTTTTGGAATTCATATTGTTGAATTTGTAAGTTTCTTTGGGGTCAATGATTAGGGAACGTAACAAACAAGCCGTAATAGACGCAGAAACAGCATGGGTTCCTAACTGCGGATACAAGTACAAACAAGACACCTGGCAGCCATCATAATAGACAATAATATATTAATATTTCACAGTTCATAGATTGCATTCTACTATAAAACATTAATATTTCGTTTGAGTTCATATACCATTTGTCATTGGACGCATGAAAATTAGGAGTATTAATGAGGAAATTGGGATTTGATACTCTTTTAAAAGGTTACAAAATTTTTGTCCATCAAATCCAGTACACATACTTAAAATATTTTCTTTCCTGTATACACAGCGTTTATTCCAGTGTGTCGATATTCCTCCACCATCTTGTAAACAAAGTTGGTGAGCTGCCTAGTAAGATTCGATTGGGTACACAATACACACGTCACGCTAAAATGCAGTAATTTACACACGACGAAAAAGCGAAACTATAAAACAGAAGGACGTTGTTTTTTAGAATTTAACTTAAGTCCTGAAACCCGACGTTTTGACGGAGACAAATGTCATGTTTATTTCTCTAAATAGAAGGGGCACATACTGTAGAGTAAGGGGTCTGCGGTAGTCGGGTTCGAATCCCAGCACAGCCCATGGTTTTTTTAAAGTGAGAATGTATAAAACATGTATTATAAAGTGGTTTGATCTTTCGGCCGCGATACTCAACGTGTAGTGGACGTCTTTTTTGTGTCAACCGCGTATGGCCTATTCTAAGTCGCTCAGAACGATCCTTCTTCATCGATTAAATTTTTTGGCAAGTCCTTGAAGTTCACGAGCTTCTCTGCCCGTACTGTTACAAGACGAATCTAAGATAGAATTTGTTATTAACTTTATGTTCTGTTTTCTTGAATCAGATCCTCATTCGTTAATCTGTTACTGTGCGCTGCCTAGGACTATTCAAGATTAAAAGACCTAGGCCTAAAAAGACGTAACTAACTGTTTCGAGACCTAACAATAAGCTATTTTTAGAAAATCAAAGATATAGACCATAAAACAAAGTGCACTTACGGACTTTAACTCAACTGTGCAAAATCGTTCGGAAAATTGTGATGATGATTATGGATATTATGAAGTGGGGATTTTCGTTTCTAAAACAGTGCAGCCTTCTGGATTGTTGTACTTTCCTAGTTTCTTAGTTCAGTACAATCGACACGATCCTTCTCCTAAGAAGTACTAGGTCATTGATAGTCGTTTCTGCAAGTTTATTCTCTGGGTTTACTTTGTACATGGTTGTCTGCGTTATGCAGTTGCTTCGCATTCGAAGATGACATGAGTGGCTGTTTCTTCCTCCTGCATAACCTACGAAACGGGTCAACAAATATTATTGATATGCCCATGTTGTGCAGATACTTTCTCAAATGATAGCGACCTGGCCTATCACTGTTCTGAGTTTTGCCTTCTCTAACTGTAGCAGTATGTTTGTCATTCTTGGTGAGGGTTGTTTTAACGTACGTTTACTGTATCCAGTGCTCCTAGAGTTTATCCACTTCTCCTTTGGAGAATAGTCATTACCCTTTCTATATGTTTAACATAACCATTCACCCTGTCTCAACATTCTTGACAGGACCGTATAATTCCTTTGCACTGTTTACTTCCAGCATAATCCTATTGACGTTCAACTAGTTTCTTCCATAAGTGTAGCAATTAATATCATAGCATCATCATTGGGTGATAATATCTCATGGTAACTTCCAGTTGGTTTACTTGTTGTAGTGCATTTTCACAGTTGTTTCTTGTTAATGAATAATAAATATAAATTATTTGGAAATCGTGAGATGCGGGTGTGACGTAGGTTTCAAAAAAACATTTTCTTTATCGTGCGAAGTTTCGATCTTTATTGAGATCATCTTCAGGACCTGGGATTTACAAACATTATTTAAATTTAACAAATGCATGTAGGATGAGGAAAAAAGTGAATTTATACAATGCAAAAAAAATTATATTCAATTGAAGTATTTCTACTTAGCAGAAAACAAACAATTTGAGTGCGTAGAAATAAAAAATATTGAATAGTTAATATGTAATGCTTATTTTTCTTGCATTGTATTCACTTTTTTTCCACATCCTACATGTATTTGTTAAATTTAAACAATGTTTGTAAATCCCAGGCCCTGAAGATGATCTCAATAAAGATCGAAACGTTAGCATGTTAAAGGAAATGTTTTTCTGAAACTGACGTCACACCAGACCGCATCTCACGATTTACAAATAATCATAGACTAACGGTCACTAATCACCACACAAATAAATATAAAGCACTTTATAACAATTATTTGTTGATCAAAGGATGGGATAAATTTTAATCTTTACTATTATGAACTTATTCTAGTGATACTATTCGATTGCAAATAAATTTTCTCTTTCTCCATCAGTCTCTCTCCCTCGCCCTTTTTTCCTACAAATCAAGAAAAAATAAATGATAAATAAACATACTATAATTTTGCCAGCGTTGGTTTTGTTTATCTTTCCCAGGCCCATCTTTATACGACAACCTTATAAGAATGAAAGTTGCATAAAAAAAACCTCTCCCCTTTTTTAATTATAACATAAATAATAAATAATTTGTAAAACTGAAAAGAAAATGAACCAATGTCTTTCTATCTCAGGTTCTGAGCATAAAAAACATCCCCTAGAGGTTCGCCAATAAAGGATCCGATACCATATCTACGATCGGCCGTCATTTGCAAAGTGTCTTTCCAGCCAATTTTTTCCTCGTGATCTTACTTTCCCTTCGAGGAAATTATTCGAACAATATGTTTATGATTTTGAAACACATAACTTTCGATTTTATCTCCTAAACTGTACGTATATTATTTTACATGTATACAAGATCTCGGCGAATTTGAAACAAAAAATCAATGTTCCTTCGTCAAGATTTCATGGAATATATCCGTTTCAACAGGACTTTAAAACTATTTCTAATGATTTAAACATCTACTTTCGCAGATCACGGTTTTGACTGGGTTAATGCAAAAGCAGTGGATTGTGACAAATATGCCGGCAGAAGGATAATTAATATGATCTACCACATGATCTTTGATTGATAAAATCCTTGATTGATTGTTTTTTTTATTATAGTTCATTTCAATAATATAGGTAATTTCATTTCTGAAACTCTTTTATTACCGATCAATTTGCTACTTTGATGGCTGTCAAAGTCTTTAATAAATATTTGAACAACGAAAGCAAAGTGTGAAACCAATAATTCAGTCGATATTGCATTTCAACGTTTTTATGATTCCCAGAATAACTCATATACAACATAGTCTAATTACAATCGCAATACAGAAAAGAAATCAACCAAGCTTAAAGACTGGATGACAAAGGGGTTATTAAAATCGATTAAAAATAGGAACAATTTACACAAAAATGCTCGAAACATCCTATCTTCTTGCCACATCATCAAAAGACAGTACAATAATACAAATTTTAAAAAAAAATTCTCTTAAATAAAGTTAATGTTATCAAAACTAATTTTTATAAGAAAAATAATTCTTACTGCAAATAATAACAAAAAAAGGTTTATGAAATAATAAAAGAGGTTAAAAATGATAAAGCAAATCACCCTAAACAATTTACAATTATGTAGCCAAACTCACAAGTAGTCCTCTGCTTAAATTGATTTCAACCAATATCATTTCTCCCCTCTTATATTTTTAATTTACCTTTTTCATTAGGGGTACTCCCAACATATTTTAAAAGAACTTTTATACCACTACAGTCGCATAAATAACTATATACGCACCTATTAGCCATATTTCTCTATTGATCTACATAAAATATTAATAATCCAATCTAAATTAGCGTCAATGGGGACCTTTTAAAGGGGTTAAATCACCCCGCAAATCAGCCTCTCACCACTCACACTAATAAATACACTCGCTCAAACAAAACACATAAGCAAATACAAAATAAAACTTTATCTTTAGGAAAATCATGGAAATTGTATGAAAAAATACATTAATTAAATTTCGTTGCAAAAATAATATAATTTCTAATAAAAAGTTTGGTTTTCATCTTAGTAAATCGGCAGAACAACCCCTACTTGATGTTACTAATCTTATTGCTCAAGAATTGGACAGTAAAAAAAATACTGTAGGTATTTTTATACATTAATAAGGCATTTGTCTATGTACAACACTCTTTCAAAAGATAGATAAAATTGACATCAATGGAACTGCTCTTAAACTTTTTAAATCAAATTTTTCTGTTAGGGTTCAGAAAATCGTAATTGGATCTTGCTATACTACTCTATTATTGCTTAACAACCACAGTGTACATTTTTATGTTTTACCTTTTTTTCTTCTTACATTAAAGATTTATTAAAATTGAACATTTCTTTAGTTACGCCGATGACACTACTAATTTATTCACGAAAAATTAAATGATTCTCGGCTTTTATATTTTAGGGTGATGGAGTTTCGATATTCCTCCATCATCCTTTACACATATTACACAACTAATTCGATGTTCCGCCATCGACCTTCTCACGTCACGCATTCACGCTAATAAATACATTCACTCTCAACACAAGCAAAGCACAAAACTATTAGTATTATATACAATAAAATCTGTTTCCTCAAAGAATCGAGACAGGGGACCCAAATATTCGCTGTCGTGCTCAAGCACGATCTGGCATTCCTATATGCTGACTATACACAACCTTTAAGCATACTATACAACTAACCTAATTGAGTGTCGATAGGGCACTCGATGTTCCGCCATCGACCTTCTCACATCTCACATTCACGCTAATAAATACACTCACTCTCAACACAACCTTTAGAAATAGTATACAACTAACCTAAATGAGAGTCGATATTCCGCCATGGTCCTTCTCACGTATACAAATTATATGAAAATTGAATTATTATCAGTAATTTACAAACTTTAGTCAGTTACAAAAAAAGTATACATTCATACATTCTTGACTCAAGAAATGAAGTTTCTCTGTCTTTTTTCTGAATTAATTTTTTTTTAAACTTGTTTTGTTATACTAAAAAGATATTGTTAATTTTTCAACTCCTACTTTCCGGCGTAATTATGGAAAACAGGCTGTAATGGAAGAATAACAAATTACTATAATAATGTGCTAATTTTATTTTTATGATTCTATTTGGAATGTTATCATCTATGTCACTATTATCTTTTGTACTTAACATTATGGTGAAATATTATTATTATTATTATTGTTATTTCTATAAAGACATTTTATGAAACATCGTGTAACCATAGAAAATATATAACAAGTTTAAGTGCTACATGTTACCTCACAATGCACACATGTAAAATAAAAGGAAAATATCTTGATTCGAAAGTGCATTCAATTGTTCTGCAGCAACAGAAATTACTGTTAAAGTGCAATATAGAAAATTATTAAAGACAGAAAATAATTTATTTACTTTTAATTGTAATCGTTCTCAGAACAAATTCAAAGTTCGAAAAGTAAATTTGAAGTAATTAACGAAGCTTGGCTAACAATATTTGGAGTAAAAGTCCCTAACGACAAAGGCGTTAAGATTAATGTTGAATTTTGGTTGCTGCTTGTTGATTTTCAAATGTCTATAGTCGTTATCAGAAAGCAAGAGAACATATAAAGTAAATACGGACAAAATACAATAGCATACACGGTGTCCTTTTTTGATGGCAAACATAAACCTATAAACTGTTTTAGAAATTTAGGAAGTTTGGTATTAAACAAGTCTGCGGAGACCTATCTCATTTCCTCTTTGATCTAAGGGGTCATTACATTGAATGCTGTGACAAAAATCTCATTTCCTTCGTAGGATTGGTCGATCAAAGAATCGAGACGAGCTCAAAATGTCTAATAGTGTCGACTGAGGGGGCAAAATCGATTTGAGAGCTTCGAATATGTGTAATTTATGTTTTTCGCCTAGGCGGTTTGTCCTGTACTTTCATAAACGTCCATATTGACCAATTTATCAGCTTGCTCACTCGCTATATTCACAAAGCGTTAATGCCTGCATTGTTCCTCACCGAGGCGTTACCGTAAATTACCGTCGTAATGACGACACGGGGCTTGGCTAATAACGGCTATCTGGGTGGGTAGAGAAAACAAGAAGTTTAATATCGTGGCACATTTTACTGAACTTTAATAGTTTAGCCGTGTTTGTTGTTTACAAATCTCTCAACCATTCTATCAGATAATAAACTTCTGCAGAAACCCAAGGGAAATCTTTCTCTCTTGGAAATTCTCGGTCATCTTATTTTCTATCGACGATCCTTCCCATTCAGTTGCAAGTGTTCGAGGAGCTCCTCCTTATCCAACTAAAAACCATATCAACAAGTCTGAACCTCATTCCTGACCTACAGTTCGCCTTCCATCATATCGACATTACAAAACCAGCGTTGTGGACAGCATAGCTACCAATCACGAGTCGAAAGAGTCTTGTATTCTGCCATTGCAACAGGACCTGAGCAGGATCTCCAGCCTCCCTCCGACCTCTCATCCTTAAATCCTTTCTATTCAATAGTCACATTTACTCCCGAGATCCTGAATTAAGTATCCTTGCCACTATTACCGCTGCACTTCAGGCCTTCTCCAACAATTCGATATCATAGCCTTCACAATCGCCGATGATACTCCGCCCCCAAAACGGATGTCATAGACTCCACACACTCTCATATTTTGAGCTGAAACCGAAAACCCCTTCCTCTGATCTGTCGTCTGGACAACGATATTCCTTTTCCCAACAGGAAGCAAGGACTCTACTTTGGCTATAAACAAACAGAAGATTTAACCGGAACCAAAACTAAAAAGAACCAAACCAATCACATACAAAATGACCAAACGTCCACTTGTATGTTGGACGTTGGAAGCTATCGTTTCTGGGGAAAAAGTATACAGGGCAGCAAATTATTTCAAACATCGCACCTTCCAATCCCAAGTCCTCTTACAACTATTGTCCGTGTATTCACACCATCCTCACCGAAATGGATTGTGGAAAGTCAGCACGTCCTTGACCTGATAGTTAAATTCCATGCCAAATTATCTCCTCACCCTGTCTATTAATACAGTGCTTATTCCACCTTTCCAACTTAATCTAGTCAAACGGCCGTGGCCCTACATATAGCTGATTAGCTAATGTCGGAACCCAGTGGTGCTATTTTGGGTACTTGTAGTCTGGTCTGCCATTTGTTGATTTGTTCCTTTCAGAGTCCTTACATTTAATTTGAAGATTATTATGCTGGTAAAACTTGCTTTATGTATTTATCGTATCTGGCCATCATTGATTGTTAAGTCACTCTGTTCTTGCCCCCGGCATATTTAGTAGTTGGCCGTTATTTTGTCCTCATTAAGTTTAAAACACCAGACAGAATTAAAAAGATAACAACATACCACTTCTCCTTTTACGTTCTAATTGTGCAAATTCGAAAAACACTATAACTGAAAAACAAAAATGAAAAATCAACAAGATGATTTAATCAAATTCATCAGCCTTAGTTCCACGGTTTTGCAAAATCTGTAAATGAATCCACCTGGAATTTCTCAAATGACCTTGCTGTCGATTGGTTTACCCCGAATTTATGATACAATTAAAATAAAAAAACCGTTTAATTAACAATCGAAATTTACGATCACGCACGCGATTGACTCCGAATTGGAAAATCCGAAGCACCAGCCGACAGAGCCCCCTCTTGTTTTCCATAGGAATCTTTTCTTCCGATAGGGACGATTGCTGAAATAAAACATGTACCCAACTTACTGCAAATCGTCCCATTCCGGGGGTTTCTGACTGCTTGATATGTTCTTTATTGGAACCCGGATGTTGACAAAGGCACGCAAGGATTGGTTGTAAAAACAGAGCGGTCCGTTTGCTTTACGCTCTTCATTTTCTATCTCGACCGCCTTATCTCGATTATGACCTGAATTCATTTATTTATCTTTTATCCGCGGTAAAATATTTTATTTTTTCAATAAATATACGGAATCGAAAGCAAATTAAATTAAAACCAAATTGAACGAACTTTTGTTTTAAAACATTTAGTTCTCTTTCATTTTTCAAATGTTGTCAAAATGAAATACAGTTTTTGGTCAAACGTTTATTAAATTTAAATTCCTTATTCTCTTTTAAATAGTTAATAAAAAAAATGTTTTACATTCGTTTAGAGGATAGCCGCTGGACCAAAGCCTGCGCAGGTGCCCCTGCGAGAAAATTTGCTCGATATGTCTTTCATAACAGAAGTTGTCACGCCTTGGCTCCTTACAGAGACCGTGTAGGCATGCCGCCAAATTTACGAATGGTTCTCGATCACAGTAGCGCCCTCTCTTCCGCTTTTAGGAGAATCTGGTTGTGTTTTTTTATTATTATATGTAGATCTGTTTTATTTATTTTGTCTTTCTCCGTATGTACATAAGAGTCTCATGAATTAGGTAAAGCTTTTGAAACAAGACAAGCCCTCCTCCTAAAGTCATAACAATACACATATGTAAAACGTTTAATAAAAAGAGCCTGTGATAGAATATTAATTAAATTTATTTTTATGGGTTAAGGTTCGATGGCCACATATTTATAGAAATAACCCATCGATCCTAATTTAGATTAGATTATTAATATTTTCTGTAGGTCGATGGAAGAATATCGAGTACTCCACAGGCTATCGGAATGAATGTTATGTACATAGCTGTGAATGTATTTATTTGTGCGACTGTGTTACAAAAGTTAGTTAGTTTTAGGCTAGATTATATTTTGCATTCGTTGAGGGCTGAAATGTCTGTCGAAAGTCCTTGTTGGTTGGAAAGCGACGATCTCATGGGCATTTGGCTTAAGTGGGATACTAGCGACCCAGCCGCATAACGGTGTAGGTACTTCGAGGTATAGACCTTAGGGCCAGCACATGTGGAAAAGACAACCCTTCGGGGTGAAAGTCCATCAATATTGATTTGTTAGATTTCTTGTTGTGGTTTGATAGGTAACTAGTACGCAAGTCTTTTACGTTCATCCTGAACTGCGTAATCTCACTGTCAGATACATTTTGTCAAAAAGGCACGACAGACAAAACAACACAGAATCTGGCCACCAAACCTCAAACAAATCGCTAAATTTGACTCAAACTGCGGAAACGCTTGGCCAAAATGGGCTATTTAAAAATAGTTATATTAATTAATTATCTGCCGCTACAATTAAGAGTTTCTCTTTTTCCAATCGTAAAATTAACTTTCAAATGTTATTCGCAGTCAAACATTTAATTACGAAAGTCTGAATGGCCCCCTCGTAAAATTGTTTCAAGCTTCGAATATGGTAATTTTCTCAAATCCCTTTTCTATATACTTCGCCTCCTTGGTGTAAATCTGGGAATAATTTGAGCCATAAATGCAGAATTCGACCTTCTTAAAAGTCACGTCGCCGACATAACAGCTAAGTAAGGACAAAGTTTTGGGCTTAATAAGCTCGCTTAAGTAAGAGACTATACTTTCGAGTAAAGCGTTTAAGTTTTAACCAAAAGATTAGGTTTATGCATCGAACCCTATTTTATTTTTGCCTTATTTATTATACTGTCAATACAACAGAATTGTCTATATAGCAAAAGTGTGTTTTTTCCTTTGTATATTAGTAAAAATTATTTTTTCTGCTAAGTTTTTAAATACTTTTTATAAAAATGTATTATAAGCTCAAATCCGCACATGTATGTTGATATATATCACTTCCAACAGTCCACAAGTTTTTGTAATTTTCAATAAATTAACAGCAGGCTTCCATCACCAGTTGCACTTATTATACATATAACTACCCTGATTGAGCGGCGATGGGGTACTCAATATTTTACCGCCCTCTCTCATAACACATTCACTCTAATAAATACATTCACTCTCAATACAAGCTCACAAAACAATATAAAATAAAGCGACCCTGTTTCCTCAAATAATTGGAACAAGAGACTCAAATATGCAGTGCTCAAGCAGAATGCACATACCGGGTGGCATTCCTACGCGCTCTCTATATAGAGCCAAGAAATTGCACCTCTCGACTTTATAAAAATGTTTTAATTATATTTTTTAATTTTATAATAATATTTTGAATAACCGAGGGTGGATTATATTTTGTAATTATGATGCCTTTTAACCCGTAATAAAAATTTTAAAATTCAATCACTTCGTCTGCGTTCTTTTGACAAACTAAATTTTAGATAATTTTCTAAATTAAAACCACAACGAATTTTACGGATTTTTTTCTATTTGAAATAACTTAAAAATAAGCTCGAAACCTACCTGCTAAAGCCTAGTTAGATTTATTCATTTAGATTTCGCCGGCAAGTTAAAAAACTTTTTTTAAACTAAAACTGCTATTCTGTGCATTTTTTTACATACTGTACATTAAGGTAGTCAAATAATTTTCTTAATTTTTGGTATCATGTTAACATTTAAATTTTCTTACTGATATTACTTCAGCAGCCCCTACGGTGTCATTCGAGTGTTTACTTCTCCTGTCAGTTTTTCATATAACCTCATTACAAATATTTATCTTGACTTAAGACCAATGCATAATTTACAATCAAAATTCTTGGATACCTCTTCAAATTTTGTATACTAAGAAGGTATTGAAATTTTTTTCTCAAGAACTTTGAGGTTCCTATGCGACAATTTCGATATATTTTCTAATAACAGCAGTAATAAGGTATTTTTTTAACGATGTTCCTTCTTGAAGGTGGGATAATAGGTCATCTAAAAAAAAACCACAACCAGTTTTTATCCACAACGTTTCGGATTTATTTGAATCCTTCCTCAGGTGAGTTAACGCAATGGTTAAAAAAGTGGTCGTCAGTCATTAATATTTTATAACAATTTATTTAAAAAAAAAAAAAAAGAAAAAAAAAAGCCAGTGTGGTACTTATTCAGACTAGAAACAAACGTTTTAATATTTTGAACCTGACTCCTTATTATTTTTTAAATCAAGAAGCAACAATTATGTATATGATTAAACAATTTTTGATCCAGAAAAATATCAAATTGGATTAAATTTACTCATACATTTAAATTAAACATAATCTTGCAAATTGTCTGGAATGTTTTTGTTTAATCGGTTCGCTTCCATTTAGCTGGAGACATGTCTTACGTTAGAGACGTTTTGTGTTGAATCCTTTTTTAAAAGATAGTTCCTACTCACAGTAAGTTGTTTTGCAACGATCCGGATTTCGAGCCCTTTAGCTCATCATCAGGTTGAAGGACTTCTACAACCACGACTCTCGACATGAATTGCCAAAGTGAACCCGCTGATACCTCCGCCAACGCGACGTTCCAATTAGCAGCTGATTTTTGTAATGGCGCTCAATTTGAACGTGCGAAACGCGGAAATTATAACACAAATAAATATTATAATAGTAAATACTTAATATTATTAAATTACTATAAAAATAATAACAATTAAAATAATTAATTTAATTATTTGGACGCTTGATATTATTTATGTACATATTTAAAATGGGAGGTAGATCAAAATCTGTTATATTATTAATGCATTTATCACCATGTTCCATTTTACATTTTTTAATTTCAAATTTCTCAAACCAATCTAGTTCTTTCCCTTTGTTGAAACTATGTAACACTCTTGTATTTAAATTTGAATTGAAATTATGTTTTGTTTCTGTTAGATGGTCCTTAAATTCCGAAAATTTGCTCGATTTAGGCAAGTGTTCTTTTACTCTCGTTTTTATTTCTCTACCGCTTTGTCCTATATATTTAATATCACAATCATTACAATTGAGTTGGTAAACTCCGCTTTTTGCCAAGTTGTCTACTTTGTCTTTAGGTTTTGAGAGGATGTTTTGAAGTGAACCCGTACTTCCAAAAGCTATTCTAAAACCTTCTTGTTTTTGTTGTTGTTTTGTGTTGTTTTCAGATTTAGGTTGTAAAACCAGAAACGTAGTAGATTTATTATTAGGCAATTAATTAAGGTTTTTAGTTGAGATGAAAAAAAGTTAATGGCACGAGAGGGATTCGAACCCACGACCTTCGGCTAGATACGCCGCTGCTCTACCACCTGAGCTATCGTGACCTCGATCCACTCGGACATCAACTCCCCATCTCAACCCCACCTTATGAGTTTTCCCTCCTTTTGCCATTTTTCAAATGTCGTGTAATCGGTTTGGATTCTCGGCGACAATTGAAATGGCGAAGGTCGTGGGTTCGAATCCCTCTCGTGCCATTAACTTTTTTTCATCTCAACTAAAAACCTTAATTAATTGTCATGTATTAATTGGTCAAGCGGACCACGAAAGTATTGAATTTATTATTAGGATTACTTTTTTCATTAGGAAAGTAAAATATTGTTCCTTAAAAATTTTCGCGTATATTTGTATTGTTGTAGTGTTAATATCAACTCATTATTATTCGTCAAGTATGATACAGGTCTGTATTTAAGGAAAGTCGTATAAGTGTAGAGGTGAGTCGTTCTATGACCGATAGCTGTCGATAAAGGCTGAAGAACTATCGATCGGTAGGGTGGCATCGGCATTCGCCATGACCTGGTACGTGTCAACTTGTAAACGTAATTGTTTCAGGTCATTTGACACAAAGGGACTCGGTTCTTTAAATATAAAGCCTACTTGCTTATAAAGGTTAAATGCCACGAGACACAATCCTGTATCGACAAATGTCCTTTCTTTTTAAACTCTTCAAAATATTTCCTCCTCTTCTTCGTCCCCTGAGTCTAACTCCATACAGAGTATTCTTCACGTAAAGGAAATAAATAAAAGGGTGACGGCCGATCCCAAAATCCTCGGGTGTTCCTTGATCCGGCATCACGACCCTCCGTGAAATTGCTTTATACATCACAACTACACTGTGTGGAAACGAAAAGGGGGGAACCCTGTTTATATTCGGCCCTAACTCGAGTTAGTGGTCGGTGTGCTTCGTGACGGATTCAATGTCGAAACTTTTAAAACGATACCAGGATTTAAATAAAGAGAAAACAAACATTTTTTTTCTTTTCCAAAAGATAAAGGAAAAATGCCTGTGCGTTCATAAATAAAAATAATATATATCCATCTATGTAATTCTTTTCAAAAACGCAATTCTCCAGAAAATAAACATAACAATAACCATAAATCAATCAGGATTTGCCAGTTGTTTGTTCAATATTAAATTTATTAGGATTACTATCCTTTAAATTTTAATGGATTCCCGGAAAAATAAATTGAAGTTTAATCTATAAACGTCCCTCTCTGAACAATTTAGAGATTGCATTTAGAGTTAAATATGACTTTTGATGCGTGAGACACGTTTCGGGATTTTGCCATTTTCAATGTGGGTCTGAGCGACACTCCCTACTTAACGCCTTATGTAAAAGAGTCTGACAGATGTAGTCACAATCTACGAAATTAATTATCCTATGATGACATGTTGAACAATTGTATGAACAATTAATTAAGGTTTTTAGTTGAGATAAAAAAGTCAATGGCAAGAGCGGGATTCGAACCCATGATCTTCGGCTAGATACGCCGCTGCTCTATTACTCGAGCTATCGTGACCTCGATCCACTCGGATACTAACTTCCCATCTCAACCCCACCTTTTTGAATTTTCCCTCCTTTTTGCCATTTTTCAAAAAGGTGGGGTTGCGATGGGAAGTTAGTGTCAAGATAGCTCAAGTGGTAAAGCAGCGGCGTATCTAGCCGAAGATCGTGGGTTCGAATCCCGCTCGTGCCATTGACTTTTTTTATCTCAACTAAAAACCTTAATTAATTTTTATATATTAATTTGTCAAGCGGACCACGAAATTAGTGAATTGTATGAACATTTTCCAACCTGTCAGGAGAATTTAGGGTAAAAAAAGTAAAGATAGATAGACGTAATTTTGTCTATTTCGATCATCCCGGTTCATCAGGATTCGTTGATTTTGGTGTTTAGGCACTTTGCCGGCTTCAGTGGTTGGTCTGTTTGTTAGTTTCTTGGTCGTTTGCTAGATGTAGGCGGACTATCCGCAAAACTTACAAAAGACTTACTGGAAGGCAACCGCAACCGAACCAGGATTCTGTTTGGACTCTTGACAGGGCACTGCCACTTAAGAAAGCACATGCACAGGATAGGAGTACAGACAAAAGAAACTTGTACAGATACTGCCAGGAAGAGGAGGAGACCGCAGAACACATTTTATGTTTCTGTGAAGGTCTATGTAGGTGCAGGTTCCTGCAACTAGGACAAGAAAAACCACCAAGCAAGATCCTACACCAAGGAGCCGCTGGCAAAGCTGTGGAGGCTGGTTAATAACCTGAAGTTATAAATAACAGAAGAGCACTGTAGATCTACTCAGGTCGAGGTGCAGTAGGCCTTGTGGCCGTCTCTTTTATCCATATCCCTATCCCTAGATATGTAAAAAAGTGAAAAGCGACTGACCGATATAACTTAGTAGACCTCAACAAGAAATTTTTCGTTTTTTCGTTGTTTTTTCTAAACTTATCAAAACTGATCAATTATTTTTGTATTTTAGATAAAAGTTCTAATTTATAATATTGTAAAAAACGGACATGTATAGTGAATAAGTCATGTTATATAATAAAAGCCCAAGTTAAATGTAAGATTACAGAAACCTTAACTTGATAGCATTAAATACATAAGCATAAAGTGTTAAATATTATTTTTAAACTAGATTGTAGTTGCAGTTTGGTCGTTGATCATCCTGATCTGGCTAATTTTTCTTTCTTTTTTAAATGGTGGGCTGCCGAACTGTCATATTCTGTTAACGGCCTTCTCACTCATTTACAAAAACAAACAAATATATATATATATATATATATATATATATATATATATGATAATGATGACTAGGAAGTTGGAGTTTTTGTTCCCCGAGCAATGCATCCTTTTGGCTTAAACTTTCCTAGTTGCTCGGGTACTAGCGCGATCGATTCCATTCTTCTGCTAAGAAGTATTAGGTCATTGACTGTCGTTCTTGCGATCCCATGACCTTGGTTTTCTTGTATCCCAGGTTATGTCTCCATTGAGCTGTTGCTTCGCATTCGAAGATGACATGGGTAGCTGTTTCTTCCTGCTTATTGCATAATCTACAGATGGGATCATCATTGAATATGCCAATTGTGTAGATTCCAGTAACTGGTAAATAGTTCTGTCACTCCTTTGATTTTAGCTGTGATGAAAGATCATGTGTTTTTTTGTTATCACAAGGCTAGGTCCAGGAACTATATTTGGTCTTACTGATCTTCCTCTGGCCAATGTGTCTGCCTTCACCCAAAATTTGTATCCTGATACTCAAGAGATCATCAGGTTATTGTTTTTTCTGAGGTCTTGGAACTTTTAGATGCATTCACTGACTAGTTTTGATGAGATTTTTTTACTTGCTAATGCTTTAAAAGTTGCTTGGCTATCCGACCATACGAGGATTTTTTTGCCAGTGTAACCTCTTTTAGGTTTTTGTAAGGCACAAGCGTTGATGGTATAAAAGAACGAGGTGAACTTCCCTAATAAGTTTGATTGCTCATATTTTTTGATTCCTTCATGTGTTTTGGAGCCATCTGTATTTTTAAGAATGGGTGTCTGAGTTTATTGATTATTATTGTATGCCCGAAGTTTTAGTTCCTACTAGTTTGATTGTTTTTGGTGCCTTGGTGTGCTTTTCCTTGCCTCCCCTTGTATAAATATTTCCGATAGAGGTAGGTTTGGCAGAGTTTCTAGTGCAATTAAAGAGTTTTTTCGTTGTCTCTTTGATGCTTAGATTTGCCATTCTTTGAATGCTTCCCAATTTTTGGGTAGTTTTGATCAACCAGATAACAAATATACAAATACATACAAACTGTACTGTTACACAATCGGGAAACACCCCTGTTTCCCTTAAAAATCAGAACAGGGGACACCCACTCTCATCCCCTGACTGTTCATGTTGGGTGTCATTCCTACTCGCTCCCTGTTAGGAGCCATGGCGCGGCATTCCTCGATTAAGTCTGACACACTGACAATTCTCATAATGTTTCGTCTGTCAGACGCGTTCCGGATTTCACCTTTTTCTGGAGTTCGCCTATGTGACATATCGGTTTTGTCCTTTTATACGTTTAATGACAAGTTGGACAATGAAAACCCACACCTTGATATCCCGTAATTCCTTATCTGTAAAGAATGTATTCTATGCACAGACTATACCAAAAATAATAATGAAAATAATATCCGTTGACAGAGTAAAACAAAGGAGACAAGGCAGACCAGTATGATCATAAATGATCAACACTACAACCACCAAAAAAATCTCACAATTGATGGCCTATTCCAAACAATATGAACGGTAGAAAAGAAATACTAGGCTTGTCAGGATTATATGGCTTATTGATATTTATCATCATATCCTTCTACTTTTACCATTCTTTTATTTGATCTATTGATTTACCCCAACCCTCAAGACTGATCTAAAAAAGTTACATAATAACGGACAGGACCGCCATTTTATTCCTACATAATAATTAGTTATCTATTACAAATTTATAATTATTAAAACGTAAAGTAAATTCCTGTCATACAGAAAGGATTACGTCAACTAATCGTTGGGTGTCTTGGAGGGTGATCACCTTACAATACATTTTTCATACTATAATCAATTACGAAACCATGGGCGGTGCGGGGATTCGAACCCAGAACCAACTTTGTGACAAATTCAAAAATGCCAAAAGGGAGGGAAAATTAAAAAAAGGTGGGGTTGAGATGGGAAGTTAGTGTCCTAGTGGATCGAGGTCACGATAGCTCAAGTGGTAGAGGAGCGGCGTATCTAGCCGAAGATCGTGGGTTCGAATCCCACTCGTGCCATTGACTTTTTTATCTCAACTAAAAACCTTAATTATTTGTGACAAATACGATTCGGACGTCCTAACCATCGAGGTCCCCTTATAATTATTAAAGCAAGCAACGACTTCTTTAGTCTTTTATCACCGTCGATGATTTTTCATGATAATGAGGAAAGACAGCGTAATCTAGACGGTATTGCACAATGATTATGTATGTTAATCTCTTTAACACATAGTGTGGTATAATTTAATTGAGCATAACGTATGTCTTGAGGTTTAATTAAATTTTCTCGCGATACCGATCGTTTAACATTCCAGTTAAGGGTTCAGCGAGTAGACGTGAGAACGGCGAGTAATTGAATTTGCCAATTTGCGAGGGCGGCTGCTGCTGCTGCTGCTGATGCCACGTGAGACGATGTTCAACTGTTGATCCATGTATGCTTTTTTCATTCAAATTTTAAAAACAACATTTAAAAAAAATAAAAACGATCTATATAACAATGTTTAGGCTTAGTCAGCCAGAAAAGTCTTAATTTGATTATCGTCCATCGCTTAGCATGCAATCAGCAAATTGTGTCGTGTGTAGATAAAACGTGCATCAATGTTTTATGAGCAATTACTTGAAGCCTGATGATTTTTATTAATATAATCGTAATAAAACTATTTATGTTTTTAATTTAGCGTTTATATAAATGGATAAAATCTTTAAATAAGTGAACTTTTAACGCAGTGCCGTATTAAATGTTCTCGTACCTTGTGAAGCGCAAGCATTTTATCACGGGCGTTTAGAAATTTTGCAAGTATGTCGGTTTAGCCGTGAATAAGGAATTATTTCGCGAAACTTTAAGCTTTGTGTTACACGAGCGAAGTTTTAACGAGCAACGACCAGCAACAAAGTCGATGCAATAAACTTTCTACATTAGTCACTATTTTGCCACTGTATTATCTCCTCGAGCCAAAACGGAAAAGAGTGGAACCTGCAATCTGTCTTATTTATCACCGGCCAAAAAAACGTTTAGGGATTCACTTAGCGCTTGTATTTCTTCAATGGATTTTTTTTCACTTCTCACAACCGCCCTGAGGCCATAAACTAGTGAAATCTTGGAAGTTAGACACGCAGGACCTTGAAATATTGAACGCGCCCCCCGAACCCGTGGAATGCGCCCCACGACCTAGTTTCCTCTGCCCGTACCAATGGATGACGACGTGCGACGGCGATAAAAGTTTCAACAAACCGCTGGTAAAATGTAGCCGGTGGCTAAAGCGTAAATTTTACAACTAACAATCCACATATTCTGCGATTTTTTTGTTTCGAAAATATTGATTCGTAGAAAATGTGTATTGTAAGAACCAAAACTGCCTGGCTGTAAATAATTGATATTTTGATCACAGTATTGACTTCACAGAAAGGTATTGCCATGTATTGCGAGGGGGCGTCAACTTCAAGGTCCCAACTGCATTGTAGCGTTTACAGCAGAATTGTATGCGATTTGGCATGTGCTTGGAATGATTCGGGTCAATGGTGGCACAGCCTACCTAGTCTACACCGACTCTTTCTGCATAGCTACTCCCGTCCATGACATGTTCTCCGTCGACTCCCTAGTTGTACTCTTGTTGGAGAAGTACCAAGAAAGTAAGTATGAACTGAAGCGTCTCGGGAAAACGGTGATTCTTGTCTGGGTACCCGGACATGGTTGGTAACGAAAAGGCGTCCCGACCTCTAGACGTAACCATCACATTCCTGGCCTCTGACGCTAAAAGCAATACCAATGAAACTAAGTGCTTGATAGGTAGCTCTCGGAAGGCATGACTGAAGGGTCATTCTTACCCGATCAAGTACAGGCCATGCGAGGTTGCCACACGGACACTAATTTTTGGGCCAAAGCCCATGTATGTGAATGTAGAGGAAAGGTTGCTTGATCTGTTCCTCTGAATTGAAGGGTGCCATTCCTTGGCTCCATTTAGAGAGCTGAAAGACATACGGTTGTTTTATTGCAGTGCTAATATTTATTAGCGTGAATGTGCAGTGTGAGAAGGTCGATGTTGGAATATTGAGTACCCCAACTCAATTAGGTTATTTATATAATGTGTGTAGAGAATGACGGAGGAATGTCGAGTATAAAACTAAACCAGTCCCTCTTGTCGTTGTTAAACTGTTCAGTCATTTCCGATCACTTTAGTCTACCTAACTTCGCAGGTTTGGCCTGTCGGATGCGCTTCGGCTTTCCATTTTCAATACTGTGTTACTGTTCACTGCACTTAACAGGAACTAGGAGATTAAGATGAATAAACAAGGCACTATGCACGCTCACATAAAATGAACGGAGACCGTATGTCAACCTCGTTTGACCTTTCTTTAATCGGGTGAGGATGACCCTTCTTCTACGGGTCAGATCCTCCCACGGACACCCAACGACTTGATACACGAAACGTTCGGCTCTGCCGCATTTGAATTATGTTCTTTTTGTATTTTTATAATCAGAGGGTCGGATCGAGGTGGTTAATTCTGGATGTTGGCAATAAAATATTATCTTAACGTCTCGGTTCGTTTATTCGCGTTGTTTTGTCCAGACTTTGTTCGTATGACGTCATTTTCAGAGAATTTCTATATTTAGTCCTTTGCCACCATACTTTATTAGATTTTGTGTGATTAAATATGTTTGCTCAATTCGATTTTCCTGAAATAACCAATTATTTACAATTTTAACAAACTCCTAGGCTTTACAACAGCACAGATTTTTAAACATTAAGGTCATACTACGGTTTCACTACTGCCTTCCTCAAAATAACCTTTTTTTTTTATATTCTATATATTATGTAACAAAGCCTCAGTTAAAACAATATTATCCATTTACTTTACGAGAAAGCTAATATTTTTTTTCTATTCTCAGTACGCCTATTCTCGCTGTTTTTGTCAGAAATGCATGCATTTTCAGTGTAACGTCTCTATTTGATTAGCTCAACAAAATTTCGTACTCAAAAAATTATAATTTAAAAATTTAAGTAAAAAACAACTATTTTTGTCGAAAATAGCCAATTATGTATAATTTTAACAGCACCCCTGCTTCATTTTTTTCTGAAGTAATTAAGATCTATAACTTTAGAACATTAAAAATAAATAGAAAGGTTTAAATTAAAAAATTAAAAATTATTTCTCTCAAATTACCCATTTTTTAATAATACATATTAATAGTGAGAGATTTGATTTTATCCATAGACAAGATTGTCTTTATTATTAATTCTATTATATTTAGTGGTCTATTGACCAAATTACTTCTTTCAATTAATTAATCTTGTTATAAGGTTTTGATCGAAATGAAAAAGTTAGTGCCATGAGCGAGATTCGAACCCACGACCTTCGGCTAAAAACGCCGCTGCTCTACCATTTTAGCTATGTTACAGCTATGTCGCTATGTACTGGAGCTCTATCAACTGGTAGAGCAGCGGCGTATTTAGCCGAAGGTCGTGGGTTCGAATCCCGCTCGTGGCACTACTTTTTCATTTCGATCAAAACCTTACATGAAAAGATTAATTTATTATTAATGTTTTGTATCCTTCCTAAATAAAAATATAGTATTTTAATAGCTTATTTATTCTGTACCGTTTTGGTCAGTTGGATAATTTTTCGTATTCGTCAATTTTCCTATTTAGTTTTTCTTCACGATTTTATTTTTGAAGATTTTATGAGAGATAATAAATATTTAATATTTGTTATGTGGAGTGCTATTAGATCAAAACAACCAATTTTATCAGTTTGCTGTTTTAGGTCGGTTTAGTTTTTTTTAGCATTATTTAATTAATGCCCTTTTCCTTCAAAATAACCCACTTAAATAAAACGCTTTGTGTAAAATTTACAGATATCAGTTCCAATCATTGTTACCTTCGAAATGACGAAATATTTATAATTTTGTTGTTGAAAAGCACTGGCGTGTGTCCAAGGGACGCTCGGCTTTTGCGGTTTCGGCGAAACTAACCGCACCCATTTACGACTGAAAGTATATTAAGAGTGAATTAACCGATCGAGTTTAGCTAGTATGCAGATCGTCCTCATAAGGTACTTTTTACTTCAAAACAACATGCGCCTGTTTTAACTTTACCTTTTCTGTTAAAAAAAAGACCAATCATTTAATTCATTTTCTATTCGGGGTCTACATGAGATATTTTTTTTTATTGTGTTTAATGTTTTTACAGTAAGAACTTTCGCAACTTCTCAACTGTGCAATAAAAATAATAAAAGGGTCTCAGCACGAAGCCTTCCAGCTGTTTCGACCCTCACGACACAAGTGTAATGCGCAACTGTATCGCATGAATCAACAGATCCTAATTCGAATAATTTCCGCTTTAACAGTATGAAAAACGGGATCGGTCAAGCTTTGTTTTTCAGTAGGAGAGACTTTGCGAGTAAATAATGGTTGAATTCGAAAGTTTTCGGAAAAAATAAGTTTGCTAGTGTTACACAACTTGAACTTCACGGTAAAGTCATGTGGAAAGAGCGAACCGATCGAAAAAAAGCTTGGCTCTGTTTTATCCCAAATATTGCCCCTGCAATAAATCTCTCGGGTTTACCGCACCCCTGGACATTAGGAATAACCTAATTTTAAACCAAAGAAGAAAGCAATAAACTGAGCAAAAGGCTAAATCGTGAAAAAACCAAGAAATAAAAAATAATTAAATATTAGATCTATTATATTTAGTGGTCTGATTGAACAAATTACTTCTTTCAATTAATTAATTTTTTGATGTAAGGTTTTGGTTGAAATGAAAAAGCTAGAGACGTGAGCGGGATTCGAATCCGAAGATCGTGGGTTCGAATCCCGCTCGTGGCACAAGATTTTTCATTTCAACCAAAACCTTACATAAAAAGATTAGTTAATTGAAAGAAGTAATTTGGCCAATAGACCACGAAATATAATGGATTTAATAAGTAAAACGAAGTATAACTTTACTATCAGCTCCCCGTGACCACTTCATGTGTCGCCGAGAATCGAATCCTGATTATACGACATTTGAAAAATGGCAAAAAGGAGGAAAAATTCGAAAGATTATAGGTTGATATGTGTAGTCGGTGTCCGAGTGGATCGAAGTCACGATAGCTCAAGTGGTTAGAGCGGCGTATTGAGCCGAAGGTCGTGGGTTCGAATCCCGCTCGTGGCACTAGCTTTTTCATTTCAACCAAAACCGTACATAAAAAAAAAGGCTGTCTCACACTGTATATTTTTTACCAGGGGTTTTCAGCGAATGATTAACAAAAGCTTTTCATACAAATTATTTTTACCTAATATTTAATTAATTAATATTAGATTAAAATAATTTGTATGAAAAGCTTTTGTTAATCATTCGCTGAAAACCCCTGGTAAAAAACATACAGTGTGAGACAGCCTTTCAGATCAACATGGTCAAGAAAAAACACTGTTAAATGTATATTTGGTTTATTAATTATTCCGAAATCGTGGGATTTACAAACATTGTTTACATTTAACAAATGAATGTAAGATGTGGAAAAATTGTAAATCCCAGGCCCTGAAGATGATCTCAATAAAGATCGAAACGTTGGCACGATAAAGAAAACGTTTCTCTCAAACCTACATCACACCAGACCGCATCTCACGATTTCGGAATAATTATTGATTAATGGTCACTAATAATCACCACACATTTATTGTTTTATTACTGTGCTTTTCATGTATAAATTTTTTCTATTTTTGGACACCATTCCAAAGCTTTACTTGAAACCGTCGTACCGTGATAAAAGTTATGGCATTTCGTATTTTCAAGTGAGGATGAAGTTTAATACCTCGTAACTTCAACCGACTACTATTTTTTAAGTTTGTGTTGAACTAAAACCACAAAAAAACATTAATTTGACAGTTTTTTGTTATTGTGTTTACAATTAAGTTTCCTTATTAATCAGTACGTAGGGTGGATAATTTTATGTACTTCAGTCTTTAATAATTTAAAGACCTAGATTTACCAAAGATTGTTTTGTTCGTATTTAAGCCTCCTCTCGATAAAATTTTGAAGTCTAAATTTTATAATAAACTCACAACGCTATTTCATTGTTTTGCGGGGATTTTCTCTGACACTTAAAAAACGGGATAATCTATATTTTTTACGGCGGTTTTATCTTATCTGCCGTGGAAGCTTCGTCAGGGGAAATTGACTTTCCTTTCTGCTGAAAACGGCGCGTGTCCTCCCCTCAGACATTATCTCCGTTATTCCAACTCGAAAATGTTGTAATATAACGTTGAGATACAGAAAGCTTTCACTTCGCTATTCAAATTCGAATATATTTTGTATAGGGCGATTCGCTATTCGCATAGGGCTGCAAAGTTGTGAAGGTGATTCGCAAGGGCGAAATAAGACATCGATCATTACAGGAGTTATGCTGGGGCCAAATCAAAAGTTAATTTGCTTTATTATTAAACCCGTTTTGTTTAATGTAACTCAAAAGGAATACTAAGGAAAATTTTGAATTGATACAATTCAAAGCCGAGCTGGAATGGATTTCTTTTACTATATGATGATGATGAAAGGAGATTTCAAGGAAAGTGGGGTTTATGCTCTCCAAGCACTGCAGCCTTCTGGCTTATTCTACTTTCCTAGTTTCTTAACTCAAAAGTCCTTCTCCTAAGAAGTACTAGCTCACTGACCGTCGATTCTACAATTCCTTTCCGTTTTCTTTGTATCCCAGGTTACGCCTCCATTGAGTGGTCCTTCGCATATTTCATCTTCATTGCTTAACATACAACTGGCGTCATCATTAATATGCTTGTTGTGAAGATATTTATCTCAGATCCCAATGACTGGCACAACACGTCTCTTCATCTTGTACGAAAGGAATATGTAAATCTGTATGTGTAGTTTGGTTCGATACATAAAATGGAGCATCTAGTATTTTTCGTAGTATTATAGACTGGGCAGTTTGAATGCGGTGGATATTGGAATGCTTGGCTGAACCCCACACTTCCAGTCCGTAAGTCCAAATCGGCTTAACTATGGTGTTGTAAAGCAGCCTTTTATTTTTGAGAGGTAAATTAGAGCGTTTGTCAAGAAGTCGTGCAAGAACTCTAAATCGTGTCATAACCTCCTGACGTTTCAGTCTTGTGTGAGGATTCCACGTCAGGCGTTTGTCGATGTACAATCCGAGGTACCGCACCTTGTCCGCAGTTGGGAGGGGAATATTGTTTAAGAAAACAGGGGGGGGGATCTTTTTACGAAGAGTGAAAGTAATGTGGGTGGATTTGTCTGTGTTAAATTTTATCCTTTTCTTTTTACACCAAGACTCTAGTAGTATGAGGTGTTGTTGGAGGTTTCGAGTGGAAATGACAAGGTCGGAGTTGCTAGAGAGAATTGCCGTATCGTCTGCAAATGTGAATGTGGTGGTTTCGGGATGAGATGGCATGTCAGCTGTGAAAACCTGGTACAGTGTAGGGGCCAGAACGCTACCCTGAGGAACACCAGCATGGATAGGAAAATATGAAGAGAGGGAATGGCCTTCGATGACTTGGAAGAATCGGTCAGTGAGGTAACTGTGCAGTACGAGATAGTAGGTGGATGGAAGGATGCCCTTGAGCATGAACAGCAGGCCCGGGTGCCAAACTCGATCAAAAGCTTGGCTTACGTCAAGAAAGGCTCCGGAACAGTACTGTCCCATCTCAAGGGAGGATGAAATAATGTCTACCACGCGGTGACACTGCTGGACAGTTGAGTGGCGGTTGCGAAAACCAAATTGATGGTCTGGGATTATGTTTTGAGAATTTAGAATCGGAAGAATTCTTTTCAGTAGGAGTTTTTCTAAAATTTTACCCAAAGTAGGTAGTAGACTTATTGGCCTATATGAAGTAGTACAATGTGTTGGCTATTTTGGCTTAGGGAACATTCGAATATACGAGTGCTTCCAAGCTATATGGAAGTAGGTTGTACGAAGAACAGAATTGAATCGGTATGTAATGAATATGATGGCCTTTTTGGGAAGATGTTGGAGAATTTTTGGAGTAATAAGATCAAAACCTGGAGCTTTCTTGGATTTTAGGTGTTGTATGGTAGAACGAACGTCAGAAGGTGAAAAAGCTTTTGGAGGGAGGGATAATGGAATCGGTGAAAGTAAATATTCATTGATAAGTTGTGAATAA
The DNA here is from genome assembly GCF_000648675.2 of Cimex lectularius. Taxonomy (NCBI): domain Eukaryota; kingdom Metazoa; phylum Arthropoda; class Insecta; order Hemiptera; family Cimicidae; genus Cimex; species Cimex lectularius. The sequence goes on along the minus strand of NW_019392893.1, from coordinate 1,245,371 downwards.
GTATGGTCTATTATGTTGGCATGTGTGGGAACACTGTGTTCAGGTAAAAGGCAAAAGCATTCGCTTTTTCCTTATCTGACTTGGCCCAACTGCCGTCGACTTGGCGAAGCGGGGTAGATATTTTGTGGTAAGATAGAAGATTTTTAGCTGCCGCCCAGTAAGATTAGTTTTCTATTGTTAGTGATTCAGTAAATCGTCTGAATCGGTCGGAGCGATATGCTTGCAATTGCGTAGTTAGCTGATGTGTTAGTTTATTCAGTTTTCGTTTATCTGAAGGGTAACGTGTTCTTCCTGAAAATCCACGATCTTGAAAGAATTCTTCGTGAAGATTGGGCTGACCTCGAGCAAAGAGGCATTTCCAGACTGGTAGAAAGTATACCGATGCGTCTTCGAGACAAGAGAAGGAAATACGCGATATTGATTAAAACAAATTTTATCAGTCTGTATTTTTTTTTCATTTTCCTTAGCAATTTACATTTTTTTTACTTTTCTAAACACAGACTCAATACTAAACATTAAACACGTGAAACTTTGATTCATATATAAAAATATATACAAATTAAGTTATTTTACAAGTGGGCAAAATAGTTTGCCTGTCAGTGTATATTTTGTGTTTATAGATATTTTCTGTGATGGAGAATTCTGTTTGTATTTGTTATCACAAGAATAAGTTCAGGGCCTATTTATGGTCTTAAAGATTTGGCCAGTGTGTCTGCCTTCACTTTACCCAAAATTACTTTGTGTCCTGATACCCAAGATATCATCAGGTTATTGATTTTCCTCGGGTTTTGGAGCTTTGTGATGGATTCACTGACTAGTTTTGATGTGATTTTTTTACATGCTATTGCTTTAATATCTGCATGACTATCAGTACTTCCCTAATGAGTTTGACTGCTCATATTTTGGGCTTTATAAAAAATTCTTAATCCGGTTCTTTCGTGTGTTTTGGAGCCATCTTTATACGTCATAGGATGTTGTAAAAAGGGTTTCCGGGATCAATCTCTATTTTGATTTGATTAATTATAGTTGTGCGATAGTTCACATCCAGTTTATTGTTTATGGTGGGGATTTTCATGTAGAAGTAGGCTGATATATTACTCGGCGCTAATCGACTCGTGATCCTATATACAGCCCCAGCGTGGACACACAGTCTACGGTCAGCCGGCTGGAAAACGCTAGAAATGGCGCAAAGAAAAGCATTGCTAGCTGTTACCCAAGCCTATCGGATAGTTTCACAGATGCGCTCCTAGTAATAGCAGGGCAACCTCCAATTGAATTGTGGGCGAGAACGCTTGTGCGAAGTGGGAGCTGCAAAAAGGAATAACCCCATGGAAGCCAGTAAGCACCGAAAAAGAAGCTGTAAATTGGGTTCTGGTACAGTGGCAACGAAGATGGAACAATATTACGAAAGGACGATATACATATATATAAACTTCACGAAGATCCGTCCGGGTAATGTTCGCCGTGGCAAGAGTTGATGATCACGTCGTGGGCCAAAATGGAGTTTAGTATAATCTTGTTAGGAAACGGTAGGCTTCCCCCTCCGAAACCGAATCACCCTGGAAGTGAAAAGCCTGTCCCTCACTCGTTTTCCACCCGACGTTGAAAAAAAATCCTCGGAAATTTAAGACTTTTGGAAAAATGGCCATTATTAGTTTATTATAAGAAAAAGATGGCTTTTCATCTCGAAGATTCGATAAAATTAGTCTTCGCTTTTGATTTATTTTTCAATGAAACATTTAGGTTCTTTTGATCGTATTAAAACACAAAACAGAAAAAAGTAAAATATAAATAACTTTTTCATACATAATGTATTTTTCCTTAAATACTTACTTACTTTAATTTTTGAAATTTATTTCTATCCTATAAATGTTTTCTTATTACAAATGTGATCACAGTACATTTTTTCTCCACGGTCACAGGAGTAACACTAATGTTAGTACTGCACTCAGACGATACATGCCATGAGTAAGCCAACTGACTAGTTGAGTAATGCTAGGGATTAAGAAGCAAAGAGATCTCGAGGCCATCGTCGTTTAAGGCGACGTGACCGGTTCTCGGGTGGGAATGTGTAGAAGGCTCGAAGTGGTAGGGTTAGGATGGATCGAGAGGTTGGTTGAAACATGTAGAATCGGGAGCAGACCAGTTCGTTGGCAAAAGGAATTACGAGGATGTTGTGAATAGCGAGGTTAGTGACTAGTAAGGAGCGACGATTTGTCTGAGAACTTTTGATTGGAAGATTTAGACGCGCTGGGTGTTGGATGTCTTGGTAGAACCGCGCAGTTTCCTCCGTACAGTGTACAGTGGTGGGGCAGACTGTATTTTTTTTTCTTCCCCAGTGTGAACGTACACTGAGTACATTTGACTTCATTCAGTCTTCTCCTCCACTTTTTGCACCAGTCTTTGATAAGCTCAAGGTCCTAGATATTGGAGGAAGCTTGGATAGGATACGAATTATATAACAAAATTGCTGTATCGTCGGCGAAGGTGGGTATTGGGGTATGAAGATAGGTTAGCAGTATAGATGATATAACGGATAGGACCAAGAATGCTCCCCTCTTGTAAGCCGGCTTGTATCGGTTCAATATTCGAGAACCTCACACTGAAGTGGCGGTCTGTTATGTAGGATTTCATGATAAAATAATAAAGAGTATGTAGGAATCGTTTAAGTTTATAAAGCATGCCCGGATGCTAGGCTGTATCAAAAGCTTGTCTAGGAACGTACCCAAGCAATACTCTTTGTTCGGAAGAGCAGAGGAGATAGTGTTGACAACTGTGAAACCCAAAGCCATCCAGCACATCTTGGTAGAACCCCTCAATTCCACTTCTTATGTCAAAAGTTGTCTTAGTATAGTCTTGTATAAGGTTAGTTTAGTGTTGAAGCTGTCTTTTAAGTCCTGTGTGGGGATTCCACATCAGTCTGCTGTCTAAATATAGACATAGGTATTTGACACGAGTGGATGACTGTGTATGTACACTTTCAGTCTTGTCCTCCACTTTTTGCACCAGTCTTTGCCAATCTCTTCGATATGGAGGTAGCTTGTGTAGGTTTCGAGTTAGAGAATAAACTGCGGCTTGATGGTTGGGGTTGCCAGGACAGAATTATCGATGATATAAAGGATGGGATCAGGAATACTCCCTTGTGGGGCATCTGCTTGTATCTCATTTCCGAGAACTCATTGCCTCACCAATTCTCAAGCAGCGGTCGGTTAGGTAGGATTTCAATAAAAAATATTATCTAACTGTACTTGATTTTTAATTCCAAGAGTATTAATAGTTAATAGTCTAATCTTTACTTCGGGTTGATATATTTAGATAGACAGTGAGCTCTCAATGGGATTTATACATGGCATTGTCTCAGATTCTTGTAAGCTGCATATAGTATAGTTGATTAATAAATCCATGTTATAGGAATGACCCTTAAATCTCAGTCGTTATGATTTACACTTTGCTTGATAGTTTCTATCCGCTAGATAAGCCTCGCCAGTGCCCAAATTACTTCATGTCTTGTATTCAAGCTTATATTGTGATTTGACAACATTTGTAAGTTAAGTGACCATAAATGTTTATTCCAATATCTTTCCTTTATGTTTTTATTTAATAAATTAAAGTTGTTAAAGTGTTTTCTTCCTGGGAATCCTAGAATCTTAAGTATGTCAGAACCAGTTATTTATTTTGTTTTATTTTTAATAGGTCAACAATATTAATATCAGAAGAATAAGATTGGTAAATTATTGTTTCTAGAGGATATGGAAGTACATTAAGTAACCAATTAAATAGTTTTTGTAAATACAATAAATTTGACGCGCTTAGCGGCTATTTAAGTTAGTATAATGTGATCAGGTCTATTTTTTGGCAGCCGGTACTGCATTTGGACAAATCTTTTGTATAAAAATAGATATTTTAATGGCAAAGGTCGTGAAAGCCAAGGGTGGTGGTAATCGATAATCATAATCCTAATCGTGATGATGTCTACTACGCTAAAGTCGTCGTGAAGTCTGGATAACTGGATTGTGATACAGTTCTCAGCAGTTGGATTGTCGGTGAAACTTTTCGGAGTGTTCCGTGCGGGCGGTTCACGCTTACAAGGCGAGTTTAGATTTTTAGAGAGGAATATCAAGCGTCAAACTTGACACAAGTCGTACACCCAGATATACAACATTAAAGCAATAGTGGAGAAAAAAAGGCCCATTGGTAGTTCTCCAACGATACTAAAATGTTGTCTGAATAATCTGTACGCTGGTGTCAATATCACTTGCACTATCACTTCGTAGGAGATCTCGCGACCATCGTCTCATCTGTCGACATTTTTGATGTGTTCACCTACGGTGGTTGGGAGGGTTTTGCGAAATTTTTGATAACGAGAGAGGATTTCATCTTGAAAAAAGGAATATTTAAGACAGTATGTGTAGTGGAATTTGGATGCGGCGGATGTTTAAATGTTTGGCGGAACCCCACGCTTCCGGCCCATTTTGGCTTAACTATTTTTGAGAGGCAGAACTTTTGTCAAGTAGTCGCAGAAGGCCCTCTATCGTGTCATAACTTCTTGACGTTTCATTCGTGAAGCTACCACGTCAAGCGGTTGTCGATGTACAGTCCGAAGTACCGCACCTTTCCTCAGTCGGGAAGGGAGTATTATTTAACTGGAGGCAAGATCATTTTAGAGTGAAGGTAATGTATGTGGATTTGTCTGTGTGTGAAATGTTATTATTTTCTTTTCACACGAAGACTCAAGTGTGTAAGAATTTGGGAAAGGTTTCGAGCAGAAATGAGACAGGATCGCGGTTACTAGATTGCAATATCGTCTACAAATGCGACTTTGGTAGCTTGAGGATACAATGGAACGACACCTTGCTACACTTGACATAGTGTGGGGGCCAGAACGCCGTGCTTCGGAAACCCAGGTAGCATAAGGAAATATGCTGAGAGAGAGATGCTTTCAATGATTCGGAAAAACCTGTCAGTGAGAGAACTGTGCAGCATGAGTTAAGTGAGAAACTAGCAAAGAATTACTACAGTTAGAGACGGTCAAACTCGGAGGAGTGATAGGACTATTTTCCGATCACTGGTATCGGAGAAAACAACTACACGACGTATTTAATAACGTCCCATTTGTAGATTATGACTAATCAGTGAATACATCCAAAAACTCCAAAACATGGGGAAACAACAACTTGATGATATCTTGGGTACCAGGACACAAGAGAATTTTGGGTAAAAAAGCAAGACACACTGGCCAGAGAAGGATCTGAAAAACCATGTATAGTCACTGAACCTATTCTTCAAACATAGGAGAAGTGGATAAACTCGAGCGGTGCTAAACCGGAAACTTATACGAAAACCACCCTCACCAGACTGACAAAATCACTGCTACCGATATAGAAGGCTATACTACAGAGTGATAATACTATTTACCTTATTTACTAGTCACTGGCATCTGAGAAAATAGTTACACAACATAAGCATATTTAATGATGACCCAATTTGTAAGTTAAGCAATGTGGAGGAAGAAACAGTAACTCATATCACTTTCGAATGCGAAGCAACCGCTCAATGGAGACGTTGGCTCAAAGAAACCCCTGGGAAAGGAATATCAACGAGTATCAATGACAATCAATGAGCTAGTACTTCATAGGAGAAAGATTGAGTGGAGTCGAACAGCACTGAACTACGAAACTAGGAAAGTACAATAAGACAGAAGGCTTGGGGAACAAAAACCCCAACTTCCTTGTATCCACCATTATCATCACCATCATAATAGATGGAGGGAAGGTTGCTCTTGAGCATTAACAGCAAGACCGGGTGACAAACTCGATCAAAAGCTTGGCTTACGTCAAGAATGGCCCCAGAACATACTGCCCCAACTCAAGAGTAGGGAGGTAATGTGTACGACACGACGGCATTGTTGGATAGTTGAATGACAGTTGCGAAAAACATTAATGAGATTTTATTTTGAGAATGTATGATTGGAAGAATTATTTTTTAATTATTTTCTACAATTTTATCTAAAATTGGCAGTAGACTTATTGGCTTATTTGAAGCAGTACAATGTGCTTGTTTTAGGTTTGCACTAGTGTTTTCATGCTACAGAGAAGTAGATTGTAGGAAGAACCGAATTGAATAGGTAAAAAGAAAGGTAAAGATCAATTATTTTAGAAAAAATGGGGTTCTTCAACATTCTTTCTACTGGAGCGGAGGTCGTTTTCAAAAACCGGGTAATATTGTACAGAATATAAATTGGTCGACCTAACGTTTAACGTCTGATCCAACATAAATATGCTTGCGTTTGACACTCAAGGACAAAGGGTTTATTTTTCACCTAAAGCACGTGTACTACACTACAGTTTGTATCGATCAGAATCGCGTAAACAGCTGACAACCCCTCTTGATTGGGTCGTTTCTGAAACCCCTCTCCCCTTTTGTTTAATTAAACGGGATAATTACCGTGAAATTATTTTCTACCGGCTGCCCGTGAAAATGTTAATAAACAGACGCTCAATTGTTAGTTTAATAATATAGATCGTATTTCATCCGCGATAACAGGTTTAGAGCTCTCCGGTGAGTTATCGGCTGTAAATTCGGCAAGGCAATAATAACGCCGTGCTTGGATAAGGGATTTACCGAATTATTATACCTCTTAGGAAAATCATATATTTTATTTATTCAAACCAGCCATACTCGGGCTCGACCAACTTCAAATTTGCCATATTCTTTCAAACAGATGTCATTGTTCAAAAACCGGTCAGTTCAATTCAGTTCAGTCAGTTCAACAAATAGCTGAGGTCACTTCTGGCCCAATGCGTGTTCTTTTTTTCTGGTCTTTCACGCTATTTTACATCTTCCAGCCACTTGAGCGTCCCAAATCTGTTACTGACTCTCTGCTTTTATATGAAAACTAAATCGATATTCTAAAATGCCAGCCCTTCATTTGTACCTCAGGATGTGCACTGAATAGACACAAAACATTATATATCACCACAAGCGCAGAAGTTTTGTCACATTCACCCAGAGTACTCGATATTCGTCGGGGTGGGGTCGAGCCCACTCCATTCTCGCTAATAACTTACTTTTACTCTCCGACATCACACTCAACCACCGTTAACCAACCTCTTCCTTTCACGCTAATAAATTACATTTATTCTAATATATTAACATAAATATTACATAGACACACTACAAACACTATATACATTTAAAAATCCCTTTATCCCTTAAGTACCGACTAATTTGTGCTCGCAGCCGTGCCCCGAGACTATGCACAGGTCAGATGATACGGTGAGACAAAGGTCGACAGTTATTCCAACCTTGCGTAATATTCTGCATTTATTTGTTTATATGTAATATCTGCAGGCAAGGCTCAAAAAAGAACAGTCATGAGGTTACTAACATAATCAAAAGAATAAGCTAAAATAAATAATATAGAAGTAACAAGGTATAGCCCATTGAGCACATGTGGGATGCGTTGCTGAGAAAGCTTTTCGATGATCATCCGAAGCCAGTTGACCTACAACAACTGAGTGCAGTTGCAACATCTATGGAGTGAAATTCCTTATGAAAAACCTTATTGATAGTATGCCTGCTAAGTTTTAGCTAACAGAGGACATTAGTTGTTTAAAAAAATTATTGTACCCAATGATTATTTGGAGATCGTGAGACGCGGTCTGGTGTGACGTAGGTTTAGAAGTACATTTTCTTTATCGTGCCAACGTTTCGAGCTTTATTGAGATCATCTTCAGGGCTCAAAGTGTGTCACAGGGCACTCTCAACACGACACACAATAATGACATATCTACACAGAAAACAAACACTAAAAGAAAAGAAAATGTTTTTCTAAACCTACGTCACACCAGACCGCGTCTCACGATCTCCAAATAATCATCAACTAACGGTCACTAAACACATTGTATGGATTTAAAACCTTTTATTTTGTTATTGTTCAAAATCTTTTAATTAAATTTTCCTTTAGTAAAAAATACAATAATTTCTAATAAATTTTAATGCAATTTATAATCAAAATAAATGCTAGGGAAAGCAAATACTACAAATTGGCAATATCAGTATTCATTTTTGAGCAGTTTACTTTCGGGACCTCACCGTTCTTAAATATTTGGTCATACCGACCATACAGTAATTCAAAATACATAAAAAACTTGAACCATGAACTGATGGGCACTTGATCGCTACAGTTCGCAAACCAACAACCACCAACCTAGTTTCATTCAGTCACTTCAAGAAATCATCAACATTTCCTAAACATTTCTAAGCTGGCTAACTTAGTTCCTGTTACCTTCAGTATTAACATTTATGAGACATTTGATGGTAATTTTTTAATTCATTTTTATGGCTATTCTTTATTGGTACTGGGCTTGAAGAAATGTTACAAATTGGCGATCAATTAACCGAAAGGCACGCATTTTTCAGCCGGCCGAGATCATTATTAGTGTATTGGAGACTTTTTTTTTATATGAGTGGAGGGTGCGAAGCAATTGATGATCGAAACGTGTTTGACGAGTCGATTACGAATAGAGTAAAAGTGCACGAGGACCCTCAACCCGGTGCCCGGTGGTACTTGGCATTCCTTCCACTTCGTATCCTCCCGACCGTTCAGTCGTATTTATCTCCAAATTGAAATTATAGATACGACCCGGCAGTTTGATCATATATTTAACCGTTTGAAACCATTTTATGGCGAGTCGATCGAACAAGTCAGGCTCATTTCTCATTCTCATTTCGGAATGATAAATATTGCATGGAGTTACTCGGACGGATATATTTCCGAAGAGACAAGAGCAATCTGAAGTTAACACAATTCCAAAAACGGATCAAAAATCAAATTTAGCCTTATTAAGTTTAAATTTGTATAGACGGAGCCAGAAAAGTGATCAGTGACGATCTGTTTATCATATGTACATCAACTTGCAGACCAATCATCACAAGCTTTAATTATTTTGTAGACTGATCGTTTCCGTTCATTTTGGTCAGATATTTCGCCATCATTACAGGTCAACGCCAATTCACGTCTTCAGAAGATAGGAGGTGATAAAAATGTTTGGCATAAGATTTTTTAAATTGTAGCTTGATCTTCGACCATCTTGGTCTGCCTGGTCTCGCCGGTTTGGTCCATCAGACGAATGACCGGAACACTGAAATCATCAGACAGATCAAACTAGTGAAACTGGATGGGCCTGGATAGTTTGATAATCTCATACCTCACCAACAAACCTCAAAATATATTTTTTTTTGTTTCAGGTCTCGTCAAGCTGGGAGTCCACTGCGTTACCAGCAAAAAAGTCGCCATCAAAATAATCAATAGGGAAAAACTTAGTGAATCTGTTTTAATGAAGGTAAAATTTATTATTTTAGTTAATTAATATTATTTTTTAGCTTTCATTCTTCTTTCACCAGTCCTAGGTTTTCTTTTTGTTATTTTCATTTTTTTGGGCGCTCTGATGAGAGGGTTTTTTCCGACAAAGACATTGTTTCTATTCCACAACGTTACGGCCATTAAATGGTTATTTTATCGTTATTAGGACTCCTACTTGCTGATCAGTCAAATTTATAAACCAACAATGTTTAAAAAATAAGAAAAAATTAATTAATCTGTTTTTAGCATATATGCTGTATTCACATTGCAAATGTGATCACAGTACTTTTTTTTTCACACGGTTGCAGGAGTCAAACGAATGGCAGTTCTGCACTCAGAGGTCACATGCCATGAGTAGCCAGCCAATGATGGCACTCAGTGTGAAGGATTAACGTGCAAGGAAGACTCGAGGCCATCGTCGATTAAGGCGACGTGGCGATTTCTTGGGATGAGAATGTGTAAAAAGGGCTCAAGCAGTAGGGCTAGGATGGATCAACAGGTTGGTGTGAAACTTTTGGAATCGGAAATGCATCACTTCGTTGACAAAAGCAATTGTTGAGAGCTCATAGTTCACGGGCATTGTGCTGAAAAAGTAATGGCTTTGAGCCAAAGGCCAAGCTCCCTCCTCTGGAAAGGTCACGGCAGTAGTAATACCAGTGCTGCACCCGAAGGACACTGGTTCTCGGGATAGGAATGTGTGGAGAAGGCTCAAGCAGTACGGTTAGGATGGATCGAGAGGTTGGTTGAAACATGTAGAATCGGGAGCAGACCAGTTCGTTGACAAAAGGAATTTTGAGGTCGTTGTGGATAGTGAGGTTAGTGTCTAGTACGGAGCTTTGACGATTTGTCTTGAGAACTTTTGATTGGAAGGTTTAGACGCGCTGGGTGTTGGATGTCTTGATAGTAATCAGTTTAGTGTAGAAGTTGTTGTCTTTTAAGTGTTGTTGGGGTCCACATCAGTCTGCGGTCTAGATATAGTCTTAGGTATTTGACATGAATGGATGTTCGTACACTGAGTACATTTTTCTTCATTCAGTCTTGTCTTCCACTCTTTTGACGAGGTTGTTCAGTTATCGACCAACTTTGATTATAATCTGGTTTGGGATGTTATTGGGTATGTGGTCCTTCAATGAATCATACACTGTATTATACAGTTGCCAAGCTTTCGGCTCTATATTTGCCCTTCCTCAGGGCAATATACTACGCCTAAATAAAAATAATAATGTAATAACCATTTAAAAGTCAATGATTTTTTTAAATACACCTCTCTACACGTTTTTAACGGCTAATAATAACCCTAACCATCTACTTTTTGCGTCAGTCTTTGACAAGCTCCAGGTGTTCTTTGATATTGGAGGTATCTTGGATAAGTTTCGAGTTAGATGAATTTCGAGGGCGTTGTGGATAGTGAGGTTAGTGACTAATAAGGAAAATACACAAAAAGACACATATTTTGAACTATGTTTGTTTTAAATCCTGTAATTTCATTTAAAAACACAAAATTCAATCAAGTCCGTATTATTTGGTGTGTGTGAGTATTACAGGCAGTCTCGGAAGACTTTAATTGAATATTGATCATCACTTTTGATAGAGGATAGTGGCTGATGTTGTTAGGGCAGCAGACCAGTAAGATGAATACGACAATGATTTAATGTTGGAGGGCCCTTTTTATTAGATGCCGAGCGGATGTTGCCTTTTGCAAAAACTGCAATTGTAAACGATGGATAGGTTGGAATTGATCAGTCGATATACTGTGCTAGCCAACGGAAACCTTCGCCATAACCTTGCCTCTTGAGCACAGAGCACATAAATAATTCTAAAGGACGACCGGGCAATTCACTTCGTGGAACTTTGCTCTTGCCAGTTGTCTGTCCGAAAAGGTTGAGAAAGTTTCTCAGCTCGTCTTCCGATTCTGCCCCAAGGAGGTCGATTTTATTTCCAAGAACGAGTACAGGACAATTCATAAGCGATTCATCAGTTAGCAGGGCATTAAGCTCGGCTTTGCTCTCTGGGAGACTGACTCTGTCGCAAGCGTCCACCAAAAACACAATGGCATCGACAGCTGGAAAATAATCTTTCCAGACTCTCCTTGCTTGAGTATGGCTACCAAGGTCAAAAGTAGTGAATCTAATATTTCCAATGGACAATTCTTCTGATGTTGGGTGAAGTGTTGGCACGTGCTGGGCAAGCCTGTCATCCTTCAGTCTATGTAGAAGTGTAGTTTTACCGGCATTGTCAAGACCGAGGAACAATAGTTTCCCCGATTTTTTCCATAAGCCCAAGTAGCCCAGAACTCCTGTGAACCAGTCCGAAATGAACATTATAATTTCCCTAAAATCCCTTGGCGTACGATGAAATGGGGCGATGAGAGGTTTTTCTACTACGACTTGTCACTACGAACCTCCACACAACACCGGAATAAAATGGGGACGGCCGTAACAGATGCACGGTGGAAACTTACTTATTCATCTTACTAGTAAGGAGCTTTGACGATTTGTCTGAGAACTTTTGATTGGAAGGATTGGCTGCGCTTGGTGTTGGATGGCTTGGTAGAATCCCGCAGTTTCACTCCGTACAACGTGGTCGCAGTAAAGTGATGGAAAAGGTTAGTTTAGAGTTGACGATCAAGATGGATTTCGGTCCTTGAAGTCTTCGTAGTTGCCCATATTTGAATTGAATGGAAGTCGGTACCTCTTTGTTGTTGATGTACAGTGGTGGGACAGACTGTTTTTTTCATTGTGAACGAACACTGAGTACATTTTTCTTCCTTCATTCTTGTCCTCCACTTTTTTCACCAGTTTTCGATAAGCTCAAGTTCCTAGATATTGGAGGTAGCTTGGATAGGATACGAATTATGTAACAAAATCGTCGGCGAAGGTGGTGATGATGGCATTGGGGTGTGCAGGTAGGTCAGCAGTATAGATGATATGATGGGACCAAGAATGCTTCCTTGTGGGATGCCGGCTTGTATTTGTCTAATTTTCGACGATCTCACTCTGACGTAGTGGTGTGTTACATAAGATATCAGGACAAAATAATAAGGAATATGTAGGAAGCGTTTAAGTTTATAAAGCATGCCCGGGTGCCAAAAGCTTGTCTAGGAACGCACCCGAGCAATACTCTTTGTTTTCAAGAGCAGAAGAGATATTGTTGATAACTCTGAAATCTTGTTGGATCGTATAATGATGTGGACGGAAGCCGAATTGGTGAAAGGATGAATTTTGTAAGTATCTAAGATGGGAATTAATCGCTTTAAAAGGAGTCTTTTGATGATTTTCGACATTGCAGGAAAAGGCTGAAGGGTCTGTAGGAGGATATGTGGTTCAGAGGTTAGTGTGATTTAGGAATGAGAATAACGAAAAAAATAAGTAATATTTATGAAAGGTGTTGGTTAAGATAAAAAGTCAGTGTCACGAGCGGGATTCGAACCCACGACCTTCGGCTAAATACGCCCCTACTCTACCACTTGAGCTATCGTGCTTTGATCCGCTCGGACACTAACTTCCCATCTCACCTCACTTCACGATAGCTCAAGTGGTAGAGTAGCGGCATATTTAGGCGAAGGTCATGGGTTCGAATCCCGCTCTTGACACTGACTTTTTTATCTTAACCAATACTTTTCATAAATATTAATTAATTAAAAAATGTTAATTGGTCAATCGGACTATGAACTGTAATGGAGAAAAATAAGGTTTTTAACATTGACTGATCAGCAGATAGTTGTGCTAATAACAATTTTAATCTATCTTCTAATTAACGATTAATAGGACATAAAACTGCTTTGCTTATAAAGAATAAATATTCACATGAAAATGGCTGTTCAATGGCCGAAATGTTGTGGAATATAGAAAAATATTTTTCTGAAGAAAAAAAACTCTCGCATAAAAGCGCCTAAAATAGGAAAATACCAAAAACTTAATATTATTTATGTTAAAGAAAGAATATTTGCTGGGCTTTACCATATTACTAATCGTGCTAAAATCATAGCGACCTCTCATCGAAATAGAAATGATGAATGGTGGACTGAGTGTGTTGTTCAATCTTTTTAAAAAGACTAGGAAATGTTAGGCAAATCATATTTGAAGGTTTGATGGGCGTTGTGTTAATATTTGAGTTAGGCCTGTTGTTAGAAATTTCACTTTTTAGGCTTTTTTTAGGCATAAAAGTCCACTTCTGCAGCATCTTTTGTAAAAGGGCCAAATCTTCAGCCGGGTTTTGCTGAAAGATTGGATTTATCCGGCTGTCAAATTTTCCCTGGGGTTCGCCTCGTCGGCGGCCGCTTGATTGCTTTACCTTTCTTTCTACCCGCATCAACTTGGCTTTTATGGATGTCACGTTTCTAAAGGATAATACAAGATTAATCCTGTTAATCTCGTTGGCAAAATGTCGGAAACTTCTCCGACTTGACGGCGATTAGAGCGAGATATCCGAAAAGACGATTTCTAATCGATTTGTACGAGCGGTTTTGTACCAATTCAGCAAAGATACTCGTCTGTATTAAACATTCAAGGTGTCTGACAGAGTCAAAACTTTCTGTTACCCTTTAAACTGAACGATTCAAAAGTTACAGTTAAATTTCATTTACATTTCCAATAAATTAATTTTACTACTGGATCGTTAATCTCCATAGGGGTTGTAAATCTGGCTGAACGATTCCTTGGAGTTTGATTTAAAAGAGTCTTTTACACCACTTTTTACGTCTTTCCATGTACGAAACTATGAAAGTTGCTGAAGTGGGCCATTGCTCGGAACTGGTAGTCTGAAGGAGCAAGGTCAGGGTGGGTTAAAGCTCGATTCCATCAGCAGCGGAAAGTTTTCGCTTTGTGCAACCGAGCGTTGTCTTTTTGAACAGAAGTTTCTTCCTATTCACCAAAAGCCGGATATCGCCTGTTTAAAACTTTTCTGCAGGTATCGGTTCTTTTGATGAATCGTTCATCACTTTGAAGGAAGGGGCGACTGGCGTGTTACAAGGCGATGTTATGCTGTTAAACTTCTCTACATGCTTTTTTTCACTTATCTTGTGTATGCGGCGTTTCTCTGTGACAAATCCAATTTATCTGGCTATTTGACAGTTGACGAATGCTTTTTGTATGATGTATGGAGGATTTGATCGACCCCGTTTCAATTTTTTGTACTCCATCATTCACCCCTTGGTTGCTTATGTCGGCTCTCAAAAGAAAGTAGATATCATTCAAATCACTAATTTCGTGGTCCGCTTGACAAATTAATATATAACAATTAATTAAGGTTTTTAGTTGAGATAAAAAAGTCAATGGCACGAGCGGGATCCGAACCCACGATCTTCGGCTTGATACGCCGCTGCTTGGATCGAGGTCACGATAGCTCAAGTGGTAGAGCAGCAGCGTATCTAGCCGAAGATCGTGGGTTCGAATCCCGCTCGTGCCATTGACTTTTTTATCTCAACTAAAAACCGTAATTAATTGTTGTAGATTATAATAATAATATCGGACGTTTAGGGGCCGACAAATATCTGTGGTCATCGCGGGCTCTCTGCATGTTTTTATTTATTTTTATGATCGTTCACGCGTATATTCCAACCGCCATTTGAGCTTCTCACATCTGTTACTGACTCTCTGATTTTATATGAAAACTCGAAAACATCGAAATTTTAAAATGATAGGCTCTCATTTGTACCTCAGATTGCCCATTACAGAATAGAAATAAACATAAATGCATCACCACAAACACAGAAGTCTGGTCACAATCACTCCACCAGAGTACTCGATATTCCTTGGGGTGGGGTAACAACACCTTCAGTTCACGCTAATAAATTACATTCTCAACCCCTTCCTTTCACGCTAATAAATTAATTTATTCTAACATAAACACATAAATTACAATCATTCTAATAAATTAACATAAACGCAACAGCCTATACAAACATAGAGGAGA
This sequence comes from Cimex lectularius, assembly GCF_000648675.2. Lineage (NCBI taxonomy): Eukaryota > Metazoa > Arthropoda > Insecta > Hemiptera > Cimicidae > Cimex > Cimex lectularius. The sequence goes on along the minus strand of NW_019392893.1, from coordinate 1,230,094 downwards.
ATTCACTTCCCCAAAATACTCGTTACACCTTAAGGTGGGGGTTAAACAAACCCTTCCTTTCACGCTAATAATTACTAATTAATATTTAGTGACCGTTAAGTTATGATTATTTAGAGATCGTGAGATGCAGTCTGAAGTGATGTTGGTTTCGAAAAACATTTTCTTTATTGAGATTATCTTCAGGGCAAAAAGTGTGTGTTTTCTGTGGATATGTGTCACTGTTGTATGTCGTGTGATAGTGTTCAGGACAATGAGAATGTTTTTCTAAGCCTACACCACGAGAAACCTCCAACAGGAATAAAACTAAAATGGAGAGATAGCAACAAAATAATGATAGACCATCCGATACTCATGGCTCTAAGAGACGACATGAACAGCATGTTTGAATTTAATCAAAACTTCCAAATAAATCTAGGTGCCAAAAAAGAATGGGAACGAGAGGTAAACACACCTCCTTTAAGAATGGCACCATCCTTTCGTACACAGATGTATTTAGAACACAAGAAGGTACAGGAGCAGGAGTATTTGGTCCTGGAAGCAAATACTCAGAACCCATGGGAAAATACACCAGTATCTTCCAAACTGAGGTCCACGCAATCGAGATATGTACTCAACTCAACCTGAATAAAGGGTACAAAAACAAGAACATAGCTATCATGTCAGGCCTGACTTTGAACTGGTTGTAGTTTGCGACTGCTGTAAATGACCAATTAAACAATTATTCACGTGGCTTAGGACAATAGGTCAATGCCCAAAAAAAACCCACTCCATTCTTGCTAATAACTTATTTTCTCTCCGGACACCACAAACTCACCCCAGAGTACTCGATATTCCTAGAAGGGGGGAGTTAAACAACCATTTTCTTTTTTACGGTTTAGGCGTTGATACGAAGGTAAAGACTTGTAAGGTAAAGGTCCGGAGTTCGAATCCAGCGGTCCTGCATTCGAACCCGACATACTTACAAATTTTTTCAAAAACACCGGCACCCCGAGGCTTTACATAGCCTCTGCTGTTGCGAACCCTCGTAAAAAAATCGTGAGGTGCGGTCTGGTGTGACGACGTAGGTTTTAGAAAAACATTTTCTTTATCATGCCAACGTTTCGACCTTTATTGAGTTCATCTTCACGGCCTGGGATTTATAATCATTGTTTAAATTTGTGGTGATTAGTGACGGTAGTCGATGATTATTCGGAGATCGTGAGATGCGGTCTGGTGTGACGTAGGTTTTAGAAAAACATTTTCTTTATTATGCCAACGTTTCGATCTTTATTGAGATCATCTTCAGGGCTCAAAGGGTGCCACAGGGTCAACACGACGCACAAGAATGACACATCTACACAGAAAACAAACACTTTGAGCCTGAAGATGATCTCAATAAAGATCGAAGCGTTGCCACGATAAAGAAAATGTTTTTCTAAAACCTACGCCACACCAGACCGCATCTCACGATCTCCGAATAATCACTGTTTAAATTTTACAAATAGATGTAGAATGTGAAAAAAATGAATTTATACAATGCTAGAAAATTTTAGATTAAACAAAATGAATTTATACAATTGCCAGACAATTTAAACAATTGATTTTATAAATTACTTTCCAATATTATCTCCAAATAATCTTTGGCTAACAGTGACTAAACACCACAAATAAAAATAGTGTGTAATAAAAAAAATGACTTTTTATTATAACATTTAACGTTTTTTGTTTTTGTTTTTTTTTCAGGTTGAGAGGGAGATAGCAATTATGAAACTAATAGACCACCCACATGTACTCGGTCTTTCGGACGTTTATGAAAATAAAAAGTATTTGTGAGTATCGTCAGATTTTAGCCTTATTCAATTTAATATTTTAAGAGTGGAGTGAATTTAATTTGCATTTCCAGCGGGTTCGGGTTGATTGGGTATAAGTAAATTTTAACAAGAATCACGGAAAGGCGACAGCCTTAGAAATAAAATCTGCCAAGGAGAATGATTCGAGAAACGGGCCCGGCTCCGATTAAATAAAATATGAACCTCTCTGGATAGCGTTAAATTCGTAAAAACAATTTTCCCCGAGTGGGAAATCAAAGTTCCATCCGTTTTAAACATAAATGACTTTTGAGTAGCCACATCGTTTTCGATAAAGCACCGACATATTTTATATTCCGGCTTCAATTAGTCATCCTTTTCTGTTTGTTACTCAGTTTGAAAGATTTTACCAACAAATAATAACCAATTAAAATTAATTTTGAAAATATTTTGTTTTAAAGCTTTGGATTAAGTAGGTGATGCATGATGAGGGATGGGCAGTTGTTTTGAGCCCATTGCTTCATGTCTCGAGCAGAAAATGTACGCGACTGGAGAGTTTTTAAATGTTTCACAGGCTTATTTACTTGGGGAGGGACTAATTATACAAATTAAAAGCCTTTTATCTGATCGTAAAATCATATCTCAAGGAGAGATTTTTCGCAACCAATGAAAGAAGTACTTCCAGGTGTGCCGCAAGGGTCAATACTCGCTGCGCTGTTGTACACAATTTCTACTTCTGACATGCCCACAAATCAGAATGCACTTACCGCCACTTTCGCAGATAACAAATCACCACTCTACTACATGTCTTATGTTATAAAACCACATGACAACAATTGAAAAAAGTAAAGTACTTTGGAAAGTAAAGTTTAACCCCTCAATGGCACAAAACGCCTTTACGCCCGGTGTGAGATTTATCCCGTATACTTCTACAACTAACCTTTCCTGAATCCGACAAAGTTACCTATTTAGGGCTTTTTCTTGACAGAAGATTAACTTAGAATCCGCACAGATTAAAACAACACACTTAACAAACGATTTTAAATGAACCGACTATCAAAATTATCATTAAAATCAAAACTTTCGACATACACATATCCATTCAACCTATTTGGTTATAGGAGTGCCAAATTTACGGATTGGCCAAATTTCAATTGAATCAATATTCAAGATTACAAAATTTTCATCAAGATTTTATGACTAAATGTTTCTGCCCCATGTAAACAATAGCACACTGGGGGCGTCGGTGGCCGCGACCCATTGACACAGCGCTCATCACTGTAAGGAAAAGTCCCGGGTTCGAATCCCGCGGCCCCGCATTTGAACCCGACATAGTTTTCCAAAAAAACCGCCACCCTGAGTGTTTATATGACCTCTGCTGTTGCGAACCCTGTAAAAGAAAGATTTTTTCATCCATCAAAACATATATCAGACGTTTTCACAGTAAATTATAACACTAACTACTCCATTCCCCACAATTACCCCGTAGACGACTGAAGGGAATATGGTTCAGAGACCTCTTGAAGGATTGATCCAAAGCTGCTGCCACTGTGTCGCTTCCTCTAGTAATGATACACTTACTAAAAGAAATCTAATCTGCTGGTTGTATATACTACATATACAGTACATATAAATAAATGAAGTAAAAAAAATAATACCCCTCTTATTAACTGAATTTAATTTTGTTTCAGATATTTAGTTTTGGAACACGTGTCAGGTGGCGAATTGTTCGACTATTTAGTTAAAAAAGGGAGACTGACGCCAAAAGAAGCCAGAAGATTTTTTAGACAAATAATTTCCGCCTTGGATTTTTGCCATAGCCATTCAATATGGTGAGCCGTTTATTTATTTATGAACCATTTTTTTTTTTTTTTGTTATTTTTTGATCGATTGAACTATGCCTTGTACTGTGCCACAACAGGCTGACACTTTAGGAGGACTTATAATGTACAAAAATCATGAAGCATAAACGCTTCCGGCCAGATCAAAAGTGAAAAGAGGACGAATTTTCATATCGTTGACCGGATTCTATGGGGCTTTCAATTGCCTCAAAAATAACCCTTCGCCTTGAAGCAATTAAGATATAATCTGTTCGATCTTTTACCGCAGACGATTGTTGTAAAATAAACGGTAGACAGTAATAACAACGATTTCCTGGTTGTATCAGGCCCTCAGGAGGTAATTTATAGGCGAAGCACGTCCGAAAACCGCAGCAATACCCCAAATTTGGTCATCAAATCCCGAACCCACTCAAGCTCATTTCTCATGCGTGCTTCGTCGATCCCACGTCGTGTTCATTAATGCGCGAATCGATCCGACAGCCGTTTTACAAAGCCCTTGTTAATAAATTTTTAATCAGGTGGGATTTATCGTAAGTCTGTACATAAAGCAAGGAATTGAAAGCTTTGTAAAATTTTATTGGGGCCGAGGACCGGTTTAATTTTTCTAATTAGTCTTTTTAATAATTTGAACGTTACGAATACATTTTTGGTCCGCCCATTTTCGCTTTTAGTAATTATTCAGACATAGTTTATCATCCAATAGCTGTACCACTTATGTATTTTTTCTTTAAGTATTTTTTTTTAAACCACCATCACATTTTCTTAATGAACAAATTTACATAATTTACTAAAGAATTGCACTGAATTTATTTTTCAGACTAAACATTGTTAGTAAATGATTAATATTGTTAAACATAAGCATTACTAACAAAAGTTAGTTTTGGCAGTTTAAAAAAAACTGCCCTTCAAACAAAATTAATTATTTTTGTCCGAGAATAATTAAATTGTCTTTTTCCTCTCCAGCCATCGCGATCTCAAGCCAGAAAACCTGCTCCTAGATGAGAAAAACAATATCAAGATAGCCGACTTTGGGATGGCTTCGCTGCAGCCTGGAGGGAGTATGCTCGAGACCAGTTGCGGCTCACCGCACTATGCCTGTCCGGAAGTTATAAGGGTATGACCTATATTAAGTTAAAACATTGTGAAATTAAAAATAATGTCATTTGTTGTCCAAAAAATGCAAATTTTCTTTGATAATTTTAACTTCTTTTATGATTTTGGTACAAAAATTATGAAACATAAAGTTATCCTAATGGGGGTTCACTGTATCAGACTCATGGCATTTCATTATTAATAGTACAAGATTCAAATAATTGAATTTTCTGGGAGAATTTCAATCAAAACTAATTTTCAATGTGGGAAATATCGGCCACTTTTTCAAACACTCTAGATCAGTGGTTCCCAAGGGTCTGTGGAAAATTAAAATTGATTTGGGGGTCTCTGTACAACGTCAGGGGTTCGCGCAAGGTTTAATATAAAATAATATAATATAAAATAGAAGTATGTTGGTTATCTAAAAGTGCATGTTTAAATCGATTTTATGCACTTTTTGATTCAGTGTTGGAATTCCTGGAAACCAAAGACAATGATGTGCGACACAATTTAATTAACTCAAAAAATGACATAGCCTATATGTCTGATTTATTTGCCAAATTTAACGAAACTACAAGGTGACCAATTAAATTTAATCAAAACTAAAAGCGTAATATCTGCGTTTGTTGCAAAACTTTTTCTTTACAAACAAACTTGGGAAGAGGAGAATGCTCTCAGTTTCCAAATCTTTCGAAATTGCAAATTAGAGATGATTTGCTTTCTCTACTCAACACTTAACAGCTCTTCATACTGACCTGAACCAAAGATTAGAAGACATTCTTCACTTGGATATTCCCGACTGGGTTTTGAACCCTTTTGCATGTGGACAAACTCATATCCCAAACACAGAGGAATCCATACTAATTCAGGAGCAGCTTATTGTAATATCCACAAATGAGAAACTTAAACCAATGTTTGAACAAGGATACCACAAATTCTAGTTACAAAAAATTTTATATCCTGCATTATGGGTTATTATAAAGAAGTTGTTGACTGCTTTCTCGTCTTTCTATTTGGTAGAACGTGGATTTAGTGTCGTTATGAACCTCATCATAAAAGAAAGAAACCGATTAGAAATTATACTCTCATAACATCTCATCACGTTCATCCAAGTCATTAATTTTTTTGTATTTTAATTTTAAACAAAAGTAATTAATATTATAATTTATATATACAGGCGTTAACTCACCTGAGGCTATACACGACAGTAATAAGACCCAGAATAACCTATGGATTACTAATTTGGTAGAACAAAGCTCAACAAAAAGTAGCTACCTGAACATTAGGCAGCATACAAAGACTAGCAAACCTATGTATCACAGGGGCAATGAGAACAACCCCTACAAGCGCATTAGAAACTTTGCTAAACCTACCACTGGAAATATTTATACAAGGAGATGCTAGGAAAAGCTCATTTAGGCTCCAGAAACAATTAAATTTGAAAGGAACCAAACAATTCGGGCATACAACCATAATCAACAAAATCAGACACCCATTATTAGAAATGGAGACTGATTAAATGATCCCGGAAACAATCTTCACAACTTCCTATAAAGTCTCAACGGACTGTAAAGGAGAGGAAGAACACAGGAGAGCATCAGATACAATGATATCGTACACAGATGGCCCCAAAACAAACGAAGGAACCAGATCAGGAATTTTCTGTTCAAGCCCAAAACATGAGCAATCAAACTCATTAGGGAAGTACACCTCGGTCTTAAAAGCAGAAATACATGCCATCAATGCTTGTGCCCTAGAAAATCTTAAAAGAGGTTGCACTGACAAAAAAATCCTCTTAAGATCGACAGCCAAGCAGCTATTAAAGCATTAGCATGTAAAAGAATCACATCAAAACTAGTCAGTGAATGCATACAAAATCTCCAAAACCTGGGGAAACACAACAACCTGATGATATCTTGGGTGCCAGGGCACAGGGGAATTTTGGGTAATGAGAAAGCAGACAGACTGGCCAGAGGAGGATCTGCAAGACCATACATAGGCCCCGAACCTATCCTTGGAATAACAAAAACAAATATAGAATCCTCCATCGCAGAATGGATCCAAGCAAAACAAAAGGTAAAATGGATAAACTCTAGCCGTGCTAGACATAGTAAACGTATGATGAAACAACCCTCACTGACACTGGCAAAAACACTGCTACAATTGGAGAGGGCCAAACTCAGAGGAGTGATAGGACTACTAACCGGTCACTGGTATCTGAGAAAACATCTACACAACATGGGTATGTACAGCAATGACCCATTTGCAGATTATGTAATGAGGAGGAGGAAACAGCCACTCATATCATCTTCGAATGCGAAGCAACAGCTCAATGGAGGTTTAACCTAATGTACGGAAAAGACTTAGGGAATGAAATTGTAGCAGCAACAGTCAATGACCTGTACTTCTAAGAAGAAGGATTGAGTCTATTGACTGAACTAAGGAACTAGAAAGGTACAATAAGCCAGAAGGCTGCAGTGCCTGGGGAATACAAACCCCGCTTCCTAGCATCCTTTCCACCATACCATACCAACTCACCTGAGGAAGGATTAAAAGAAATCCGAAACATTGTGGATAAAAACTGGTTGTGGTTTTTTTGAGATGACCTATTATCCCACCTTCAAGAAGGAAAAATGAAGGTCGAAATATAAGAAAACATTGTTAATTTATATATATTTATAATTTATAATTTCAAAAATACTTCTTCAACAAAACTTTTTTTTAATTTGTAATTTTTATGTTCTTAAAATGTTTTTTTGAAACCTACACCACACCAGACCGCATCTCACGATATCTGAATAATTATCGATTAACAGTCACTAATCTCTAGGCATGTAATTTTTATATTATGCATTTTTGTGGCTTTTTAATTTGGGGGTCCGTGGGCAATTTTTGACTGTAAAAAGGGGTCCATGGGTCAAAAAAGTTTGGGAACCACTGCTCTAGATCAAGGTATAGTCTTCAAGAAAAAAGAAAATTCAGATGATACTACCAAGCTTCGACTTATTTTTAGGTCATCATCAGGGTAAAGCAATCATAAATATATTCACAGATTGACATATTTAAGTTTTTTACAGGCGATCTGAAATTTCTTTTAAGATTGACTCAGTCCTAACATTACCAAGGACTGTAAGATTAAGATCTATACATTTTCCTTATTTATTTTATAATAATATCCAAGTAAATTGGTCAAACACCATATTTGTTTTTTTTTTTAAAGTATCTAGGGCGTGTTTGCTTAATAAATCATATTTCTAAATGGGCAAAATTATCTTGAATGATAATTAATTTTAATTTTCAGTTATTTGCCCAGTTATTACTGAAATATTCTTTTTATTTCTTAGACATGTCCCAAATAAACAATATGTGTTTTCATTAATTTTACTTGACAAAAGAAACATTTTGAATTTAAAAAAACTTGCGATTTCAATTTTAATAGGGAGAGAAATATGATGGAAGAAGAGCAGACGTTTGGTCATGTGGGGTGATCCTGTATGCACTGCTTGTCGGTGCGCTTCCCTTTGATGACGACAATCTCCGTCAACTTTTAGAAAAAGTCAAAAGAGGTGTGTTCCACATACCTCATTTTGTACCTCCTGATTGTCAGAACCTGTTACGCGGAATGATTGAAGTCAACCCGGAAAAAAGGCTCACAGTAAGTCGATCATGCTTAGCAAAATTGATTTCCGTTTCTAATTTCTGTACAAAGCTTGCAGATATCAACAGGCATCCCTGGGTGACAGCGGGTGGCAAGGGAGAACTGGAACTCGAGCTGCCAATGATGGAAGTCGTCCAGACACACATTATACCTTCAGTAGCGGATATGGATACCGATGTCCTACAAGCCATTACGAGTTTAGGGTGTTTCAAAGAAAGAGATAAACTTATACAGGAGTTGTTAAATCCAAAGTAATACAAAGAAAAAATATATATATTAAAGAATATTTGATTTGGTCGTTATAATGTTTTATTTGTGTTTCAGCCACAACACAGAGAAGGTGATTTATTTTTTATTACTAGAAAGGAAAAGAAGAAGACCTGCACTAGAAGATGAAGCAGAACAGGTAGTGGCGAGGGTGAGAGCGGAATCGAGTGACCCACCGAGAAAGAGAATCGATACTTGTATCAATGGGGCAAAATCTCTTCAATATGCTCAGATATCAGAAGGATCACCTATCACACCAAGAAGACAACCACTTCAGTAAGTTAAATCACCTTCACTATTACTTTGAACAAATTTTGAACCTAATTATTTTTTTTTGTGTGTTTAATTTAAGAAATAGACATCAAAACAGAAGGGGTAGTAACACTTCCAGCAATTCTAACTCATCACTCCAGCCACCGTCACCCACCAGCATACAGATTCCACAAAGGTGAGAGAATCAAGGAACTGACAAGAAGTCATTGACTTTAGCAAAAGATTTGATTTCAGGGCGAGTTCGAGTAGCACACACCATGCAAACCACCAGAGCTCGCCGATACACTCAGCCAGGCCTGTGAGTGTCGCAGCTCCAGCCGCCATCCAGGTCATGAACAGTAGCCCCGTCATCCCGCCCCCATCCCCGTTGCACCACCGATCAAGTGCGCCCAATGAAACAACAGAACCGCCCACCATTACTATAGCAGGTAGCTCAATTCATACTACTGATAACATTTAAAATATACAACTTAAACTGAATTACAGCTTAATCTCTTATAGAGCCTGTCTTGGTCATGCAGTAGTTGTAATCTAAATGTTCATTCATAGTAAGTAAATAGTAAATTAAAAATGACTAACAGGATTTACTAACTGTGTACAACATTCGGCTTTTCATATAATTTTAACAGTTCATTGTTCATTTCCAATTTAATGATTAAAAAAATTAAAGTATATAAACCATCTCTGATCATCTTGGTCTGCTTTTTATCGCTGGTTTTATCTGCCAGCACTTCACCATGTTTAGTTGGTCTGTGTCAACATAGGCAAAGAAAATTTCACTGCCAAAACAAATCTGGCAGACTAGGATGATCAGAAATAATTAAACTAACATTTTAATATAATTTATGCAAATCATTTTATTTTCTTATGTAATTGCACTGCAGTTTTAACTTTGGGAATGGTTAGGTTAACAGTTTTAACCAAAAAAATTATTGTTAGTAACAGTTAATTGATTGCCAACAGTTTCTGATAAGTAAATAAATTAAGTTGCTGCTTAATTATAATAACTAACTTATAATAATATAGCACCAAAACAATTTGAGGGATGATTTGAATGTTTTTACAACTGTATGGATGTAAATGTTAAAAGCAGTTCATTTTGTTCATAGGAACCCATGTGCTGGTACCACCTGGCTCTCCTCACACCTCTAACCACTGGAGGACAAGACTGACAACCATTAAAAACAGTTTCCTCGGCTCACCGAGATTCCACAGGAGAAAACTTCAAGGTAACGACTGAATTTTAATAACAGCAATTATGTGTTATTGAAGTTATGTTAAATATAGCATCAACTGAAGAAGTGGGATTGACTCCTGAGTCGTCGCCAGAACTGACAAAAAAGTCTTGGTTTGGGAGCTTGATGACATCCGAAAAAGATGAGACACTTACAGTTCTTGTGAAAGGGAAACCGTTAGCTTCAGTCAAGGCAGATCTAATACACGCATTTCTTTCTGTGAGTAGATGCAAGCATAGAAACAATCATATATTGCAATTAACACAATAAATCTATTTGAAACTAGATAGCGGAACTGAGCCATTCTGTTTCAAGTCCGATGTCCTTTAGGGTAGAATACAGACGAGGAGCAACAGGTGCGGCAATGTTTCAGAGACAAGTTAGGTTCCAAGTAGACATTTCTTCGGTCTCCAAGCCGACATCTCCCAAAGAGTATCTTTTCGCTGTCACTTTTACATTGCTAACAGGTTATCATTGATTTTTTCTTTTAGCTTGTTTGCTTTGAAAATAATATTTCACAGGAATGCATATTTCTCTTTTTTCTTCAGGTAATATCCGTAGGTTTAGGAGAGTCTGTGAACATATCCAGTCTCAGATCTGCTCAAGGAGACCTCCCTCATCACCTCGAGCCAGCAGGAAATTCACTACAGAGCTTTCTGAAAGTAGCAGCTGTGGGAGTGACACTTCGGAGCGGCTGTCCCCTTATCCTGGAACAAGAGTAAACCATTTTCCTTTATAAAATCAAATATCGAATATCAGTTGTTATAAAATGTCCGTACTTTTTTCTCAGGGCGAATCTGATTTAGAGTCCGAGACCTGCCTTTTTGATATGAAAAGTGTAACTAGGGAAAATGGAAATGGGCGACGGCGGAGCAGCTCAGTCGTTACTAACAATAACAACAACAACAATGGAGCTGAGGAAAAGAATACCACTGAAGTTGTACCTCCAATTCCTATCAGGTCAACAAGTGAACGCTCAAGTGTCACTCCTCAATTACCTTGAGAAATGGTGAGAAAAATAAAAATATTCCTTCAATTAAATATATTTGTCAAGTAGAAGGCTGACTAAACATTTTAGACTCTGAATCATTATAAACTGCTTTTTTATTAGTTTTTAATTGTTAAACGGTTTTTGGCCTTTACCGTCCTCTTTCACATAAATTCCAAGTCTCATAACATTTTGTAAAGGCTGTTACAAATTCTGCAAAATCAAAATCTGCATTATGGCAACCTTATTGGCTTAAAGTAAAATGTGCAGTCAAACTTATCTGAATCCAATTTTTGTTGAACAGGAGGCGTACTTAGATATCACCAACAATTCCCATGGCCGGAGCTACTGCAACCGAGTCAAGTTTCAAATTATTAATGGGAAGGTTTAATCAGGTGCGCCGCAAGTATGGAAAAAAAAGCTTCATTGATTTCTTTTAAGATTTAGTTATAAATTCCTCAGTGCCATATTTTGTGAGATAGAAGTTCTAATTGACAAACACCATGCCACCCGTGACGTGCTGGGCTCATCGTGTAAATTCCAGTTATCGGAACAATAAATAAATTTGTAAAAAGTAGGTGTAAATTAATGCGAACATAGTTAACTTATTTATATTAATAGCGGTTTTAGTAAGTGACAGATTTTTCACTCAGTCCATTTAGTTGTGAACTTATCTGTTAAAAATGCTGTTATGAATAATTGTAAAGAAAAATAGCATCTCAGGTTTATAAAATGCATAGGTGCCACAATAATCTGTACAAAGGATTTTAAAAAAATTGTCACTTTTTTTAAATTTTGATAACTGTTTATTTTAAGCAGTGATCAAAAACCTATTACATGAAATGCTATTTAACTAGAGTAAATCGTCCAATAATAAAAAGAAGAGTTAATTTTTTTGCTTAAACGTCATTTTGATACATTCTAAATGATAATAAATAGAAATGTGTGAAGGTAACGATTAAGTGCCATCAGAGTTGTACATTCAATTTGCATGACGTGATATATATAAAAACAAATGTAAATAAATAGATTTTAATCAAAAAATAAGCCTTGTAATCATTTGCTATAAACAGTACTTTCAAAATATCTTTGTTAATGATATATACACCAAAACCATTAAGCATATCGGACGGGTCTGACTGAGAGGTGAAACGGCGAGGGAGATGAAGAATTTGTGTGATATACATACTTATATCCTGGGATAAGAAGTGTGATCAACATAGGGTACACTCATTTGAAAATTTTGCTGTACACATAAATAACCAGAAGTTTTCATAATTTATATTTATTGTGATTTCATTGTAAATAATATAAGTAATGTAAAAAAAAAATAAAAATGAAATTTGAGGAAAAAATGTGGAAGCGTATTCAATTAGTGCAATGCCGGTTAATAAATAAAAAGCTAAGAGTCAAAAAGCTAGTATATGTATCAATATCTATTTAATGAAACAAATAAAATAACATTGTCAATATGGGCTGGAAATAAAATTGGACGCACCAAGACTCAATTTTAATGTTTTGCTAAAATTTAGTTTTCATATAATATTTAGTTGGTCATTATTCAACTATTGTAATATTCACCTAGATGTGAGAAAATTATTTCATAAAATACATGTTCAATTTGTGTATGTCTCAGTTAATTTTATTGATCTCTTACGACCACATGCTGAGAAACGACGGCAAATAAATCAAGTCAGGCAAACAGAAAAATGCACAAAGCATTTATTTTAATGATCACATTTATAATACAATTGTGATCTAACAAACACGAGCATAGTACCGCCTATATTATGAATTACAATAATACGTCCAAAATATTAACCGTTCTTTATATTTATATAAAAAAAGGAAAAATGCAGAACAGGGTTTTCAATTAATATTCCATAACAAAGTATGTTCTGTGAATATTTTCCCCTGCCTTCGAATTGTTTCAACAGCATGTGGTGTGATTTTTGCGTACTGTTTTAATGTTTAAATAACAACACAAATCAAAAGAGTATTTTGTGGAAAGAATATGTTACCAATTTGAATTGTTTAATTCTCATATTTTATATTAAATGTTAACATTTATTGTAAACTAGTCAGTATTTTTTATTATTTATGTAATGGAGTGCAATATTATGTTTTGTTGTATTTTGTTCTTTGTGTTTCATTTCATCGAAGAAACATAGTTGATGAAAATGCAATAACGAGTAATAGCTTAGAGTTGTATAGTATTTTCTTTAAAAAGTCTAAGAAAGCCTTACCTTCTCTTTCTTTTATATTCAATTTTTGGTAAGCCTTTTAATACTGAAAGAAGTACTGTGAAAATAAATAAAAAAACGCTTCGTGTTGTTAACTATGGATTTTGCTTGTTTTTGTATCGGCCACATAATATTTTATGGAAGTTGGCATTATTAATAAACGCCTATCTGAAATGACTTTTCAATTTTACCTCTATTCTTCCTTTTCCATTTATTTCTCGTTATCAGTTTCCCAAACAAGGCAATGCTAACAATGATAAAGGTATATAATATTGAAGATGTTTTATTGTTTTGATGAAAGTGCCATTAAAGGACAGTTTAAACACTTTAATCACTTTAGTGAATCAATGAATCAAACTCAAGCTCAATGGACAAAATTTTAAGAACTTTTGAACTTATATAACTTGAATTTTTCTTTGGTACTTTATTTCTCCTCCCATTATTGCTCATTCACTTCGAATCTGTCCATTTTTAAATTATCGATATTTTATTAGTTTAATTATTTATTGACAAATAAGCAGAATGTTTGAGAAATACAGTTTGAAAGATGTTAAGTGTTTAGTTATAAAATATGGAAATCTCAAGAGACCATTGAGCTCATTCAATTACTGATAAAGAAATTGCTTTCTCCTTCATTTAAAAGATACTTTAAGTGTGATTTGAAATTAATCTTAGAATTTATAACCATACAAACAGAATTAATAATATTAACAATATTCTTTAAAATAATATATACAGGGGCATCAGTGGCCGCAACAGTTTAGGCGTCGACACGGCGCTCTTCACTGTAAGGTAAAAGTCCTGGGTTCAAATCCAGGGACCCTGCATTCAAACCCGACATACTTACAAATGTTTTTTTTTTCTTTAATTCAAAAACCGCACCAGTAAAATATAAATATATATACAATATATATACTTAAATGAACATTTACATATGCAGCGATGTGCTCTTATTGGAGACCCTAACCATCTCAGCAAAACAGTGGTTGTTGTCCGAGTACCCAGGCAGATCGATCTAGAGGTTAATGAAAGGCTTAGGGTACGTCCCAATCTCCAGCCTAACCACCCCCACTCTGCTGACATTGACACAGAAGAGGGGTCATCCTCACCAGATGGTGGCTAGGCCATGAGATTAACACGTAGACACGGGCCAAAGTCAGTGTATATTTTCAATATGTAGAGAAAGGTTGCTCAATATGTCCCACTTAGTTGAAGGGTGCAATTCCTTGGCTCTATGTATAGAGCGTGTAGGATGCCAACCAATATGACAATCATGCTTGGGTATCTGGATCCCCTGTTTCAATTCTTGGAGGAAAGTAGTTCTATTGAATGTAATATCCCTTGCATGTGTTGAAGAGTGGATGTGTAATGTGATAAGGCTGATGGCAGAATTTCACTATCCTGACTGAGTGAATGGTATATTTAAGTGTGAGTGAGAGAGTGAATGGGTTTAGGGACTGATTGCATTGAGACTAAAATAATCTTGCTGTTGGTAGCCCCTTGAACCAACCTCGGCGGCTGGAAAGATAAAACCGTGGTCTGACCCCAAACTGCCAACACCGGTGGGTGATTAGGCCGGTAATTTATTGAAAATTACAAAAGCTAGAATTGCCGGTGGACTGTGAAAAATGATAAGCACAACACTGTACGTGTGTGTGTCATTTGAGCAGAAAGTACACCTATGTTAATATCATTTTCATAATTTTGAAATCATTAACAAAATTATAGGTTAAGTAATATATATGGAGGTTTGCAATGGAGTTTCAGGAAAGGAAAGCATAGTATATAATCCATTTACATATTAGTGGTCAATTGACCAAGTTACTTCTTTCAATTAATTATTCTTTTTACGTAAGGTCTTGGTTGAGATAAAAAAGTGTCATGAGCTGGATTCGAGCCCACGACCTTCAGCTAAATAAGCTGCTGCTCTACCACTTGAGCAACCGAGCTCTACCATCCCAAATCTTTATCTTAACCAAGACCTTACATAAAAAGAATTATTAATTAAAGATAGTACATAATGAGCAATTTTCCATTAGTTTTCCAATTTCCATAGTATGCAATAAACTTTAGTTACAGAGGCTTTTTGTCATATATCAATATTAATAGGCAACTATGCTGAGATGGAAGTGAGTAATATTGCTACAACCTCAGGTAGGCTTAATGTACATAACATTCCAAAATTATTGTTTGTTTATGAAAAAGAATCAACCATGACGATTAATGTGTTTAGGATCTGGTTTCTGGTCAGGTAGAGAAAGAAGTAGACTCTGTGATCACTTGCCAAGTTTAACATTAAATAATATAATGTTGCAATATTTATTCAGGCCCTGATGATAGTCTTATAAAGACCGAAAACTTGGCAAGTGATCACAGAGTCTACTTTCTCTACCTGACCAGAAACCAGATCCCAAACACAAAATTATTGTTTGTTTTTTTAACATGAATGTATCTAACAAAAGTAGAAATTCATAAAAACAACATGGTTGATCCGAGTCCGTTGGGATTCGAAATTTGGCCTCCAAAGTAGGCCTTGTAGTGTGCTACGGTAAACCAATGAAATTAAAAATGCAATTTTTTCATTTATTATTTTTACATGGTGCTAACAATATGCGGGCATTGGCATAAAAGTAAGGGACCATGTGTCAGCCTGGCATGGCCTATTCTTAGTAGTTGGTACAATTTTACAGTCAATTGTTCGCTTGTTACCACAATTTTATTCCTGGCCAGAGTATGAATCACTTTTAAATTTTATGACCCAAAAGATTCTATCTGTTGCTTTTAAATTTAATAAATTTGCGAAACATGCTTGTACTCAAATTGATTTAAGTTAGCCCTCTCAGGGTATAGCAGAGCATATTTCTGTAAAGATAAGGTGTCAAAAACTAATCTTATCTGACAAAATGTCGATATAGGTGATTCATTGATTGAATTAAAACATTTCGTTAGAGGGTTGACTTCAGTCCACTCGATGGCCCAAAGGTGTCCGGCAGTTCCAGTTGTCCTGGGAATTTTCTAATAATCGACAATTTTCAAAAGTAAGTATGCAAATTTTATTTTATAAACTTCAAATGATCCAGTAACAACATACATTTTTACATATATTTACAAGATTGTGTCTTTTTGTAATGTATTTGTTTGAATTTGAATTTAATTTTGTTTAAAAAATAAAATGATCAATCATCATGTAATTATATTTATGTTTATTTATTAATATCAAAACCTCATCATATTTGTAAAACAGAACAAATTTTTGGTTTCACCGTCGAAGCAATTTATTTCTTGTGTAAAACTACTTGTTGAATTTTTATTTAAATTGAGCCAGTTTTTAAAAATTAGTTGTTATTTTAAATGTGTTCAATCATTTCAACCAAATTTTTTAATCATGAAGGAATAATCTATTTTCTCCTGATGGTTTTACATGAAAGTAAAGTTCCTGAAAGTGTATAAAAAAGAAAAGTTCAATGTAATTTGGTTGTTTGCTTGCTTGTTGTATTGTCTCTTTTTTATGTGTTTTGTTTGATGCTTACATTGAATTTGTGCTTTTTTTATCGTTAGGATTGGGTTTCACAACTTCTGTGTTGTCCTTTTTTATGTCTTTGTTTAATGAAGATATTTTGGCCAATTTTTCTGTTTTGGTTGTTTGCTATGTTTATTGACTTTTTTATGTGTTCTGTTTCAAAAGGGTTGATAATTGGATCATAATAGTAAGTAGAAGCATCTTTCAGCCAGGAAAAAACAGAATTGAAACCCACTCCAGCTTGAGTGAAAGTTGCCTCCATTTAATTAAAGTTATTGGAAGAAATGTAATTGGTTGAGGGGGGGGTTTACTTAACAGGAATTACCTATTTGGACTGCTTTAGATGGCCCAAAAGCCCAAAATGTACAAATAATTAAACAAAAACATCACCGTGAATCCCTTAGGTTTTTTATTTTTTCAAACACCCTTCATCAATTTTAAATTTGCATATTTGAAAATTACAGCATGTAAATTTAACATTTACAACAACATTTGAATAATTGTTCTATCATTTGTTATTAACCTAGATTTATATTGTGGCATTATGATAAAAATTACAACAAATTTTTCACACCTTTCAATATTTTTTGTTATCATTTAACAGAATGCTTTGCTAAAGACTTAATTTAGTTTTTTATTGATTAAAAATATTTCAAATTTATATTTTTGATATAAAATACTAAATTATTATGGCAGTTATTTCAGATGGAGACTACACTGAGAGTTGAAAATGAAATTCCCAAGCCAAATAGTTCAGGCGAACGGCGTTCCAGCATAAATGCAGTAAGCATCATAATTATTTAAATATAGCATATGTCAAATAGAATGAGTAATCTACTTAACCTGATTTTTGAACTTTGTAACGTTCAAGTGTTGAATTAATAACTGACGAATGTCTAATGGATAACATTTCACTTAAGATAAAAGTATTCAATTTACAATTACTTTCTTTTTATATTTTTAGAATACAAAAATCCCTGACAAAAAAAATTATCAAATGAGATTTTTTGCAGGAACAGAATTTGCCTGGGTCAAGTGACTGTCCGCCTTGCCCGCCGTGTTACCAACCACCGCCACCCTACATCATCAGTGGTGGTCTTCAGCAGCCTTTTGTGATCGGGCCAACTGCCAACCAGGACTACTACTACGTTGCCAGAGTGGAGACACCAGATTCTGTGAAGCTTTCCAACGCTTGCAGTCTGTACGGTGGCATCCTGTGCATAATCTTCATCATTGTATCTTTCATGACATTTTTTTATTTTGTTTATTACGACAGCTGACATTAAGATGTTTGGAAGACTTGTGGAAGACATGTGAGTCTCATAACCTAAGAAAGCCAGGCATGTTAAATTAAGAAAAATTATAGCATCTGCATCAAAAGATCTTTAACCAACTTTGATCTGTTGTTACTAATTTATTTTATATATTTAATTATGTATCTTGTTACATGTTGTATTATTTACTAGTGCTTTCCTATATTAAACACTTTAATTTTATATATTGTTTATTTTATCCAATAATTTTATTACTAAGAAAAAGTCTCATTCAAGGTAGTTTTAATATACTAAATTATGGTGCTGTGTTAATGATGAATTAACATTTAATTTTCTTAAATTGTTGATTAAATTATGGTGCTTCTCATAAAACCATTTTTCATTTTTGGTGAGCTGTCCTCCATTTCTAAAAACCATAGCTTTTGATTTTTTTAAAGTTAAGCAGAATCCAAATAGCGTGACATATGACATATGATTCAGAGGAGTTTATCTTGAATCGAAGTACCAGGGGGCTGGATGCTAAAATTACTAAATCATCAGCAAAACATAAAAATATTGATTTTTTAGCCCACCACTTTGTATCGCCTCATCTAAATTGTTTATAAATAGGGAAAAGCAGGGGTCTTGTTGTCAGTCCCTCTTTATACAATATTGCACTTTTAGTACCATCAGAAGAGCATTGATTGCTATGACCATTTTTATAGGACACCCAGATAACCTAACTATAACTGAGCAGAAACCTACAACAAAAGCATTTTTGGCGTTTTTTTAACAGATGTAAATTTACTATATTGGTGAGCATGGACACATTGTGAAGTATGC
Source organism: Cimex lectularius (assembly GCF_000648675.2). Lineage (NCBI taxonomy): Eukaryota > Metazoa > Arthropoda > Insecta > Hemiptera > Cimicidae > Cimex > Cimex lectularius. The sequence continues at coordinate 1,211,094 of NW_019392893.1, read as the reverse complement.
TGTAAAATACCATCATTTGCTCATTCGTTGAGTCTTGCATACAATAAAGTTTCATGAGGGGTGTCGGTGGCCGCAATGGTTTAGGCGTTGACACGGCGCTCATCACTGTAAGGTAAAGATCCCGGGTTTGAATGCAGGGCCACTGGATTCGAACCCGACATACTTGCAAATGGGCTTTTTTTCAAAAACACCGGCACCCCGAGGGTTGATATAACCTCTGCTGTTGCAAACCCTCGTAAAAAAAAAATAAAAAAATAAAGCTTCATATAATTTATTAACCGGGCGAACATGGTAGCCAAGTGGTTAAGGAGCTAGACTCTCCAGTAGGAGATCATATAGTCATGGGTTTGATTCCCACCATCTCCTCTGGACTTTTGTGCAGTCGCCTAAGAGGACCGGTTCATCAATGGAAGGTCTGGGGCAGGATCGAATCTTAGCGACCATGAATTTGGTCCTGAATCCATTCAAATGGAATTTTTCATTGGAAGAACACAGTCACACCAGGGGCTCAATTCAAACACATGTTGCGAGCTCCCCAAATGGAGCCAGGAAGGAATACAATAAGCTCTATAGAGCTGCAGTGCTCAGGGGGAACTCCTCCACTTCCTGGTATCCACCACAGAAAAGGAAAATTATTGACATCATTGTTCAACGAAATTCCTTTTTTATAAGCATTGTAATTTTTCTCTTTCACTTTTGTAGAAGCTTATTCAAGAAATGGGCTTCTGATCCATAAATGAATAAAATAGGTTTGGGGTTTGTTTGTATATGTACAGACCATATTTAGCAAGTTTGCCAGCTTTTTAATTATTCATATTAAATCAAATAATAAATTTTATTTGGAGATTTTAGCCTTAAAAATTTTTCTCATTAAAGTAATTCTGGTTTTTATTAGAAGCATTCCTGTCTCAAATTTTTCAATAGTATTGAATGAATAGATATAATATCAAAAAACATTTTCACAATAGAGCTTGGCTTACGATGAGTAGAAAAATAAAAACTAATTAAATAACAAAATGGTTACAAAATGTAATACAAAAAATAATTATTAATAAACAATATTTGTATGATATTAACATAGTGGAATATGAATGGAGAGAAGTAGATATAAATGAAATGTATAAAAGAGAAAAGAAAAAGAGAATAGCATCAAGACTATGTTGAGTTAGTTTGATCAAATCAAGTATCGTTTGCAAAAAAGTTGAAAGCTTTATGCCTGAAAGCCCAAGTGAATCTTCATAGATTTGGTTCTATGATGCAAGCTTTTTATAATATTTAAACTATGGGAAGAATTAAAATCGAATATGGGCAGAGTTTATTTTTAATTTTAAATAAGTAAATAAAAGATTGGAGTTTAAGGTAGTCAAATAAATTACTAGCCAGAATGAACTTGTCATGTTTTGAGATATGCCCTCTTCTTTGTAAATTTAACACAAATCTTGTGCACTTATTAAAAGAATTTTCCCATAGTGTAGTCAAGAGTGATTAACTTTTTAACTAAAAAGAGTAGATAGTACTGCAATAAGTAAAAAACGGTAAAATAAGAGTTTTAACTAGTCTAAGTTGTATTGTCGAGAGATAAATTTATATTTCTAAAGTGAATTTAAAGTCCCATTTACCCTTTTAGCAACAAAGTCTAATTAATCATCTCTAGATAATCTGGTATTAAAAGCCACACCAAGGTTTTTTACCTGGTTAGAGAAGGGTATTAAAGAGCTACCAAGAGTAATGCAAGGAAATGTAAATAATTATCAATTAGGATTTGAGTGAGTTAGTTTGAGTTCATTGTTTGTAGCCCAATTAACTAAGCTCTTTGTTAATGATTTGCATGGAATCAGGGATTAAATGAGGACGACATTAAGTATAGATTTGGGTATTGTCAACATATAAGTGAAATTTGGAGTAATTTAAAGGAGGGAGGTCGTTAATAAAAATTGAAAACAATAAGGGTCTTAAACCTGCACCTTGAGGAACGCCCAGGCTTCAAGAAGGTCAGATGAGAGTTTGTTATTAGGCAGTTTGACACCTTGTTTACGACCTGACAAATAAGATGATATTAATTTAGAACCAGGGGAACAAATATTTAAGTTCCAAAATAAGTAGTACATTGTTGACTATGTGGTTTCTTTTCTTTGCTTCATTCTCCTGAATCCATATTGCTAGAAAGTATAATTTCTAATGCGTTCTTTCATGCAAAATCTCCCTTTCAGGAGTGATGAGTTCATTAGAAGTATCAAAGCTAGGGTAGATTAAACACCAGAATATTTACTGGTGTGATGTCACTTTTTTGGTGGGGAAAAGATCGAGGCCAAGTGACACGCAGATGTTAAGGAGGCGAAGATCGGGTTGTCGACAGCGGACAGCGACAGTCCCTAGGTCCTAGGATAGTAGGATGGTATATGTGCACAAGAGGGACCTGAGGCAGCTATTGAAGCGAAATTGGTTCCTATTCGGTGTCCTCCTATGCATTCTCCTCGCACAGTTATTCCCCAGCCTAGGAGCCACGGGGGGTAAGCCACCAAATATAAAAATTCTGCCTGTTTAACCAAAACAAAAACACTTGCACTTACAACTTTGGTATCTGCCACCTATTTCGCACACTGGACAATTGGGCTATGAAGAATGAATTAGTGAAAATAGCCGATTACGCATAGGTCATACAAGAAAAACGCATGGGCCGGAGAGCGGCTGCATAGGTGCCCATCATGCGAGGATTGAATAACAGCCAAGCACCTTTTTAATTGTAGAAAGCTTGGCATTTGTAGACAGTATTCTGACATATCATCGGACCTGTGCGTAGCCATGGGGCATGGCAACGGGCACAGATCGCTGTTCCAGTACCTCAGGGTTGTAGGGATACTAAATTTTTAATTATTTTATCACCTTCTACTTAATTATATAAATAATTATACACAATTTTTTCGAAATGAAAATTTTGTGTCACAGGCTGGATTTGAACCCACGACTTTCAGCTAAAGTTTTAGCTTAAGTAAAAATATGTAAAAGCCTAAAGTCGTGGGGTCGAATCCCACCTGTGACACAAATTTTTCATTTCAGAATGTCAAGTATTCTGGGGAGTGAATGTGACCAGATTTCTATGTTTATAGTATGTATGTATTGTGTCTATTCTGTAGTTGACATTCTGAGGTACAAATGAGAGAGTAGCATTTTAAGATATTGTAGTAGCCATATAAAAGCAGAGAGTCAATAAAAATCAAGACGCTCAATTAGCTGCAGTTGAAAAATCCGTTTGAAAGATCAGAAAAAGAAGGAAAGCACACAGAGGGCTGGTGATGACTTCAGCTTATTGTCGGCCCATAAACCTCCCACTTTATATATATTGAAAAATATCCAATCATTTCAATTTAAAAAAAACTCAACTTTTTATTATCCCTTCTGCTATTGTAGTCTATGTTTTTATTTGCAAAGATGCATTTGTTTGGTTACATCTTTTTAGGGGCTTGCTGTTTGGCCTAGTTGGATTCTGTCTAAAATAAAAGTTCCTACAGAATAATTGAGGCATATAACAATTAATTTACAAAATCTTAATACATGCTGAACCGGCCTGGATCACTTATTGGGTCCTTCTTCACTTGCTTCAAACTTGTTTCAGCGTTGTGCCATCTTCAGTGAGGAACTCAGTTCTTCAAAACAAACCCACAAGTGACACAGACCCAAAAAGTACCCAGGGTACAGCATGAGTTCACCGACTCGCAGACCAACAATAATCAAAATCTGATTGTTTATAGTTTCATAATTTATTAGCGCGAATAAAAAAAAGTTAATTTCGTTTCAACCAAGACTGAAAGTTTCATAATTAATTGAAAGAAGTAATCTGGTCAATCAGACCATTAAACTAATAAAACTGGAGCTAATAAAACATTTTATAAGCTAATACTTTTTTTTTTTTTTTTTTTTTTTGCATGGCCATTCTAAAGTAAAATTGTGGATTTCTCATTGCACAACACTATTACAATGCAATTTTCTGATTACATTTGAACATTTTTTATAATTGATCTTTCTTGTGAAAACATTGTAACTATTAAACTAAAAACTGAAGATTATACGTTGGCAACTGCTTTCATATTTATTAATAACAAACATGATTTGCCGATCTGCCCATTGAAACTATCCAACATATTGTGAAACATAAGGAGTGTTTTTTAAGTCTCTGATCCCGATTTTCCCTATTCTCTGATTCTCCGACATATTTGGATATTTTGCCTTCTGGGACAGACTAACTGACCAAGATTGCAAAATAAAAAATAAAATAAAATAAATTGTTCAAAATGATCAGAGATTATGCTGTTATATAGTAGTTTATTTGTCTATAATGCTAATATGTATTTTGTTTTGTGTTTTGTTCATTTTGACCTTGTAATTTAACATTTTGTAATTATTTTATAATTTCTGATCAACCTGGGTAATTAAATAGTTTTACTGGTTTCGTCTGTCAGGGCTGTTTTGACTTTTCACCTGGGAAGGATAGGAAAGAGGCAAAAAGTTCTAATAGATGTCAGTGAAAATAAGCAAACCAGAATAAAGACGATAGAAATAATTGAGGTGGAATGAGTATATCAATTCCCTGGTTGGAAACAATGGTTTTGCTTGCACGTTTCTGCCTGATGATTATCTAACACTAAAAATCCAGATCTGCTAGACCAGTTTGTTAGTAGATTTATCTTTTCCAACCAGTGAATGGGGAGAATTCTGTCATCTAGTTTTCTCCTAACAGAGGTGGCAATATAAATATTATGGAAATAAGTATTTATTTTGTATTGTACATTTTAGTCTTGGAATTTAACATTGAAAATAATAGTTTGGTCGTTACTGATCATCTCGTTCTTCCTTATTATCTATAGTTTAGTCTATCGAACTGTACGATAGAGGGAAGACCAGCCTAAAAAAGGTGAAATGTTCATGTCTGATGGGAAAAAGCAAGGCAGAACAGGATAATCGGAAACGACCCCCTAAACTTCAAGGAGGCTATAATTTCAAGAGTTATTTCTCTTTTCTAGGTGTGCTAAAGCCCGAGTGGACGGTCAAGTATGGGGCAGTCGGTGTGATATTTTTCATATCTGGCCTTTCGCTCAGGCTGGTAGACCTGGTGGAAGCGGCTGAATCGTACAGGATTCATGCGTTTATACAGATTTTTACTTTTGTCGTTATACCACTGGTTGTCCAAATCCTCTGTGCCTTACTTGGTTTCATATTTGGTGTGAACGAGTGGATACTGAAAGGGTAATTTAGTGTTTTATATTCTAATGAATAATTCTATTTGAACTGCTTTATTAAACTTTAATTTTATAAAGTATTATTTGTATTCTCGCATTTTTTTTTTTTTTCAGTTTGTGTTCTATACTTTTATTTGTAATATCGTATATAAATCATAGTCAAGTGGTCAGCGTGATAGACTCTCGGCTCATAGACCCTGTGGTGATGGACTCAATTCCCACTGTCGGCCCTGGCCTTTTTTTTAAAATTTATTAATTTAATTTATTTATTAATTATATTATTATATTAATGTTATATTATATATAACATATTATATTAATTTCATTTCTTAATTTTACAAAATTACAATTTTTTATAATAGGAAAATTATGTTGTTTACAGACTGATCACAGTAAGCTGTATGCCACCTCCTGTATCGTCGGCGATCATTATAACAAAGTCAATCGGTGGCAATGAGGCAGCAGCAGTATTCAATTCCATACTTGGAAGTTTTCTAGGCATAATAATATCACCCATAATTTTACTACTGTTTGTAAGGACTAAATTTTTATTTGAAATTGTTTTATTTTTATAAATAAACTATTTCCAGTTGGGCTCTACTGCAATAATTTCGATGGTGAATTCCGTCATTATACTATCACAGTCAGTGATAATACCATTACTGGTCGGACTTTTAGTGAGACATTTCAACCTGGTGAGGAACCCTTTGAGGATGCCGTTATCGTCCATCAGCCAGGTTCTGCTTCTCCTGGTAATTTTCACGACATTCTGTGATGCGTTTCTAACGCACGATGCGCCAATGAATGCCTCGGATATTCTAGTCACTATTGTTTTAGGTGGGTTTGAGATGTTAATTGTTTAAAAAAAAAATATTTTCCAGTATGTGATAATTTTTTTTTAATCAGTGATATTGTTAAGATTAATATATGTGGATTATTTTCTTTTACACGGTTTATTTTGCAGTTGTGTACATTCAGCTTATGTTCCTGTACGCATGTTTTCACATCTCTCAACAGCTGAAGGCTTTCACTGCTCCTGATATTGTAGCGATAACTTTCTGCTCCACACACAAATCTCTAACGCTAGGTTTGAAAAATATTCAACTCCTTTATTATTTATGCAATACTAGCTGGGTTACTCTTATAGGAATACCAATTTTGAGGATTTTATTCTCTGGTTATTCGCATTTCTCACAAATTACACTACCGCTGCTGGTATACCACCCGATTCAGATCATCCTCGGTGGGCTTTTGGTGCCGCCTTTTAAAAAATGGATGATTCATTACAGATCAAAGTAAGTAGATAATTTAATTAAGTAAAATATGTCTTATAAACAGTTTAGTAAAGTCTTTCTACATACACTTGTTGGATTTATTTATTTTTTAAAGAATTTATTTTACTGATTTATACAAGGTGTTCGGCTACTCGTGTTACAAACTGCCAGTAGATTCTACTTTCAAAATGGAACAAAAAAGTCCCAATTAACTATGGTCCAAATCTCAACAGTTTCGGAGCTATTCTATTGTTCTGATTTTTTGAGACTTCACAACCTTGCTTCAAATAAACGAACTCCAAAAGAGAAAGGTTTGGACAAATCCATTGAGACCATTGAAAAGTACATTAAATTTCCAGTAAGATGTGATCAATATTAAACTTGTAAGCGTTAGTGAAATAACGCTTTAGTAGTGAGAACTTTGAATTTTTTATTTTTTTTTTTCAAAGTTGAAAAATTTACTATGATGATTCTAAACTAATATTTCCAAACCTAGAGACCAGCAAATTTCAGAAAACGTACTCCATTTAATATCCTTTTTAGTGGTGCAATTTCTTTTTTTATTTACTTTTTTCAAAGATGAAGAAATTGATCAAGGCAAAGAAAAACCGTGGTTGAAGGATTGGTAAGGTGGAAAATAAAAAAAATGAAAATACTTAAGGAAATTTTGAATGAAATTATTAAACTTTTTTTTAAATTTGGGTTCGAAACCGAAATAGTGCAAGTGTTTACTGATTTACTAACACGACTGCAACTTTGATTAAAGGATTATTGTATTATTATTCCCCGGAATAAAAGAGTTTTAAGATTCAAAACATTTTTAGTTATCTATGTGATATCTTGTTAACACTGTGCTACTTTTTCTAATGAAGAATACCCTGATATACATCTTATGTAAGGGTTTTGCAGGTTTAATGCAGTGCCAGCGCTCCAAAAATACATTGCAGAGAGTGGAGAGCGTTTAGAATCAAAATTTTAAAAATCATTTAATAAATTCATTCAAAATTTACTTAAGTTTTTTTTCCACCTTACCAATCATTCAACCACAGTTTTTTCTTTTCCTTCATCAATTTCTTCATCTTTGAACAAAAAAGTAATTAACAAAGCAATTGCACCACTGAAAATGTTATAAAACGGTGTACGTTTTCTGAAATTTGCTGGTCTCTAAGTTTGGAAATAGCAGTTTATAAAATCAGAAAAAGTGAAATAACTCCGAAACTGTTGAGATTCGGACCGTAGTTAGTTAATTAGGACTTTTTGATTCCAGTTTGAATGTAGAATCTACTGGCAAATTTTGTAACACGAGATTAATACACACGTGCATAAATTTAAGTCTTTGACTTCTTGCAAAACACCAGCAATTCCAGCTTTTCCAATTTACAATAAATTTCCAGCAGGCTTCGAGAATCACCCACCTTGGGTTATGACCTCATTTCACCGGTCCAGCCAACGAGGTTGGGCTCTAGGGCTATCAACAGCTAGATCAATTCAGCCCTAAACATAATGTCTTCCTGTAACTCACTCTCTTAAATACATTATTTCCTATTTACATACCATTCAACCAGTTTGGGTAGTGGAGTACTTGATATTCCTCCAACTCCCTTTATACTTTCTTTTGGTTTCACAACAGCAGAGGTCATATCAACATCCAGGGTGCCAGTGTTTTTGAAAAAAAAATAAAAAAATGAAAAAAGACACATGTATAAGTAGGTCTGGTTCAAATGCAGGGCTGTTGGATTTGAATCTAGGAACTGTACCTAGTAATGAGTGACGTGTCAATAGTTACAGGAAAGGAACCTGTATCCGACACTGCTGACAATATGTCTTCTGATAACTGATCTAAAAACACCTTCCCTTGCTATGCGCTTATTAATGTAATCTTTAATCATTCTGTGCTGTAAGCCCCGTAGAACAGTTGTAGCTCTACAAAAAAGTTCTTTTTTTAAAAAGTAATTTTTATTTTGAGTTAATTAATGACTAAACCGTTGTGGCCACCGATGCCCCCTTCACACTTATTAACTAACTAACCTTATAATTGAGGGTCAATGGGCAATCTGCCCAGCCCTCTCACACTACACATTCACTCTAAATACTAATAATCTAAAATTAATTATTATTATCGAAATAATAATCTAAAATTGTTGCCTTCTGAGAGCAATAATTTTTTTGCAGTTTAAAAAATAATTTTTGATTACTTTCTAATGTTATTTTCGTATGAATAGCCAAAATTTATTAATTTACTTTTTAAGTAATTAATTCATCTTGTTTAATCTTTTTCAGGTTCAAACTACTGCCTTGAATGTATTTCTGAATCCAAGAGTTAGAAACTTAAAAACAAGACTGTGACTATAGCACAAAAATACCAAAAACACAAGGGCATTCGTCAACTTCACATTACATCAATGTTCAAGTTGCCAATTTGTATTAACATATTTAATTGTTGCTATTATTAAACAAATATTTTATTTTAAAAATGTTGTTTTTATTTGGGTACTTGTCTAACTCTGATTACTTTCAATTAATTAAGGTTTTTAGTTGAGATAAGTCAGTGTCACAAGCGGGATTCAAACCCACGACCTTCGGCTAAATACGACGCTTCTCTACCACTTGAGCTATTGTGACCTCGATCCACTCGAACACCAACTTCCCATCTCAACACACCTTTTTTCCCATCTTTTTGCCATTTTTCAAATGCCGTGTAATCTATTTGATTCTCGGTGACAAATGAAATGGCCACAGAGAGCTTTAGTGAAGATATACTTCATTTTAACTTATGAATTCACTAGGTTTTGTGGTCTGGTTTTTTATCTCAACTAAAAACCTTAATTAATTGAAAGATATTAGTTGGTCAAGCGTGGAAAACTAGTGAATTTAATAAGTTAAATGAAGTATATCTTCACCAAAGCTCTCCGTGGCCATTTCATTTGTCCCCAAGAATCAAATAGATTATACATATGAAAAATGGCAAAAAGGAAGGAAAATTCAAAAGGTGGGGTTGACATGGGAAGTTGTGTCCAAGTGGATCGAGGTCACGATAGCTCAAGTGGTAGAGCAGAGGCGTATCTAGCCGAAGATTGTGGGTTCGAATCCCGCTCGTGCCATTGACTTTTTATCACAACTAAAAACCTTAATTAATTATAAGATATTACTTGGTCAAGCGGATCATGAAAACTAGTGAATTTAATAAGTTAAAATGAAGTATATCTTCACTAAAGCTCTCCGTGGCCATTTCATTTATCGCCAAGAATCAAATAGATTACACAACATTTGAAAAATGGCAAAAAGAAGGGAAAATTCAAAGGTGGGGTTGAGATGGGAAGTTAGTGTCCGAATGGATCGAGGTCACAATAGCTCAAGTGGTAGAGCAGCGGCGTATCTATCTATATCTAGTCGTAGTTCGAATCCCACTCGTGACACTGACTTTTTTATCTCAACTAAAAACTTAATTAATTGAAAGATATCAATTGGTCAAGCAGACCATGAAAACTAGTGAATCTGGTTACTTTATTTAATGAATTTTGTATTGTTTTAACTTTATTAATGCAATACGTCTTACAGACAGAACAAAAATAGGTGTATCATGGTGATCAGAGTCAATAAAGCTATGAAGGAACTTACATGAAGCACAATACAAGGTTTTTGAGAAGTGATACTTGACTGTTGTACATAAATTTTATTTCAACGCCTGGCCACTTTGTTCTCAATATACAAAGAACCATACACTCCTGACTTGACTTCTATCCATGACTCGCTTCTTAACCCATTCAGGATAATCAGTGTTCTGCACTTCCTACATGAGGTACTGAGAGCGTGATATCGCGCTCAATTCTTTTCACTTTTAGATTTAAATTTATAGAAGCAGTATGTTTAAGTTATAGTGTGAGATTCGGGAATTCAGAAAACAATGCCGTTGTTAAGCAACACTGTTCATTTGAACATCATTCTAAAAATGAAAAGACAAGCGTGATGGCTCTCAGTACTTCACTGGAGGAACCGAGAATATAACATCACGTTCATCATCTTGAAAAGGTTAAGGATAGATGTTTCAGACATTGGAAGAAATAAAACATCATTTGTACAGTTGAGAAAAAATTTGTCTTTTTGCAATTAAAATGTCCATTAATTTATTAATATAGACAGTTTAAATCATAACAAGTTCTTAAATGCTGTATTTACAAATATATTTTCCATCATCACAGGCTAAACATTAAAAAATTATAACATCCTGCATAAATCATACATTAAAAATGTTATTTACAAACATCTACTATATACTGAGGATCATTTCTTCGCCACTGGTTCCTGAAGTGAAGGGGAAAGGTTTCGTTCGAAAATCGATTTCGGTACAAAAATCTTATCCTTCAGTGAATTGGTTGTTGAATTGCTGCATTTTAACAACCTCTCACTCCTTTGCTTCGATATACTGTAAAACATTGCAGAAACATTAGCGTAAATGGTTGCAGTGTAAGGTTGTTTAGATCATGTCTTGTGTGATTATGTAATGGAATATAAGAGTAATACACATCATTTTTTATAGGAAATAGTTTGAATGTTGAATAAATGCTAGTGGAACGTGATGTAGAATAATTTTTCTTGTCTTATCATGTTGTATGTCAAATGTTCTCTAAAGTCTAGCGACACATCAATGTCATGATTGACCATATCACAGTCAATTGGAGTGAGACCTAACAACTTGTTCTCTCCTCAGTTTTGTTATGTCACTCACAACCCCATACAGTAGAAGCCCCTTTTTCAGAACAAAAATTTTAGTGAATTTGCATGGTCCACCAGTATTGATTCTCCCTGAGATATGACAGGATGGTGGATGGTCCAAAAAATTTTCATACACAGGGAAGCGTTACACTGTCCTCATTCATGGGATTTTAGTATATAGACATATGATACCATCAAGACAGTGAAAAACGGAAACACATCTGACAGACTAAGTAAATCGGCCATCAGACCAAATTTTACATACATAATGCCATCCTACCTCATTGACTATCCTCTCTTATGGAAATATGCATTCCGTCATTATTCTCATTCCTAAAGCTCACAAACCTCCCAACCACTTAGCCTTCTAAAGACCCATCAGTCTTCTTTCTGCAATCTAAAATCCTCGAAAGATTCCTTTTAAAGTGTCTAATCCGGGTATCACCAGATACTCATAAAATAATTCCCTCTAACCAACTTGGCTTCTGTCCACTTTCTAGAGAATAAAAAGTATTGCTTGGATGTATTTCAAGATATTGCACAGGGCTTTTAATACATTAGCATGGTTTATAAACTTAAAAGCTTCCTATCCTCTCCTTGTTATTTTCCTGAAATTCTAACAGACCACAGCTTCAGAGTGAGATGCAGCAACAAGTTCTCGAAAATAAGGCCGATACATGCCAATATCCCACAAGGGAATATTCATGGTGCCATCCTTTTATAATTTTTACTGCAGACTACCTATACACCAAATTACCATCATCACCTAAGCAAACGATACCGCAATTTTGTTCTCTAACTCGAATCCTATCCAAGCTACCTTCAACATCCAAGAACACCTTAAGTTTATCAAAGACTGGTGCAAAAAGTGGAGGACAAAACTGAATGAAGAAAAATGTATTGTCTTAAACTCCTTTTCAAGCTCTCCATTGTACATCAACAGCAAACAGATACCGACTTCCATTCAAGTCAAATATTTAGGGCTATACCTAGACAGCAGACTGACGTGGAATCCCCACAAGACTTAAGAGGCAACAACTTAATAGAAGGCTTGTACAACTACTTAGTCTCCTAGGAGTGATATTGTCTTGACCACCAACACTAAAATAACCTTATAACGTTTTACTGATACCACTGAGTGGAACTGAGGGTTCTGCCAAGCCATCTAACATCCAGCAAAGCCAATCCTTCCAATCAAAAGTGCTCGGACAAATGGTCAAAGCTCTTTATTATGTAACTAATATCGCAACAACCTCAAGGGACAATGGCTTTGGGTCTGAAACGTCGCTAGAGGACTGATGTGGTTGGGCCAAGAGGCAGCAATGTTAGGCCACTTAACTTCGTTGTCTCCCTGTGTCATTATACAGAGTAAATTTTTTAATCGATGTTTTAGAAAGGTAGTGAATTTTATTAGTAATAATCCATTTAATTTAATTTTGAATTTTATTTAATAATCCATTGTTTAGTGGTCTAATTGAACAAATTATTATTGTAATTAATTATTCTTTTATATGTACGGTCTTGGTTGAGATGAAAAAGTTACTGTCACGAGTGGGATTTGAACCCATGACCTTTGTCTCAATACACTGCTGCTCTTACTACTTGAGCTATCAGGACTTCGATCCATTCAGACACCAACTCTCCATTTCAACCTACAAGCTTTCAAAAATTTTCGATCCAAGTAGAACGAAGTCACGATAGCTCAAGTGATGAGAGCAGCAGTGTATTGAGACAAAGGTCATGGGTTCAAATCCCGCTCGTGACACTAACTTTTTCATCTCAACCAAGACCTTAAATAAAAAAGAATACTTTATTAGTAATTTTAAAATTTTGCTCTCTGTAAATACTTTCTCTGAACTTTTTAAAATGTGAATACTCCAAGGCACAAGTTTTGTAATCCATCCCTGACAACTGGAGACTTGCTCTAAACTAGAAGACCTTTGGATGCAGTATGAAAAGGACAATATTTTAAGTCACCATGCTGATGTGATTAACCGCTATAATCCCCACTTCAACTTCAAATGGATATCAATACTAACAATTGACAAATAATTATTAAATTTTTATGCATTACAATACATTATCCAGTATGAATTTTGGGCCTTTCCTTCGTTAGCCCCATTACCTTTCCAGTGGAGGTACCTTGGCCTTTGGCCCAAAGCCATTGTTTTCAGGACAATGCCCGAACTATGAGCCCTCAACAATTCCTTTTGTCGATGAACCAATCTGTTCCCGATTCTGAAAGTTTCAACCAGCCTCTCGATCCATCCTAACCATACTGCTCGAGCCCTCTACACATTCCCACCCAAGAACCCATCATGTCACCTTAATCAACGATGGACTTCCTAGCTCCTTAATTCCTCACTGAGTGCCAGCATTAGGTGGTTTCTCATGCATGTGTCCTTCGGGTGCAGCACTGGTATTAGTACTGCTGTGATCTTACCAGTGGAGGTAGCTTGGCCTTCGGCCCAAAGCCAAAACGTTTTCAGGACAATGAGCTCTTAACAATTTCTTTTGTCAATGAAATGATCCATTCCCGATTCCAAAAGTTTCACACCAACCACTCAATCCATCCTAGCCCTACTGCTCAAGCCCTCTTGAGTCACGCCGTCTTAATCGACGATGGCCTCAAGACCTCCTTGTTCCTTAATCCCCACACTGAGTGCCAGCATTGGATGGTTTCTCATGCATGTGTCCTTCGGGTGCAGCACTGGCATTAGTTAGTGCTGTGACTGTATAAAAAAATATACTGTGATCGCATTTGCAACTTGTACAAATATGTATAGGCTAAAAATCTATAAAATGTATCATTAATGAATTTAGAAAACTTTCAACAGACTGTGTGGTGATTAGTGACCGTTAAGCGATATTTATTTAGAAATCGTGAGATGCGGTCTGGTGTGATGTAGGTTTCAGAAAAACATTTTCTTTATCGTGCCAACGTTTTACAGAACAGATACATGTAAACTCAGTCGCAGCTACGCCAATATCATTAATCATATTCAACACAGATAACATACCTATATCATCACATTACATTCCACACATCAAATATTTTTCACATAGTCTAATTTCCCAACAATTCAGCTTTCCTTTTCCTATTTATCCCTTTCTATATAATCCCGAAAGGATAATCTGGCCGAACCATTACCAACACATTTTTTCCCTTCATCGGCTCCTTTCACCTCAAAGAACGCCTTATACAAAAATGTCTTTTCTATACCGACATCCTTCCCCACCCCTTCAAAATTCAACGTATATAAACACAAAATAGCAAAATCTCACTGGCACTCTCGACACGATACGCAAGAATGGCACAATTACACAGAAGACAAACACTTTGAGTGAGTAGAAATACTTTGATTGAATATATAAAATATATTTTGCATTGTATAAATTCAATTTTCCACATCCAAAATGTAATTGTTATATGTAAACAATGTTTGTAAATCCCAGGGCCTGAAGATGATCTCAATAAAGATCGAAACGTTGGCACGATAAAGAAAATGTTTTTCTGACACCTACATCACACCAGACCGCATCTCACGATTTCTAAATAAATTTCAACAGACTATTTGGTTATGACAATCAAGGAGAACGGATTATTCATCAAATTTTCAAATTGTTGGGAAAATTCCTTAATGTATTTTCTTTATTGATAATTCATGGTAGAAAAACGATATGAAATTTGACTGTGTTAAATTATTTTCTATTTAAATTAAAACAAAAATGGATATACCTCTCTTGGTAAGGTGTATATTTGTCAGAGAAGTAGTTTTCCAAGGTATATCCGACGACGCCGACAAACGCGGCGAACGGGAGCGTGACATACGGGGCGTAGCGGGTCAAAATCCTGTAAATTATCGGAAGCATCTGTAAAGTTTCAATACGACGATGATTGCAGTTGAAAAGTTTGGGTTGTTTACATCTACAGCTGCGTGCAGGATTTGAGTCTTTGAGATGTAACCGTCAAGGGTATTTTTTTAAAAATATTAGAGTTTCAAGGTTTGAATCTGTAGCTCTCTTACGGAATTTCAACAAACGCACTGTAAAGGAAAATTTCCAAATTATTATTAATAAATTATTCTGTTTGACATAATTTTACGCGAATAAAGCAAACAATTATTATTATTCATTTGTACTCCAGGGATTTTAATCCTTCCACTTCTACCCTCCTATACTCCTGGCACGCCTTGGGTATTTGGGACATAGAGGCAATGAGGAATGAACATGCAAAAAAAGGAGCCAATATAGACTCTCTAGGCCCCAAACCCTACTGTTGTTTAACATCTTGCCACAAAAAAGGACACATCCAAAAATGGATCCTTAATGAGTCCAAAACCTGATGGAACCATACCCCAGGTATGAGACTCACAAAGAGATTCATAGAAGGGCCATCTGCAAGACTTACAAAGGAATTACTGGATGGCAACTGCAACAGAACCAGAATTCTGGTTAAGCCCATGACAAGGCACTGATGCCTAAGAAGGCACATGCACCGGATAGGGTACAGACAGAAGAAACACCGCGCAGATACTGCCAGGAAGAAGAGGAGACCGCAGAACACGTTTTGAGTTATTGTGAAGGTCTATTAGATTCTTGCAATTAGGCGAGGAAAAGCTGTAAACACTAAGGAGTCATTAGCTATGGAGGTTGATTAACAACCTGAAGCAGTTCAGTGAATTATAAAATATAGAGGAGCACAATAGATCTTAGGTCAAAGTGCAGAAGGCCCTATGGCAACCTTTTTTACCTCTATTCCTATTCGTATTCCCCTATATACTTCCCTTGTCCATTCTCTATTAGAATATTGCTCCTTAATCTCGTCCCCATACTAAACTCCTGTATTAAATTATTAGAACAAATTCAGCACTAATCTCTTAGGTGGATAGGCTGCAGCAAAATGAGTATATCCTATTATGTGTTCCCATTGACATCCTGCAGCAGCAACTAAGTTTAATTTCACTTGAATCTCGATGTTCCACGCTTGAAGCTCTGTTCTTGTATAAACTTTTTAACAAGATATACTCCCCAGTGTTCCTTCAACTTTGGGGAGGGGGGCAAGGGCCTCATCTCGGACCGGTTTTGTTTCTCTTATTTATTAATGATATCCATCTTGCTCTCCATTCTGCTCAATTTTTATTATTTGCTGACGATCTGAAAATCTATAGAAACAACCTTTTCTTTATCACTACACTCTCCATGATTCTCTTTTAACGCGAGTTGAGGTCGTAAAGGATCTTGGTGTACTTTTTGATCAAAAGCTCAAGTTTAAAGATATTTCTTCAATAAAAAATAGATCTATGAAGATGCTAGGTTTCATCATCCGGAACACCTATGAATTTAAAAATCCTCTGTTTTGTCCTTCTTTATAAAGCTTTTGTACAACCCATACTAGAATATGCTACACCTGTTTGGAGCCCATACTATCTAAATTATCAAATTATCAAAAAATTCTTCAATCTGTACAAAACAAATTTTTATAAAAACTTTCTTACAAACTCAATCTTCCTCCAAACTCTGCCTACCCTGGAATCCGCTCTGAATTTAAACTCTTCGAACTGGCACTAAGAAGAGATTACTTTGATATTGTTTTTGTATTTAAATGATTAAACAATCTCATTGATAGTCCTTCTCTCCTCTCTCTGTTACAACTACACGTCCCTTCGCACTCTCTCAAAACCCACAAACTATTTTATATTGAATTCCAAAGCTCTAACTACATGTTCTCTTCTCCTCTACACCGAATAATGATCAAGACTAACAACATCTGCAATAGCATTGACTTCTTCAATAGTTCTGTGCAATCTGTGAAAAACTATATCCTACAACCATACTCTAGTTGAATTTTCTTACCAGTTTATATTTTTTAAATGCTTTTATATTTCATACTGTTAAACATTTATTTATTTTTAATTTAATTCATTTACCGGTTCACCTAAATCTTGCACTCTAGTCTTATAATATATCTACAAAGAGCATTATTTTCATTAAATATGTACCTAAATATTGTAGTTTCAATTATCTTTCAGCTTTATTTTGTTTCCTTTGCCTTAATTTGGTTAATAATTATGTCTTTCATTTTTGTTGTTCAGTTTTTACTCTTTAATTGCATTTTTATATTTATCATTTATAATATTACCGTGTATACCATATATGTCCTTATTCTTTTTGTGTATAATTGTTATAAATGTTTTTTAAATTGAGCCTTTTGAGGGTTATAATTTTTTTAAATTAAATTTATTTATTAAAACTGGTCTTATTAATCCAACCATTAATTTTACAATAATATTATAGAATAAATAAATGTTTACATTCTTATAAACCCATTGGTACAATAAGATTTACATTTCACTATTCACTATTCATTTTTAACTACTCAAGTTCATATGGTTTTGTTCTTTTTAATCTTCTGACCACGTTTCGTTTATGTAAGAGTTTGGTCACTTCCACATTCTCGTGCTGACTAAGGCGAGCCTGGTGTTTGACAGCAAATCTTTGTATTTCCGCTGAGACTTCAGGGATCTTAAGATCCCTATGTAAGTCCTTATTCCCCATTGACCATGTTACGTAAGATTTTATTTTGGAGTGTTTGTATGGTTTTGATATTGCTGTGTTTGGTACAACCCCGTACTTGAATACCATATGTCCACATAGGTTTTATGACTTGTTTATATAATAACATTTTATTTTTTATAGCAAGGTTGGAGCCACATCCTATCAATCAAGTATAGTTGTCTATACCTTAAACCTATTTATGTCCTTTTTTTCTTCATGTGTTCTTTCCATATCAGCTTGGCATCTAAGGTCATTCCCAGATATTTAGCTGTATCGCTGTATGGTATAGTAGTTCCATCGATTGTGAGCTACGGAACATGGTCCACTTTTTTGTTTTTGTTGATTAGATGAACTGATTTATGCTGATTTAGCTTGATTTTCCATTTTTTTCCCATTCATTTATCTTATTACATGCATTTTGGAGGATTTTGGTTGATTGGGTGATAGTCGGTCCTAGTGAATCACTGCTGTGTCATCTGCAAACGTTGCAATTTTTACTCCATCTATTTTCGGAAAATCACTGGTGTATAACAAGTAAAGCAGTGGACCTAAAGTGCTACCTTGTGGTACTCCTGCATTAATTGTTTTTAATTTTGAATATTGATCTTCTTGTTTGTCTCTAAACAGTCTGTCAGTTAGGTAAGAACTGACAATATCGACATACTGCTTTGATAGCATACCTTTTAGTTTATTGATGAGGGTTATAAATGACATCACATGGTAGAGCTCTACTTCAGAAACCAAGTTGTGGCATTTTCTTTTAAAATCCTGTTTGTTTTTAAATTCAATTAGTACATTTGTATCATAAATTTTTGCCATTGAGTATAGACTAGAATGCTCATAAAGTGTAGCGTGGTGCTTGAGAAGAGTGAAGTTGTCCTTGTACCTGGTTCTGTAATCCCATCCAATCTTGTTACTCTCTTCAGGGGGATAATAAAATGTTATATATTTAAATATATAAAAATATTATTAAATAAAATAAAAACAATTGTAAAAACAATGAAAACAAGATTTATTATAAATTAATGTTTTAGACTTGTCTTGGTGGAAGAAAAAGAAGATTTTGATCGGTAATGTTTCTGAAGAAGGAATAAATCAGATTACACGATTGCCTAGAATGTCAGCAAATGAATAATAAATAAATGTAAAACTATAAACGTGAACCGGGCAAGAAATTTGTAAACGCCCTGTAATTGTTTTTTTATACGCAGTCATGTTTGAATAAGGGATCATTTTTAAATAAATGCAGATTGAGAAATACAAGTTTTAGGAATTAAAAATCAAGGAAATTAATTAACATATCAGCTATGAAATTTCAATTGCAAACGTGATTTTCTCATTTAAATTTAAAAATGGCTGAGGTTGTTTCTTTAATCTCATGAAATACAATGGCCCTGTGTAAGAAAGTGTAATGATTGCATAATATTACTGACAACCAGAAAATGTCATTTTGAAACCACTAATATATTTTTTATCGCTGTTATATCCCTTTCCTTATCATATTTAAAGCTATGTTTTTGTCCTATATTGATCCATTAAATTTTGTGACTGCTTATTGATATCTTTGGGTGATAAATGACTGTCTGGCGGGCATAGGCATTCCATCATCTTCAGTGGTGGGTCAAACCAAACCATCTAGACTAGGAAGACCAGAAAAAAATGCACCATTAATATTCTTGACGTATGGCAGTGGTTAGTGAAGAAGTACAGAACAAACTAAATCACCTGTAATAACATACATAACAGACATAATTCTAAATAATAACAGTTCAGACCAAGGATGGAAATCAAATAAATAAATAAAGTGTAGAAGTCAAAACACTAACTCAAGTCTTTACTAATATGTTTTAATTAAAATACTATTGTTTAATATTAATTAATATTGCAATAATATTGACACAATTTGTACAATCTGCTCAAATTATGAAATATTAGTAACAGTATTTATATAGTAAAACTTTAAAGTGTACAATAAATTAATTTTATTATTTTTATTTTTAATAACCATCATTACCTAATTATTAGTTGAAAAGTATTTAGTCTCTTGTCGACTAAGAGAATAAAAGAAAATTTTTTGTTTAAAGTTGTAGATGTATCAACCACTTTTTTACTCACAATTAATTTATTATACTCAAAAATAATCTGACCTCGGTACGGTCTGGATGAAAAAACTAATTCGATTGTTATCTGCCAAACTTTCGACCTATTTTAAGGCCATCATCAGGGCAAAACAATCTTTAAGATGTCTACAAATTACATAAATAAGTTTTTAATGGACACAAATTTCTTCGAAAATATACTCAATCCCAGCATTGCCAAGGACTGTAATGTAAACAATTAATTATGTTAATTTGTAGATATCTTAAAGATTGTTTTTCACTGATGATCTGAAAACAGGTCGAAATCTAAGCAGTTAATTAATCATAAAAGAAAAGTGAAATGAATGGAGTCAGAATGTATAATTGTTTCGGATTAAGAAACAACAATTAATAAAACATATTAGCATTTCTTTTATTTTGAAATTTTATTGTATTCATAAAGCCCATTTTTTTCATTACTATATTCAGTTAAACAATTTCTTTGGTCATTTGAACAACCAGAGTGCCTGAGGCTAACAATAATGTAAGTAACAGTTTTAATATAAGGCAATTAGACATTGACTTTATCTCAATTGTTTTAAAATATTAATTTGCTATATTTATAGAATATTTAAAGTTTTCACATGAGAAATAAAACAACTTGAATTTTTTCGATCTAGAAGAAAGATTTTCAATAGATTGAAGTTGATCAAAAGATCAAAAGATATTTTTGTTGGTACGTAAAAGTGACTTTATCAAAAAAAATTTCATCTTCTTTTGTCGCCAAAATCCTCAAAATTTGTTCAATTGTAGTCAAGGATAACTTCTTGAATTTCAAATGCAATATTCTTAATCAAATTATTTTTTCAAATATTTTGCATGAAGTCAAAATATCATTACAACAAATCTTCGTTTTATGTTTTAACGCCGAGATTTTTCAGATAATGGCTACTATAACAGAATATTTTGCTGGGAAAAAGGTTCTTGTCACAGGTGCAACTGGCTTCATGGGCAAAGTTCTTATTGAGAAATTGCTAAGATCTTGCCCAGATGTTGGACTCATTTATGTTATAATCAGAGACAAGAAAGGGCAGTCAGCACAGGAAAGATGGGACAATTTAACAAAACTCGAGGTAAATTATGTTAATTATTTATTAACTAAGAAATTTAATTGTTTTGAAAATAATTATTTTTTCAATTTAAATGTAGACACTAATAGTTTACATTATGCATTATTATTATTATTCAGTTGTTTAACAAATTAAAAGAAGAAATCCCAGGAAATCTGGAAAAGAAAGTGAAGGTCTTAAACGGAGACATTTTCACGGAAAAGTTTGGGCTGTCAAAAGAAAGTTACGAAGATTTGAAAACTTCAGTCTCTATAGTATACCATGTTGCTGCAACTGTGAAATTTAACGAGCCAATAGAAATTGCTATGAGAACCAATGTAGGCGGCACAAGGACAGCTATAAATTTTGCCTTAGAAGTCAAAAATTTAGAGGTTTGTTGTAGAAAATCTAGATTGTCCTGAGACAAATATTAATTTTCCAACTCTAGGTGTTTGTGCATGTTTCGACAGCTTATTCAAATTGTAACATGAGCGAAGTGGAAGAAAAAGTCTACCCGCCAATTATGGACTGGCGTCAGGCAATGAACATTATAAAAGATACAGATCCAAGCACACTGAAAATTATAACTAAGAAGTAATACACTGATAATTATGTTTATTATTAAATCTTTTATAATTTTTGTGTATCACAGATTCATTTCTCCAATGCCCAACACTTATGTGTTCAGTAAACATTTGGCAGAACAGGTTGTGAACGAAACAAAAGGGAAAATACCCATAGTTATATTTAGACCTTCAATAGGTGATTTCAATTACATTGTATACAAAGGTTTCATTAATTAATGATAAAAATTAAATTTCAGTAATATCGTCTTGGAAGGGAGCATACCCAGGATGGATTGACAATGCGAATGGGCCGACTGGCATGTTTATTGGAATGGCAAAAGGAGTTGTTCGCGTTCAACTCGCAGATGAAGATGCAACACCGGATTACATGCCTGTGGATGTAGCGATCAATGCGTTGATCATTGCCTCTTGGAAAAAAGGCAGAACCCATAATCTGTATGTGAGATATTCAGTCTAAAAAATATATAATTTAGACATGTGCAGGTGAACATATAAAGTAAGAGAATACATTTTGTCTAGGAAAGAAAAATTGACTGTCAGCATCTATAACTCGTGTACGGGTTCAAAAAATATAACACTGAAAGAATTGAGAGAATTATGCCTAGGATTGCAAGACAAGTTTCCTATAATGCAGGTGCTCTGGTATCCAAGAGTACAAGTCACAAAAAACGAATCTGTATACAGAATTGCCTCTTTTTTCAAGCATTTTTTACCAGCATTAACGATTGACACCATTCTTATGGTTTTAAAGAAACCTCCTTTGTAAGTTTGTACAATTTATTTTTATTTTTTATTTCTTCAAATGCTTAGGATGAAGTTCAAATTATTTTATGTGTGCCTGAAGTGTGTGTGAGTGTGTCTCGGATAAGTGAGTGAATTATTGGGTGAGAGGGGAAAATACGAGGAGAGATATAGAGGGACAAATAAAGAGATACAGATCCATAAATACAGATTGATAAATAGAGAGAATTATATTAAGATGGGTAGAGAAATAACTAGAAAGATAAAAACATACATAAATAGATAGATAGATAGAGATAGAGTGAGTGAGTTAGTGAAAGAGGGAGAGAGAGAGAGATAAAAATTAGAGAGAGAGATATGTAGTTATATGGATAGATAGATAAATACATACATAAATAGATAGGTAGAGATAGAGTGAGTGAGTTAGTGATAGAGGGAGTGAGGGAGAGAGGGAAGTAGAGAGAGAGAGAGAGAGAGAGAGAGAGAGAGAGAGAGGGAGAGAGAGGGAGAGAGAGAGAGAGATGTAGTTATACGGATAGATAGATAAATAAAGATAGAGATAGATAAGAGATTGAGAGAGGGGAGAGTGTTAAATGAGTGAGTGAAGAAGAAATTATAAAATCTAACCTTTCCAGGCTACTTCCAATTCAGAAAAAGGTCATGAATGCAACCCTCGCGTTGAAATATTTTACATTGAGAAAATGGACATTTCACAATGACAACTTTACCAGCCTTCTCAAGGAAATAACGCCCGAAGATTATGAAGCGTTTGATTTTAACTATGAAAACGGTGATGTGGAAGAGTTTTTAAGAGTGTGCATTGAAAAGGGACGTCACCTCCTTCTTAATGAGACCACGCAAAATATAGAAATGGCAAAGAGAAAGCATTTCTGGTAAATTATCTTTGTCGACTGTATTTTTGTCACTTTTAATTCAATATTGATTGTTTTCCAGGTTGTACTTTCTTGATGTCTCATTGAAGATAGTTTTTGCGCTTGGTTTAACATATATTTTATACAGTTGGTGTTTCTAAAGACTTAATTTTAGTTCCTGTTTTATTTTATTTCATTTTATTTTAAATACAGTTTGTATCAAATCTCATTTCGTATTATAAAATATTTTTCAATGATATAAGACTTGTAATAAATTCTTCTTGAGCAAAGGAGTTCAACCCACTGAATTGTCTTAGTTATTACATCTACTTTCTTCTTCTAATTAAATAAACTTCACAATTTATATTTATAATTTGCACTTGAGAAAACAGCAATCCAATAAAACAGCAAAAAAAGTTTCATTTTCTTGATATTATTGTTCTACTGTCTTTATTACCTACCAATTGTAATCTCAACATATGACAAGTTCATTCTGGGTATTAATTTATTTGGTTACCTTAAACTCCGATCTCTTATTTACTTATTTAAAATTAAAAATAAGCTCTGCCCATCATACTTATTCATTACATTCGATTTTAATTCTTCCCATGGTTTAAATATTATAAAAAGCTTGCATCATAGATCCAAATCTATGAAGGAAATGAGGAATTCATTTAGAGTTGCTGGGGCACGTCTGCAGAATTCCATTCTGCAGCATATTTAGTTGGCCCACTCCCTTCAGGTGACTTTCAACTTTTTTGCAAATTATTTGTTCAAACTAACTTAACAGATCTTGTTGCTGTTTTCTTTACTTTTCCTCTATACCTACTTCTTCGCTTCATTCATATTCAACTGTTAATATCATACAAATTTTGTTTATTAATTATTTCTTGCATTATAATTTATAAACTTTTTGTTTTTTAATTAATTTATATTTTTCTTCTCATTTTAAACGGGCCAAGCCCTACTGTGATTTTTTTTTTAAATAAATATATTTCTCTTTCTATTAATAAAGAAGATGGTGGTGGCAAAATTTTTACAGAGATTTCTCTTTCCTTCTTCTTCCAGTATAAATGCCTTAAGTTTCAAAGCACTGGAAAAGAAATAGAAGACATCAGTCACTTGAGTGTTTTATGTAGGAGACAATTTAACATCGTCTTGCTCAGAATGTTTATATTCTTTTCTTTAATGGTGTATAGTTGAACATTTAAATAAATTTAGTCATTTTCATGTTGACATTTTGCCATCTTCAGTGTGTCTTCTGACAAACCCATACAGCAAGGTTAAGCAGAGCAGTATCAGTAATGATCAAATTGTAGGTTCATCACCCCGCAGACTACTCAGAGAGGGTTAAAAAGGAACATCCATTACTCTTTCACTCGCCAAGGTTACAAATAGAACAAGTTGAAGGCAAAATTAAAATATAAACGTGACAACTAAAATAAAAACCCGTTTCTTTGTTACAAGCTAACCTTATTTGGGCCTTATCTTTATAGTTTAAATAAGCTTCACTATTACTTAAATTTACAAGCTTTCTGTCGTATTAAGGATTCTTTCTAGATTCAATGAGAAATTATGTTTTCTTATGGGTTCCTGGTCACAGTAGCTTTGCTGGAAATGAAATTACAGATTGAGCAGCTAGTAATAGAAGTTCCAAGACTACTTTATTTCACATATAAAATTAGAAATTTGGTCTGGGGAAAAGATTGTGAAAATAAGCTTAGGGAAATAAAACTAACGGTTAAACCTTGGCATAGTTCAATTAGGACTAACCATAGGGAAGAAGTGGTACTCACAAGATTAAGGATTGGCCATTGTATATCTTTAAGTTAATATAATAATATAATGGTTAGAGAACCACCACAGCGATTACATCACTCTGATTATATTGCTCTTCCCTCTGCATTGTGGCAGGCTCTCTGGGCTTCCTCCATCTGAGGCCGTGGCCCCTCCGGCTCTACGCATGTGGTAAGGAGACTGCATAGGCAATTATGACCCTTAGTGGTTCTTGGTTCTTTGCCTTTATAAATTTAAAAAAAGGAAAGAAAGAGAAGTTATGATTTTATGATTTTTCCAGCTTTTGTTTTGGTCATCATTTATTAATGACTTATACTGAATGAAGATTTTCAAAAAGCTGTACACATTTCTTTAACTTTCATTTAAATTGCTTGATTTATAGGCGAGTCCATGTTTGAGCATGTTATCCTTGTTAGTATTCGTGGAATGGAAATATAACACCTGAGGTCAGAAGGGCAGAATAAATTTGTATTGAAATTATCACATTGAATAAACATGGCACTTAAGACGTACAAGCAGGACAATTCATTGTGGATTATTTTTTTACTAGACTAACACAAGTAAGTTGTTATCTTGGATAATTTGAATAGTAATTTGGTAAATTCTATCATAGTTTTAATACGAATAGGTTAAAATTAAAAACGTGCAGGTCAGATTGAAACAGAATAACTCTTAGAGCGCTCCTTGTCAAGTTTACACTGTTTAAAAAGCACCAAGCAAAGTGTAATCCAAGGAATTAGAGCAGTTATTGAAATGGAACAGTCCTGTTTCTTCATGAGTTTTCTACTGTTAAAAATTTGCAAGTCAAGGAAATAGCAGACCTTTCTTTTCCTCCCTCCTGGTGGGGGAATTGGTCCATTGAGTCATTTGAGGGAAAGGTATAATTTGTATTCATGCAAAAATAGCAAGTCATTAAATGAAGATATAGGACATTGTAGCACTTAAAACTTTATATGAAAGACAGCAGTGGATGCTGTTAGACCATAGCAGAAAGTTTTCTATAGACTGTGTCGGTTAGTTCAATTAAATAAGAATAGTGACAATTTGTAAAAGCCAAAAAGGTAAGTATTTTAAATAATAAATAATATTTTCAACAATTATTTTAATATTTGTCAGCAATTTTATAATTTAGAGAAAGTAAATAAATTTTATCATTTTCATATAAAATTGATTTGTTTACTCTCACTTTATATTTTCTTTTGATGATTACATTCACTGCCTTCTCTGAATGTCTGCATGTTGTCAGTCTTGATGAAATCAAATGATAAATAGAAGACACTTGAAGGATATTTGGATTTACTACTAATTAAAGCCAATCATTTATGAAAAAGTTTAAGAATTCAATTTTTTAACCTTATATTTTACTTGAATGCGTAATGAAATTGATCCGCATTTATGAAATAAATACATAGAATAAATCTTACTAAATAGTTATTGTTTCTTGAGCGTTAGACAGTCTGAAAATGTATGAGATGTCACAATGATTGACAATTGAGTAGTATGATTTTCCTTGATCATAAATTTTCTTTTTATGTTTACATCTTGCAATAAAAACGAGCGAATCGCAAGTAAATAGTTCTCCTGCACACACCAAATATAAGTTTGCACTTAATTTATTTGTTCATTTACTTAATAAACTATTCTAATAGAATGAGTTAACAAGAGATAAAAATCTTCAGCTTTTGAGTTAAATAAAACATCAAGAAATTGAACTTTAAAGTTACAAGTTCTTGTGCTATAATAGATAAGACTTTTGAGTTAAACAATTTTTTCTTGAGTTTACTTATGAGTAAGTTACTTTTTTGTTTACACACTATTTTTGTTTAATTTACAAAGTAAAAGATGTACATTACTACTGATTGTGCAAATCGTTGTGGGTCAGTTGACCTAGTATCTCTAACAGTAAATAGGTGCAACTTAATGCAGGTTAAAAAAAAATTAATAATTCATATGTGCATTTAATAGTAATAATCACCATATTGGTTATTTAAATTAATTTACTTTTTATCTAAGATCTTGGTTGAGATGAAAAAGCGTCTCAAGAGAGACTCGAACAAGCTGAATGATGTGGGTTCGAGTCCTGCTCATGACACTAGCTTTTTCATCTGAACCAAGCCCTTAGATAAAAAAGTATAATTAATTTAAATAATAATAATTAATTAATTTTGTTGTGAATATACTTTGTTACTATGTAATAAATAATCATTCTGGCCCTAGATGGGCTGATTAACAGAAACACAGGTATTTTCCAATTTTCACCATTTATGCAAAAGGCTTTGTTCCTTTTTTTAATTTGGGATAGAACATGAGAAAGTGAAATAAATCATTTGTCCCATGTAGGGGTCGTTACATAAGCACCCTACCTCTACCTTAAGTCGCTTAAGATTCAGTGTCGATGAATAACATATTCATTGCGAGTAAGACAGTGGGAGCTATGCGTGTAAAATAACTCCTAACTTTCGACTCAACATTTAATTACTGATATGTGGGCATTTTTCATTTGGTCAACTTCCTCTAGAATTCTTCGGCGTCATTGAACTATAATTTAACTTTTAAGTGTTGCCAAAGAAGCTTAAATATTATTTAATTGCATGGGTTCAATGTGGCCACCATAACAACAGCATAAAAATAAATTAAATAAAATCCAAAATGTATAAATTAAAACGACCAAATATCGACTATCTGGAGCTATTTTAAAGAAAGTTTATTATTTATGTATTGCAAAGAATTATAGGTTTATATAAAATTATTAATGTAATTTTTACTTCATCATGAGTTGGCCAATTATAAAAATGGTCAATTTTACACAATATTTGAATACTTTAGAAAAAATATTTTCTCTTGAAAATGAAAAATGGCCATCTCAAAGACCATATTTAGTGAATTATTATATAGCTCTTATGTAATATATCATTAACACACATAAATTAAATTTTTAACACACATCATTTATTTAATATATATTAATTGAATTATTACGGGTTAAAATCAAATAACACTGTCAATCATTCCAATAATTTGATGTATGAATATGTAATAAAACTGTTTAAAAGTTAATTATACTCCCAGTGAGAAACTTAAATGTTAAATTACACAGGGCAATTACAAGGATAAATTCAATTGTCCTTTCATCAGAATGTGTGAACGTTCTACGGCACACTGCTCACTGCTTGACGTTGTTCCAGGAGACATGGAACAGCCCATACCTCAATTTTACGCCGGGCGTTCTGTCCTGGTCACCGGAGCGACAGGCTTCATGGGCAAAGTCCTCGTCGAAAAGCTGCTGCGGTCGTGTCCACAAATTGGCAATGTTTATATTGTCATTAGATCAAAAAGAGGCCAGTCTGCCCAGGAAAGATGGGACACAATTACAAAACTTGTGGTATGATTTACAATATTTTTTTTTCTTTATTACATAAATAGCACATAAAGTTATACTATGCAGATTTAATGTAGGTCTGTATTTTGAAAAAGTACATTCTCTTTCAGTTTCTTTCTTATTATCATTTATTATATTTATACAATTTTAAAACTTAAATTGTTCATTGATCAAATAAATTATACTTATAAAGCTTATAAAGTAGTTTGGTTGTTACTGATTATCCTGGTCTGCCTAGTTTAGACAAACCCAGAAGCAAAGAAGCACACCTGATCAAACCAGCCAAATCAGGATTGTTCATAGGCACCACCTTGCAGACCTCAACAAAAAACTCATAATTTTGCTTATAGCTTTTCGACAGGGTGAAAGAAGAAGTTCCAGGCAATATGGAAAAAGTCAAAGTGGTAGACGGCGATATTACAATGAAGAAATTCGGTCTGTCTGATGCCTGCTACGAAGAGATGACAAATTCGGTATCCATCGTCTTCCATGTGGCAGCGTCAGTCAGGTTCGTGGAGTCACTGGACAGTGCTGTACAAAGTAACATCATCGGAACGAAGAATGCCGTTGATTTTGCTCTGGCATGCAATACCATGAAGGTAGGTACATTGATTTTTTGCTTTTAAGCATTTCATGCATTTGTTTTAGAGTTTATAAGTATATTTCATAATTATCTGAATATTTACTAATTTTGTTTTATAGTAGGCTCACTGGTTGATTCTGTATGACCGAGACAAATCAATCTGTGTATTATATTTCATTTAATTAAGTTAGACAGTAAAATTAGCCAGTATGAGTTTGTAGCATTATTCAAAAAAAAAAAAAAAATCAATTTTGTTTTTGTATTGCTCTATTTCAGGCCTTTGTCCATGTTTCTACAGCGTACTCAAACTGCTATAAAGAAGAAATCGAGGAAAAATTCTATCCTCCTCTTGCCGACTGGAAGACGCTGGTGAAAATAGTCGAAAACTCTGATCTGAACACTTTACGCATCTTGACTGCCAAGTAAAAACAACTTGAACAATTATTTAAATTTATACCTCTCTAAGTTCCAAAGACATCAATTCTGATGTAAAATTTGTATTATATACATACGTGCAAATATATAGATGCAAGAATATCCAATTCTTAAAATAGAAAATAAAGACTATTTTTTCAGAATGAAGTCAATTTTCAAGGTTTCTGGGGTAAAATTTTGATAGCTTTTATTGCTTTAAAATGTATTTCGTTGGTCAGGTACATAAACCCAATGGTAAACACGTACACATTCACGAAACAATTGGCTGAGACGGTGGTGAAAGATGTTGAGGATAGGTTGCCCTCTGTCGTTCTCAGGCCATCAATCGGTAAGTGAATTCTTTTTGAAAAATAAATTATTTTTAAATAAAAATATTTTTAGTGATCTGTTCATGGAAGGAGCCAGTCCCAGGGTGGATCGACAACGAAAACGGCCCCATCGGATTGTTGATTGGGATCGCAAAGGGTGCCATCCGCTGCCAAATCACCGACGTTAACATAAGACCTGACTACATGGCTGTTGACATAGCTATCAAGGCAATGATCGTGGCTGCCTGGAAAAAAGGCACTGAGAACGGGTACACAAATATCCTCGTAATATTTAAACAAAAATTAAAACAGCTTGCCTTTTTAAAATTATTTAGGCATTTTTAAAACAGAGGCCAGTGATTGATACATGTTTGTCATTAACAATTTTAGTATTTATTGAAAAATTTACTAAAATCCTAATTTCATTGTTTTATAGACAATTAACTGAAATTACTACATAAAATTTGTAATTATTTTTGTGTATGGTATTGTTACATTTGGCTTAACAAATGTACTTGCCATTTGGTTGTTTCCAATTCTCTTGGTCTGCCCAGTCTTGGTGGTTCGCTCTTTATATTTCTGAATTTGGACATCTCCAGCTGAATACTTGCTTGCATAGGCAGACCAGGATGGTCGGAAACGAAGTTCATCCCTGACTTCAAGAAGGAATCTCACAATTGTTTCTTATCTTCAGAGAGGGCAAATTAACGACGGATATCTACAATGCGTCTTCCATGTCAAAAAGCATTACTGTGGGTGAGACGAATAATATTGGCCAGGAGCTGTACAAAAAATACCCGATGGAACAAATCCTCTGGTACCCACATGTCACTTTTACAAAAAACCTGACTGTATTTCGCATTTCCTGTTTCTACAAACACTTTTTGCCTGCTTTGCTTGTAGACTCGATTTTACGCGTCATGAACAAGAAGCCTATGTCTGTATTTGTATTGCAACTGCAATCGACACAAGTATAACGCTGATACGTTTTTCAGGCTTCTCAAGATTCAGAAAAAGTTTCTCAACGCCATGCTCGTCCTTTCCTATTTCACGACAAGGAGGTGGATCATACACAACGAAAAATTCCTAGGCTTGAACAAAGAAGTACCAGCTAGCTGTTTGGAAGACTTCGACTTTAATTTTGAAAACATAGACGTGAGAGAATTTTTCAAGATGGGCATCATACAGGGGAAACGGTTCATTCTCAATGAACCAATAGAAAATTTGGAGAAATCTAGAGCCAATTTCAATAGGCAAGACTACTCATCAAAAATATTTAATTATTAAACTTAACCCACACTCACATTCATATGTTAAAAAGTTCTAACTTAAAAATAAATTTTGCAGGTTTTTCTGGCTGGACGTCTTCACCAAGCTGGCAGCATCAGCAGGTTTTGCCTATGCCATGTACAGTTGGTTACTCTAATATTTTTAAGCGACCCACCCCTTTAAACATTACACTTCTTATTTTAATTGAAAAACAAAAATACACAGTTGAATCTTTAAATTATATATTGTCAGCAACTTCCAACTGCACACTATACCTTAATATTTAATTTAACAATACAATTAACAATTCAAAGCATTAAAAAAAATTTTTGACATTATATTTGTACATTAATATACATAATTTAAGTAATTTTTCAGAAATGTTTTATTTATAATAATAAATAAATAATTTATAATAATAAATTACTGAGGAGATGTCTGTTACATTAAAATAAAAAGACCTGGTAATTTTAAACATTTTCACTTATTATACAAAAAACCTCATCATACTAAATTCGCAAATCAAGCAGTCAAGTAAGGATTTAAGTCCAAAATCACACACACATACAGTACACATATAAGTTTTAAATAAAAGTATGAAAGTACGACAAACATGAACATAATTTCTCCAAAATCTACTTTCATTTCACTACACAACTATTTTGGTTTTATACGTTGGCTTATGATTTTGTAAAATAAATATCTTAATGGCTATGATTAAATGGATTTTTTTTTTTTTAAATCAGGTCTTCAGAAAATGGTTTAAAAATGAGAGTAAAAATAAATTTTTTCAATTTCTGATTGGCGTGAAATAAAAGTACACTAGGAATCACTAAATAATAATATTTAATAATAATATTTTTTTTAAACACGCTATAACGCGTCAATATATAATAATCACAGCCAGAGATCACAATCTCGTTAAATAGAATTTTTTTTTTCAAAATTTGTACAAATGCTAAATCAAAATTTTTTCAAAATTTCTAAGACGTTTTTGTAGAGCAATTTATAGGCATCTTTAGCAAAAAGGAAATCCATGTGGTTGAAGGCGGGCAGGGGGACGTTGTAATTATGTACCAAATTCGGTATCTGGTCGCTGAGCCTCTGTACGTCCTGGAAAAGAAAAGAAAGGTGAGAAAGACGGCACGTTTTGTTTTGACTGAAGTGCATACCACAGGATCGGAAAGCCAATCGTTGTTCCCCCTGTAGAAAGCTACAGGGGCCGTGATCTTCGAAATGTTATAGCTAGGAGGAACAGCGGAACCGTACCGTCTTCTGTTCATGGTCTTTCCTACATCGAATTTCCTGAAATCGCCTGAAATAATGGGTATAGTTTCAATTTCGTCACTGTTTAAATGTCGGCTTACCATTGATCATGTTTTGCCCGTAGTGGACCAAACTGGAGATAGAAGTTCCCGCCGGGATGTGGCCCACGATTACAGGGAGCATAGTCTGCAATGTTACGGTCTTTCTAATTTTTTTTTTTTTAATAGTATTTGAATTTAAAAATGTTGAAGAACATACCACGTTCATTTGTTCGGAGTCGTAACCGGAAATGAGGAACATCGCGTTTGTGCAGATTAGGGAAGACATCGCCTTGTTCTCGCACATGATCCTCGACATGACCGAGATGATACCGTTGTGAGGGACGAACTCTTGAAAGCCGAAGGTTTTCATCAAGGACTGAAATTCAAATAGTCAGCGGATGCGTTAAGCCCAGAGAATTTTATACGTACAGCTAGAGGGCCGTAGACGATCCTGAAGACCAAGCTCCTCATGTGCGACATGTACGCCACCGGAGATAGAGCGACGAACAATCTGATTTTAGAATTGTATTCTGGTTTCTCGGATAAGAGGACGAACATCATAGTCGTACCCATGGAGTGACCGGTATAAAAGATTTTGGACTGGTTGGTATGGCTGATCACGTAGTCTATTTCCGCAGGGAGATCGTACACTCCCATTTCGTGCCAGCTGAAAATGTCCAAATAATAAGTACATTTTTTTTAATATACGGGCGAAGACAGACCTAAATTCCCAGTATCTGGCGCTTCTCATGTGACGATTGCGATGTCCTTTTGAATACTTTGTACCTCTAGCGTTGCCCATCCAGACGTCGTAACCCTTGTCGGCCAGGATGAAACCTAGAAGACGCAAAGTTACAGAAATGTTTTCAGTCTAAACCTGTATATATATTTACCGAGACCCTTCCCAGGGCCGGTCAGGACGAATACGGCGGAGCTGCACATGATACAGTGCTGAAGGAAGACAACGGGACGTTTGGTCTTTGCGTTGGCCTTTCGACCGTAAGGTATCCTATGCATCGTGAGGTAGTAGCCGTCTTCAGTCATTACCTTGTGGCTCTCTGCCGGATAACCGTATTTCGTAATGAGTTGAATCTGGAGCAAGACGCTGAGTATAAAACTATTGAAAAGTCTTTTAAAAAAACAAATAAAACCCTACACTTTTACAACCAATCTCTTGTAACATCTAATTTTAATTATGTTCAGGTTTTTCATCCTTGCACCGGCATTGCCACTCTCGATTAATACCACAATACCTCTTCTTTACGCTTTTGCGCTTTCAAAGGCCTCAATGCACATTGCCCTTGTTCCACATAGATCGAGGTGATGATTCAGCCTAACATATTACTTACCGACCATTGCAAAAGTGCATCGGATACATTGTTCACATTCATAAAGCATAAAAATTCCCCGAGGTAATGGAAAATTCATTGAGTCCTTTATGAATTAAAGATAAAAATAGCGCCTGAAAAATAAGAATTAAATGAAATGCTGAGGAATTCACTGGCCAAAAATCCTTGAAACTCGGTACATGTTAATCGATATTTTATGTTTAAGCTGTTAAACCCTGTTTAAAAAATAAAACGTTTTATAGTGAAATTCCCAACACGATTTGATGAAAACCAGTGAAGTCCATTAAATTAAGGATTATTTTATTTTTAAGCAAATTCCTTTACTCGAGGGAAGCTCGAGAAAACAATGGAATGAGGCTTTGTTTAAATAGCACCGTAGATGGTTATCGTTGAGTTTAATGAAAGCAAACTACAGTAACTGATGAATAAATTTATAACTTGAGCCGATTTTGGGTGATTTTCTAAGTGAAATATTTTAACTTTTGAACAATAAATATACATTCTATTTAAGAATTTTATTAGACTTTTATATCTTCTCAGCAAAGTACACCAGTAAAATATGTCGTCAGCCTCCACATGTCGTGAATAGAAAGAGCATATTTTATTTTTAACGATCATTTTTGCATATGTCAAGGCTCGTGTCGTAAATTTGACCGCGGTGAGAACTTTTTGGGTTTTTCGTCAACCAAGGAACTTTTGAATCAGATTTACAAACTTCCGGACCCATCAAAATGGACTTAAAGCCATATGAATTTGTAATCCGACTTCCACCTCGAACTTCGACCTCGGCCTTGACTAGAATCCGCTTGGCATTTATTGCGGACGTCGATTTTCTACTATATTTTGACCGTAATATTTATTTAGTGGTAACGACAAATTTGGAATTTAAAAAAAATATATTCTCCTCTACCATGAAATCCAGTCAAAAATAATTTAACCCCCCCCCCCGGACAAAATTATAGGCCGCATATTTTTCAATAATTGTTAATATAATTAATTTAGTTTGTCTAAAATTTTAAATAACGAGCAATAATCAGCTTTGTGGTAACAAATTTTATTGAGTAAATAACAAAAAATCCAACGCAACAAAAGTTTAGGGGTAGTAGTTGTAGGATCCAAAACTTCCTTTGAATTTTTTTTTTTAATCCAAATTTCTTTCCTAAACTTAATTTTGGAGTAGGTGTAAAAAAATGTCGTAAACTTTTGTCGGATGTTGTCCCACTTTTCTAAGATGCAATCCTTGAGCTCCTCAATTGAACAGCTTACCTTGTGCATAAACAGCACGGCTAAGCATTCGCCAACATTTATCAATTGGTGAATTGGCTGGGCAGAGCAAAGCTGAAAATTTTTTTGTTTTCATGCAGGAAGATGTACTTTCGTCTTGAAAATGTGAACTATTATTTCAATATATTGGTTTTTTAGTACATTTTTGCAGAACAAAATTTCTACTTATATTTTCAATAGCACCCTATCCCAGCCCGGACACCGCCTCCACCCATTTGACGTTTGCTTAAAATATTTTTTCCTACCGAAGATCATGAAAATTATAATGAAATCCATCAGGACCATCCAAATTAAACCGATTTTCATTACTGTAAATGATTTTCAACCTGTTTCTACATGAATTTTTTGAAGATTTTTGAAACAAGCTCTCTCTCTCTCTCTCTCTCTCTCTCTCTCTCACTCACTCTCTCACTCTCTTTCTCTCTCTCTCTCTCTCTCTCTCTCTCTTTCTTTCTCTTTCTCTCTCTCTCTCACACACACACACAAACCATCTATTCATCCCTCAATCCAATCATTCATCTATCCATCTATCCATCCAATCGTCCAATCATCCATCCTTCCAATCATTCATCCATCCCTCCATCCAATGATCCACCATCGATTCAATCATCCAATCATCGAATCATCCATCCATCTCTCCATCCATCCATCCATCCAATCAGCCATCCTCCATCCATCCATCCAATCCTCCATCCATCCAGCCAAACAATCCTTCATCCATCCTATCATTCATCCATCCCTCCATCCAATCATCCACCATCGATTCAATCATCCACCATCGATTCAATCATCCAATCATCGAATCATCCATCCATCCCTCCTACAATCATCCATCCATCCATCCCTCCATCCAATCATCCATCCATCCATACCTCCATCCAATCATCCATCCATCCAATCATCCATCCATCTATCCAATCAACCATCCTCCATCCATCCATCCAATTCTCCATCCATCCATCCCTCCATCCAATCATCCATCCATCCATTCATCTATCCAATCATCCATCCATCCATCCAATCAGCCATCCATCCTATCATCCATCCATCCATACCTCCATCCAATCATCCATCCATCCAATCATCCATCCATCTATCCAATCATCCATCCATCCAGCCAAACAATCTTCCATCCATCCATCCATTCAACCATCCTCCATCCATCCATCCAATTCTCCATCCATCCATCCCTCCATCCAATCATCCATCCATCCATTCATCTATCCAATCATCCATCCATCCATCCAATCAGCCATCCATCCTATCATCCATCCATCCCTCCATCCAATCATCCACCATCCATTCAATCATCTAATTATCGAATCTTCCATCCCTCCATCCAATCATCCATCCATCCATTCATCTATCCAATCATCCATCCATCCATCCAATCAGCCATCCATCCTATCATCCATCCATCCCTCCATCCAATCATCCACCATCCATTCAATCATCTAATTATCGAATCTTCCATCCATCCATCGAATCAGCCATCCTCCATCCATCCATCCAATCCTCCATCCATCCATCCAATCCTCTATCCATCCTATCATTCATCCATCCCTCCATCCAATCATCCACCATCGATTCAATCATCCAATCATCGAATCATCCATCCATCCCTCCAATCCTCCATTCATCCCTCCATCCATCCGTCTCTCTCTCTCTCTCTCTCTCTCTCCCCCTCCCCTCACTCTCTCTCTCAGGCTCTTTCCTCCTTCCTCCCTCCAAGTTTTGAAACTATGAAATTTTTATCTAGGAACGCGTTAATAAACGCCTTCTCTCCTATAACACTTTCTCAGGTGGTATAAGTAAAAAAGTCAAATAATATTGGGTAATTAACTACCAACTGGGTAAAACACAACATAATTAACATAACACAAGCGAGAGATTTCAATAAATAGTGAGAGTGGTCTATACTTGTGCCACGTGCAAAATTTCTTTCTGCTTAATCCGTAAACAAACATTTTGATACATTTTAAATTGCATAAAAATAATAACTAACAAAATTGGGGGAGGCCTATAATTATGTCGGGGTAGTTTATCCATATAACTTCTGTTTTACGGGAAATGCTCTACATTTAATTAGCGCTGTTTACATAATTATTATAAAGAACTAACAAACTATTAAAGTTTAAACCTTAGTTAAACAAAAGTTTTATTACACAGTACCATACCATCACACAACCTTACGAGAAAGCTTACATTATGATCAATAAATCTATGATGTATTTATTATTTTTAATTATAACTCCTAGCCGTTTTTCAGGCTACTACATTACTATTATTCATGTGTGTGATGGAAAAATTTAATTTCGTTGACGTCAAATCAGACGACGATCAAATCAGACGAATATGCCCGAATTCAGCCAATTTCGAAAATACAAGCGAATTTAACATAACAAATAATGTACGTCTACGTACAAAATTTCAAATATTTGCGAATTAAAAATAAATTAATAGCTGGTTGTTTTGGAGGAAGAAAAAAATAGGCCATGATCTACTCCAGTTCAATTTCCTGTTTGTATTCTCAAGGCAGACCCAATGCACTGTCGTGAACTTGACCAAGTTATACAAACATGCGGCCTGACTGACTTTATAAGGACAAGGCAAGACTGTAAATTAAATTTTGTCTGGCTAGTTTTATTTATTTAATATCCAAAAGTCCAAGTTCCACGTTGTTATATATGTTATACCTTATCAAAATTCCAACAACGAACAAATGTATATTGTTCTTTTCGTATTTTTGTAGCATCCAAATCAGCCATGCCATTAAACTTTGTTTTTAATGAAAGAGTATGGATATCCAATAATAAATAGACAGTGGTTCCTTAGAATACTTATAAATCCAACCATGCATCTTTAATCATTGAAGCTTTTGATGTTGTTCAAAATAAAATGCGGTCTAAAATTAGCCGATGTATTTTAAGGTATGGAAATTTCCTGACCGTACAAACAAACCCCCATAATTTTCACCTTCTAGTTTACCTTCTGAAAAAAGCCTATCCTTGATAATTCGGAAACCAGTTAGTTGCACGTTGTGTGAATCATCTTTTTAATCAGGGATTCCCTTTATCGCGAATCCTCGCTTTCCCCACCGTTAGATTGAATCGGTAGACAGTTAAGGCAAAAAAGCGAGACAAAGAACCTTGGTCTTTTGCAATCTTAAACGGATTAAAAGTTAAAGAAGTTCTTTTGTTCGGTT
Source organism: Cimex lectularius (assembly GCF_000648675.2). Taxonomy (NCBI): domain Eukaryota; kingdom Metazoa; phylum Arthropoda; class Insecta; order Hemiptera; family Cimicidae; genus Cimex; species Cimex lectularius. The sequence goes on along the minus strand of NW_019392893.1, from coordinate 1,173,012 downwards.
AACATACTCGATACGGCAAAATAAAGTGGCAGCAGTTATTACAATTATTTTATTTTAATTAATTCCATCATTAGAATATATATATTATGCAGGGTGGGCGACCAAGACCCGAGGGGTTGAATGCCTGGGTAGACTCATACCCCATCCCTAAAACTCCCATCCGGGACTTGGTCGGTTCACGTGCCCTGCATAAACCTCTTGGACTTGTTCACAAACCCCAAGATTTTGGACCATTTTATCTCGGGGAGTGATTTGGTGATGTCCTCTCCTTCAGAGATTTCAAATCTAGAGCTAGCATACCTAACACACTCTGCGAGGTAGTGCCTTGCCGTTTCTACTTTTATTTCGCAGAAGCGGCAAAAGGGATCGGGTAGGATACCCATTACGAAGAAGTGATTAGAATAATAAATAGTAAATGACTTTGAAAGGACCATGTTTGATCCTATTCGGTATGTTTAGTCCCAATGGTTTTGTCTGTCACCTCTGGCTGGTTTTATGGAACTAGGTTCACTGGTTTTGGCAATATTGTTCGGTGTGTTTTGTTTGTCCTGTCTAGTGGTTTTATCTGCCTTGAGTCGATGCTTTTGTTCTGCCCAGCCTCAGTGGTTTTGCCTGCCTTGTCATTGGTTTTGTTTGTCCTTTGCTGGTGATTTTTGTCTTTCTTTTTATGGTGGCTTTTGCCTCCCTAGTTATAGTGCTTCTTCTCTGCCCTGTTTCCGTGGTTTTGGTCTTCCTTGACATGATAGTTTTTTATGCCCTATCTCAGTGATTTGTCTGCCCTGTCATTGGTTTTGTTTGTCCTTGCCGGTGGCTTTTGTCTTCCTAGTTAATGTGCTTTTTCTCTGCCCTGTTTCAGCGGTTTTGTCTTCCTTGTCATTATAGTTTTGTATGTCCTGTCTCAGTGGTTTTTCTGCTCTGTCATTGGTTTTGTTTGTCCTGTGCCGGCGGCTTTTTTCTTCCTAGTTATGGAGCTTTTCCTCTGCCCTGTCTCTGAGGTTTTGGTCTTCCTTGTCATGATAGTTTTTTAATGTCCTATCTCAGTGATTTGTCTGCCTTGTCATTGATTTTATTTGTCCTGTGCCGGTGATTTTTGTTTTCCTTATTATGGTGGCTGTTGTCTCCGTACTTATGGAGCTTTTTCTCTGCGTTGTTTCAGTGGTTTTGGTCTTCCTTGTCATGATAGTTTTGTTTGTCCTATCTCAGTGATTTGTCTGCCCTGTCATTGGTTTTGTCTGCCCTGTGCCGGTGGCTTTTGTCTTCTTAGTTATGGTGCTTTTTCTCTGCCCTGTCTCTGTGGTTTTGGTCTTCCTTGTCATGATAGTTTTGTATGTCCTGTCTCAGTGGTTTGTCTGCCTTGTCATTGGTTTTATTTGTCCTGTGCCGGTGATTTTTATCTTCCTTATTATGGTGGCTGTTGTCTCCGAAGTTATGGAGTTTTTCTCTGTATTGTTTCTATGGTTTTGGTCTTCCTTATCATGATAGTTTTGATTGCCCTGTCATTGGTTTTGTTTGACCTGTGCCGGTGGCTTTTGTCTTTCTAGTTATGGTGCTTTTTCTCTGCCCTGTCTCAGTGGTTTTTGCCTGCCTTGTATCGATGTTTTACCTTGCCCTGTCTCGTTGTCAGTAGATTTTGTCTGCTTTTAGCCCCTTTTATTTGTCCTATCTCAGTAGTTTTGCCTGCTTGACTTGCTGGATTTGTGAACCTAGTCTTAGTTGTTTGTCTGGGTGGTTTTTCTTCGAGTGTCTGGGTTTTATGTCTACGTTATATCGGTGGTTTATTTCTTTTTGTCTCAGTAGTTTTCGCACCCTTATCTCGCGGATTTTTTTACCCTAGATTGTCTTTTTGTCTGCCTTATCTCGCGTGTTTTGTTATAGTCCCCGTTACTTTGGCTGTCCGTTCTGGGTGGTTTTGTCTGACATATTGCTAGGTTTGCCAATCCAGTCTCAGTGGTTTTATGGCAATCATGTCTCGGTGGTTTTGTTTACCCTCCCTGGGTGTTTTTTTTTTTGCACTGTGTTAGTTGTTTTCGTGTACCTTGTTTTGGTGGTTTGTTCCTTTTTGGTCTCGGTGTTTTTGACTGCAATATCTGGTAGAATTTTCTCTCCCTTTTTCGTCGGCTTTGTCTGACTTAAATATCTCGCTGGTTTTGTGGGTAGTCTTTTGCCAACAGTCTCGGTGGATTTGTCCGCCATCTTGTTAATTTTGTGAACCTAGATTTCCTTTGCCTGTTTCAGTGGTTTTTCTCTGCCCTGAGTGATTTTGTCAACCTTGGCTCCTTGGTTTATTATTTTTGTACCGGTGGTTTTGTTTGGCTTATCTCGCTGTTTTTGTGAAACAAGACTCGGTCGTTTTGTCGGCCTTGCTCCCGCTGTTTTATCTGGGTCGTCTCATTTTTATCCTTTCTAGACTTGCTGTTTTTTGTGATTTTATGATTTTTGTAATCAATGATTTCGCCACCTTACGAGGTTCGACTGCACCTCCTATGTTTCACCTTGCAATCAGATCAGATAAAGTATATTGCATTATCAACCCTCTAATTAACATATATGATAACAATGCTTACAAATTAATAACTGTAAAATGAACAGATACTATCATATATCTAACGTGTTTTCCTTCTCTTCAGACAATGCGGTTCTTTGTAATTGCTTTTAGTAGCAAGGAACAGTCTCATAAAATAAGGATAATGATGAACCAACTTCCGGAATTTTGAACTGAAGCAAGAGTCAAGCCATTATCATCGTCTAGAATAATGCAAAATGACCAACATGAACAAAAATGTAATAAATTTGTGACTTTTAATTAAACCTTCTTTCTTCTTTTTCTATCCATAAAGTCTGTAATATTTAGCAGAGAATAAACGCGACCAATTTGTCAGGAATTTATTAGACAATCCTTGATGTGGTATGGGCTACAAGGTGGACTTAATTCTCAGGACGAGGCCCGAACTAATAGAGTCTACCTTTCGAACAATGGCATTGGTACATAAAATGGAAACAATGGATGTTATCGCTTTCGACTACGGATGATACACGTTGTCATTTGGCACAACAATCCCGACTGATTAATGATTCCTGGCTCATAAGAATTTGGCAACTGGCATGTGAAATCGTCCAATAGAAATTGTGCAGTTTTTATTATGTTCGACGTCTAAGAAAAGGGCCAATTTTGCTAGATTGTGACCACAACGGATGTTTATCGTCAGTTTTCCACCATAATAAACGAATCAAACCGCAACTTTTTTTTTATTCACCGGAGAGATATTAAAAACCGAAGGTCTCTTACTAAGAATTTTAGATTATTTGCGGTAGTGTGATTAGTTCTTAAATACTTCCGCCTTTGGATGTTTAAACAAGACTTACTCAATCCGGACCCTTTTCTTTTTCTAATCATAAACTATCCAGTTATGAACGTGAAACGTCTTGGGTGAACATGAACTTAGAAAAAGAGCCTGATTAAACCAACAGAATTGCACCTAAGCATGGGATAAATTTTGAGATTTCTTCTATTGGTCTGATTTCTGAAATACATTGACAGGCAAAAATTCCACCCACTTGTAATAAAAATAAAACATGTTTTGTATATATTTTTAGATATTAATCAAAGTTTCACGTTTTTTAACGTTTAATAATTGATAATTATTCAGAAATCGTGAGATGCGGTCTGATGAGGTGTAGGTTTCAGAAAAACATTTTCTTTATTGTGCCACGTTTCGATCTTTATTGAGATCATCTTCAGGGCTCAAAATGTTTTTCTGAAACCTACATCACACCCGACCGCATCTCACGATTTCTGAATAATTATCGATTAACGGTCACTAATCACCACACATTTAATAATTGAGTCTTTGTCTGAAAAAGTAAACAAAAAAAAAGTAAATTGTTAAGGAAAATGAAAAATAAAATATAATAATAATAAAAAAGGCGGACGGATAAAATTTGTTTTGGATATCGTGAGATGCGGTCGGGTGTGATGTAGGTTTCAGAAAAACATTTTCTTTATCGTGCCAACGTTTCACGTGGGCACTCTCAACACGACACGCAAGGATGGCACAATTACACAGAACACAAACACTTTGAGCCCTGAAGATGATCTCAGTAAAAGATCGAAACGTTGGCAAGATAAAGAAAATGTTTTTCTGAAACCTACATCACACCCGACCGCATCTCACGATATCTGAATAACTATCGATTAACGGTCACTAATCTCTACACATTTGTTTTGGATTTTCAATTAACATTTCAATATCGTGTATTTCCTCCTCTTGCTTTAATCACATCTCGAAGACGCCTCGACATACTTTCTACCATCAATAATCCTGGAAATATCTCTTGCAGGAGGTTAACCAATTCTTCACGAAGAGTCCTTCCAAGAACGTTGAGTTATCAGGAAGTGATGGACGTGTTCTAAGTCGTCTTTTGAGGTTATCACATACATGTTGCATGGGGTTCAAGTAAGGCAGAAAGGGCTGGCCAGGCTTTTTTTTAATTTACCATCCACCTCCCCGCCGTACCTAAGGGAGACCCCATACCGGCGGACCACGGCCACTAAACTAATTCAAATGGTATGCAAGTTTAGGGGATCTTATTGTGCTTAACGTCTTCCTTCGACCTTCCCCTGAAAGAAAGATCCAAGGAAGAAGGGAAATATTTATCTTATTATTAATTTATCTAATCTAATAGGTCTCCCCCTTACTGGTTAATCCTTTTGAATACACTTTCTAATAAATACAATATTTTAATAAATAAATAACAATTATGGGTACAAGGAGTAACCAGCCCGGAATTAAAAGTTCATGGAAACGCTAAGATCAAACAAGTAACTTATCATAGGTAGAAAAATAAGAAAAAAGAAAGAAAGAAAAAACTAGTCAGGTACTTTATTCACTATAGCTCGGCTAACAGGCTTGAGGTCCTCAAACGTCCTCTTTTCTTTAACCAGTTCGTTGAGGGTCGGTGGCCAAGTGTGGCGGAAGAGGAGCTTTAGTGGTTCCCTCACACTCTCAAGGAGGGGGCAGTTGAATAGTCTGTGTTGGACACTGTCATCAACTCCGCAGTCGGGACACAGTGGACTGTTAGCTCTACGGAATCGGTGCAAGTAAGCGTTGAAATTTCCGTGACCTGTCATTATTTGTGTGATCCAGAAATCTGGTTGAAACCACTTTGCTCTTGCTCGGTCCTCAATACTGGGTAGAAACTCGTGGGTTAACCTTCCCTTGGTGCTTCTGCCCCATATTTTCTGCCACAAGTTGTCTATCCAAACTGTAAGGATCTCCCGGATCTGCTTTCTAAGTGCAGTTCGTAGCCTTTCCCTATCTGACGCATCCAAATTTACCACTGTTGGCTCCTTTCCATCTCTTAGCTGCCGGATTGCAATTCTACTGTGGAGGATAATGTCTATTGGTGCAGCGGAAGCAAGGACTTGGAGGGCGTGAGTAGGGGCTGGCCAAGCTTAATTTGTCCCTTAGATAACAATTTAGTTGATTGTCTTGCTTTGCGATCGCCAATTTGGTTCTTTGGGGACTGGATTGCAATAAAAAAATTTCATATCGCTTAATCGTCGCGGCACTTTGGAAAGTAACTGATATATGAGTAAAAAAAGTACAAATTAACTCACCACACAGATTAAAAAGAAAAAGCACCGAATATCACAAAACCGACTAGAACTATCAAAAAGACCCCGAATAAATCTTTCAAACACACCGACATTAAAACCTACACAGTCCCCGCACACAAAAATAACCCAAACTGAGGATGGCGAAATGCCGAACGTTCTGAACCAACAAAAATCAGCGAGAATAGGCAGACGATGATAAGAAAAGCCCGAAGTACATATTTAAAACCCCAAAGATCTCAAGAAAGAATATTATAATGTACTTGACGCTTCATCGTGGGTAGGGCAGACCAGGATTGTAGCTATCAAATTTTAAAAGAACTGTCTCTTCTGGGTCCGGCCCCTTTCGCTCTGTCCTCTTCGGATCAGATTGACCTCTTCAGTGCAAATTACCCTCAATTTGTGTCCGAAGAGCATGACTCAATCACGTAAATAGTATTTATCAAAAATGGACTCCAGGGGAATAGTTACATTATTTTTTTATTTACATCTTGTGAAATCGAATAATACCAAGGTAATCTAACATAAAAGAAAAAGGAATAATCTTATTTTCAAGGTCTTAAAGCCAAGTCGGAATGGAGTTAATTATAATTTATAACAATTGAAAGCCAATGTTTGTATTTTTTACTCATCTACCAGTTAATTTTCAACGTGCCGCGACGCTTAAGCGCTATGAAATTTTTTTATTGCAATAGAGAACAAAATTACACGATAAGTGGCGATGGCAAAGCAAGACAATCAACTAAATTGTTATCTAAGGGATAAATTAAGCCCAATTTGGGACCGAAGTGCATGCCAGAGTCACGTGAATAGCATTTTTCCAGGGAGAAGGCAATTGTTTTATACAATTTGCAGTAAATGCATAGTTCTTAGTCTATGATTTAAATGAAGATACTGGTTGGCAGTTGTTATTGGATTTCGTTTTCCAGAAAGTCTAGGTTGGGGTACACAGTTGTAAGACATCAAACTTGAGCTTAGAAAGCCCACACAAATTGAGTGCATGTCAAGGGCTAAAACTATTTTTAAAAAACAGCCAATCCTTGAACTGTGATGAAATCCATTATCCTTATTCGACTACTGTCTAGATTTTGTAGAATAAGTTCTGTTTGGCCTGTAAACAAGACGGATTGGAGGGAACAACCTCGATTATCGCGATATGCTAAGTACCCACGCAATGACGTTAGACCGAAGGAAATGCGGCGCCCATTTTTCGGACCTTGCTCCACTAAATAAAAAGAAGATATTTTTAAAAAATACGACATCCACGCCGATTAACGTGTTGGAATTATAATTTGTTGACGGTCACAAGGAAATGAGCATCCTTGAATCCTCCGGTTTCCGGTTTACACGGCTAAGTCTGGAAAGGTTTTCTGCTTTTTGGAAGTAGGAAGCGTCCTCTGGCTTAGAAGGTCTCGGCATTTATAACAATTATATCAGTTTAGTTCATTAGTGATAAACAAGTTTATGATGATGATGTGTTTTGGAAAAATTATTCAACCTAACATGAATGCTGCTTTCAAAATTAGGATATTTCAATCATTTCAACTGAAAATAAAAACTCTTAAAAAGTCAAACGTTAACTATTTAAAACTACAAAACCCAATAAAATTACTAACAAATTCTTTCTTCCTGCCAAACAGGAATGCTCTGACTGCAAACCATAGTTACGCTACACCTAATAAAATTTAAACAAAAATAAAAGCATACAAGTAGATTTTATATCTTTTATATATACAGAAAGTACTAATAAACTTCGTTATAAACAAAATTAAAACTAGATTTGTTGAACAAACCAGGTTTCAGTGTTATCGAAGAAAACATTTTTCAATACAGAATTTGAAGGAGTGAGGGATGGATGGATATAAAGAAAAAAGAGAGAGAGAGGGAGAGAGAGATAGACAGAGAAGAAGATAGAGAGAGTAAGAGAGAGAGAGATAAAAAGATAAAGAGCCAGAGGGAATGTGAGAGAGGGAGGGTGAAGGAAAGAGTGAGGGAGAGAGAGCGCGAGAAAGAATGAGAGAGATGGAAGGAGCCAGAGAGAGAGAGAGTGTGAGATAGGGAGGGGAAACAGCCAAAGAGAGAGAGGGAAAGAGAGAGAGTGAGAGAGAGGGAGAAAGAGATAAAAAGAGCCAGAAGGAGTGTGAGAGTGAGAGAGAGTGGGGTAAGATAAAAACAGCTAGAGGGAGTGTGAGAAATGGAGGGAGGGTAGCGGAAGAGCCTGGGAGAGTGAGGGAAAGATAGAGATAAAAAGAGCCAGAGGGAGTGTGAGAGAGGGAGGGAGTGTGGGGAAAGGACCTGAGAGAGAGACAGAGAGGAAGATAGAGAGAGTGAGAGAGAGAGAGAGAGATAAAAAGAGCCGGAGGGAGGGAGTGTGGGGAAAGGACCTGAGAGAGAGAGACAGNTGAAGATGATCTCAATAAAGATCGAAACGTTGGCACGATAAAGAAAATGTTTTTCTGAAACCTACATCACACCAGACCGCATCTCACGATTTCTGAATAATCACGTTTATAATATGTATGACTCGTCCTACCACACAGACAATGAAATATATTTTGCTTGCTAAGCAAATGCTTTTTACGTATTGGCAAATATTGTTTGAGCAATAATGAACATGTGTTATTGCTAATGTGTTATTATTATTAATAATTAAGCTTAATCGACTTTGGAAGATTCCGTGTGAGAACGGGACTTTAACCACCGTTAACAACTTATTTTTCAACAGTAAATTCGTAGAGATGAGTGAAAGTTTCCAAGTGTAATCAAGCAGTACTGAAATAGATCGTTATTATTATTATTTTGTTTCTAAGAGAAACATTTATATAGAAATCGTTGAGAGAAAAGATATGCATGATGATTGTAATCAATTAATACGTTTTTCCGGTTTGTTTTTTCTCTTCCGCCTAACGTTTGGAGTTACATAAGGTACATGACATAAGAGAACGTTCCCAAGAAAGTTTGGGCTTTTTTAACACTTAATAAGACTGGTGCTGGTATATCGCAGATATTAGATTAGATGAATAAAACAATGATCAGTATATTACCTATAGAATATAAATTTAAATTCGTGTCAGTAATGCTGCAAATTTTTGGCTTTAATTTTTTTTATTTATTGCTATCTGTATCATATACATTGAGTAAAATGTATAGTTGCATAGAAATCTGACAGGCCTGTCCGACAAAGAGGCAGAGGGGAGAGAAATCAGGCAGGGCTGGAACTAGAGGGATAAGATTCGTAACAAGGTCCTTCCTTGTTTTAAACTACGTGGAGGGTTGTAAGTATGGGGCCTTGAGGAAGAGTTTGGGCTGGTGGGTTGGAGTCGAGGAATGGTTTGGAGTGGTAAATGAGGAAGCGTGTTCGGTTCAGATTCTTCAATGGGATTTTAAGGTCTTTATGGTTCATTTGATTGGTGGCGTAGAAGATACGGCGGAGGGCTTTAGATTGAAAGGATTGAATTCATTGGATGTTCGGTGGTTTGGACATAGTTTGTTAGTTTGTTATTGCTTCGTGTTGATTTTGGCCCTAGTAGGTGTCTGAGTAATCCATATCTTTTGTTAAGTTCTTGTAGCTTTAAATTTGTATGTGCGGACGTGAGTCTGCTATCTAAATAAAGCCCACAGAGACGAACTTGGTATTACCTTGTTTGTGTACACTGGTGCAAAGTTACTTGGCTGTTTTGCTCGTTTAACCTGATCCGCCACCGAGTGCACCAGTCGGTAATGAGGTTGAGATGTTTGATTGCTTTTGTGGCAAGGATTGGATTGGAGAGTGTTGATAAGACTGTGGTGTCGTCCGCGTTTGGATGTGAAGGTATGTCAGCAGGGTAGATGGTATAGAGCGGGTCTTCCCAAACTGTGGTCTAAGCCCTAACTGGGGTGACGTCGAGAACTAGTAAAAGTTACAAAAATAAACAGAGAATGAATAAAATTTAAAAACTAATGAGTTCTGACATCCAATGTTTTGATTTTGCGTCAGCAGTCATTGGGTTCTCCGCAGACATGCTTTACCTATGAAACAAATACCAGCCTCTTTATAAAAAAAATTGGATGAGTCTGTTCAAATTATTAATTATATCAAGTCCCACCCATTGAAATCAAAACTTTTCACAATGCGTGTCGAGTTAGGAAGGATTTATCATACCTAGGTTCATACAGAAGTTAGGTGGCTATCTTGTCCGAAAGCACTTTAACGATTACAGGAATTACGTTCTGAAGTCTTATTCTATTGATGGCAATATGTATTGTAGTATTTATCAGATATTTTCTTTAAAATGAATGAGATGAGTTTTTCTTTGCAAGAGAAGAGTATCACAACTTGCGATGCTAATGACAAAGTTCACGCCTTCAAAAGAAAATCCAATTTTGGGTTGAACCTGTTGAAAAGGAAGAGGTGGAGTGTTTTCCAGTGTTAAATGAATTTTTTTTAAAAGAAAAACTAGAGCTTTCGAACGACAAGTTGATCGATGAAATATGTGGACATCTTCGAAGTTTGAAGTTGCCCTTTGAGCACTAGCGCCCAACAGCTCGAGATACAATCCTGCAAGACCATGAATGGGTGGTCAAACCGTTTTCAATGTCGACAAAGTCAAGCGAATACGAATTCGATAGACGTTACTTCAGACTAAACCTTGAAATCTACTTTTGAGTCCGATACCCCCATTTACTCCGACTGGAAAACAAAAACTTACCGATCGTTGAAAAAGCAAAACGTGTTCTTCGATTTGCCACAACTATTCCGGATTTTGTATTTGTACAGCCAACAAAACTAAATACCGAAGCTGTCTAGATGGTGAACTAGATATCCAGCTCCAGCTATCAAAAATTTAACTCAACATATCCAAATCGTGTAGGCTAAAAACAACCTCACTCTTCCCATTAATTCATTAATCATTAATGTATAAATTGTTATATTTGAATTTGGCTCGAATTTTATCTACCTAGAGATTCCGTTCTGACCAATTGGATTTTTGTGCTCCGGATTTTGTAAATAAAGTTAAGTATATCAATCTAATGTTTCATTTCATAGAGACATCCCTCACCATCACCTAATTAGGGATGGACTAATTTATAAAAGTTTTGTTTACTACATATACTATAAGTATCTAATTTTAAATACTTGAATGCGAGGAGTCCGCCGATTTTGTTCTGTGAAAGGTGTCCACAAAAAAAGGGAAGCCCTGGTGTAGAGGAGAGGACCTATGATAACCTTGTGGAACGCCCGCTGGATTGGTATGATGGTGAAAAACCGAATATCACTTTTAAACCATCGAGAAAGAAGGATTTCAGGATGAGGTAGTAGTTGTGAGGGAGGATTTTAAGTTGTAAAGGAGAGAGGATACTCACTCCGTCGATTGCTTCAATAATTACGTTCAAAGATTTTTGGATAAAATAAAAAGGAAGCTTATTGTGCCATAAGGGGAACTTGTTTGGTTTTGATATTGGTATTAAAGGTAGTTTCTACAGGATGGGTTGTGCGAAATGTTGCATTTTAAATAATACTAATGCGCACTGTTGCTTTTTTTTGGATAGATTAATCGTACTGTTCAGATAAAATTAAATTTAGGTTGTTCATTTCATAAGAACATTCCCTAACTGCCGGTATTTTTAAAGTTTAATTCTATCCTCTGATTAAATTAAGCATCAACGACAATCATTTTGTTTTATGTACAAGGCCTTTTGGAATTAATATTTTCCGGAAGAATTACAAATTGTGTTTTTTTTTGTTCTTTATTTCCTAATTTGTTGTGTAGCCTTGGTGCCTACTGCCGAGTAAGACCAAATAATGAACGGTGGGACTACATAGTTAGAGCCTTCTTTGCACCAATTAACGTGTGCAAACTCCCTCCTAATTGAGATTCTTGCCTACCTGGAGTATATTAGTACGATTTTTGATATTTAAAAAAAATCGACGAGTCGGATAAACAAACTAATTTCCTACCCGTTTTGTTCTGGTCTGAATTACATCTAAAAATAATGTGGAATTAGCTTGGTATGACGCACATCCACCGGTCGGCCAACAACATAATTACAATACCAGTCAAGTTGGTACAAATAAGTTGACGTAAAATCGAAATTCCTTGGCCAAAGGATGGTCATGGAGAACGGGTCTGTTTATTCATAAACTATTGGGTTGTCCGGAAAATAATGCAGGATTTTGGTATTAAACAAAAAAAAAGAAACTAGTTACTTTAAAGCAATGTTCTTTAATCAAAATAATTTCCCATACTCTCAATACATTTCTCCCAACGTGTTGGTAACTTATTAATTCCGTCTGAGTAGAATTCAGAATTTTTAGAATTGATAAAGTCAATAAATGCATTTTCCAGT